>NC_081323.1:87646568-87949585 GCF_026419965.1 Kogia breviceps
TTAGTCTTGTCATCTTGTTCACACATTGGGGAAAAATTAGTTTATTAAATGTTTTGTGTAACTGTACTTGTTTTACCAAGCTGGAAAGTTGGAGCTTTTTAATTCTAGTTTTCGTTACCTGAATATCAGACTATTTTTTTCATATGGTGTGCATAGTATCTCATGACTGGAGTTTGCTTTGTTTTATAGTATCTGTACTCCTTGTATTTTTCAAGCACTATTTTGAAAACAGATGATGTATTTCTCCGTTAAAAAACACAATAAAAATAAGCAAGAAAGAAGCAGAGGGGTTTAAATCTGACGATAACAGCTCAGATGTTCTTACTGTTGTTCTGGTGGGTAGAGTCACCGATGAACGTTTCAACGTACTTGAAGTCTAGAATTCATGTCATAATAGGGAAAAAACATGAAAAGGTTAAAACTTCATATCAATAATGGTACCAAAAAATGGAGTTAAAGAATCTTAATCCAAAAGAAGGCAGGAAAGAGGTGGGGGGGTGGTGGGAAGCACAGAGAAAATGGTGTAGAAAGAAAATGCAATCTAAGGTGGTGGAAATGAAGCGAAATATATCTGTCACTATATACATAATAAATAGGCTAAACTTCCTGAGTAAAATGTGGAGATTGTCAAGAGTTCATGGAAAAGCTAAGTCCAGCTGTAGGCTATTTTATTTACGAGAGACACACCCAAAACGTAAGACATAAAGAATGGAAAAAAGGCCAATGCAGAGCTGTTGCGGTAACAACGTTATCCAAGCGTTTCAAAGCAAAAATAATTACCAGGGACAAAAGGGATCACTGCATTAATGAGAGAAGAAATAGTGCAGCAGGAAAAGGGACCAATTTAATTTTTTTTGCACCTAGTAAAATAACCTCAATGTAAAATAAAGCAAAGATTAACAGAAATTGCCAAAAGCATTATTGTCACAGAAGCGTTTTAAACAACTCCTTTCATTAATTGATACTAAGCAGGCAAAAAGTAGAAGGGAAACGGCTTTGAACACAGCCACAGTGCTTGGCAGGCTTTTCCTGTAAAGGGCCGGATAGGAAATGTTTTCAGCTTTGTGAGGCTGTACGAGCTCCGCCTTTGTCGAGTGAAAGCAGCCCTGGACAATATGTAAACAGATGGCCGGGGCTGCGTTGGTCACCCGTTCCCCCCAGCCGGCATTTGTCGGCCCTCATCTATTGGGCATTTGGTACGGAAACTTCCACTCAACCATTAGAAAACGCATGTTATTCTCAAGCACTTGGACATGTAAAAATAATAATAATAATAATAACCTCATGCTAGCTCCAGAAAGTAAGACTCAGCATAAAGTTATCTGATTTATAGAACATGTTCTCCGACTGCAGAACAGTAAGTTAGGAACAATGAGAAACGGCACAGAGAAGAATTTCCGAAAGAACGCAGAGAAAAGCTCACACCGTGAAGAGACTGATGGACAGAATCTCGTAATTGTATTGAGTAACGAGCAGTGAACATGGAAAAACAGGCTGTTTAAGCAGGGAGATTTCATAATACATAAAACACATGATTACCACCCAGGCTATGTTAAGGATGAAGAAAAAAGTCTATTTGAAAAGATGCAACAACCCAATAGACGGGCAAAAGAGATGTGTAGGTATTTCACAGAGGAGGAACTAAGAATGGGCAAAATAAACATGGAAAAGGATGCTCGGTCTTGTTCGTGAGGAAAATAGGAGTTAAGACCACGGAGCGATTTGTCTTTAACAAAAATGAAGCCGAACGATATTCGGGTTTGGCGCGGAGGCAGGGGAGTACGCGCTGTCTGGTGCCTTCAGGAGAAGGTGGGTGTTGTCCAGTGTGGCCGGCGGGCCCGCGCCCTGTGCTCCGTCCCTTCTGCGCTGGGGGCTCCACTCCCACACGGTGGGGCACCGGTGGGTTTAACCTTACCCGTCTCTTTATCCCTTGAGGCAGCCAAAGTTTGTGGGCCACCGCGGCAGCCGTGTCCAGAGCCCTACACACCCTCTGGTCTACCTGCAGCGTGCCGTGGGGATGTCACCGTTTCCCGCATACGCCATGCTATCAGAAAAGTCAGGAAGCACTTTCCGAGAAAGACCGTCCCACGGGCCGCCAGGAGACGCGTAGGGGAGTGTTTGCGGCAGCATTTTGTAAATGACCCGCATGCCCCTAAACGGGGAGTGGAGAGAGAGTGTGTGTTCGTGCAGCAAACAACGTAAAGCTGTGAGAGCAAATGGACCAAAGCTTCACGCATCGAGGTAGGTGTGTCTCATAATGTTGAGGGGAGAGAGACAATCACAGAAAAAGAGAGAGACGCACCCAAAACGTCAGACATAAAGAATGGAAAAAAAAAAAAAGGCACAATCTACATAAGGTTTTAAAAAAACCAAAATAGGGCAGTATAATTTAGGGTGACAAAAATGTGAGCTATAACTATAAAGGAAAAACAAGGGAATGTGAAAATTCAGGATAGCAAGGGCGAGAGGTGGGGAGAAGCAGGGGAGGTGCAGCTGCAAGAATGCAGACTGGAAATGTTCTACTTTTTGCAGGTTGGGTGGTGGAGGAAATGGTGTTCATTTTATTATTTGTCTCCGTTGTAAATGCTTTCGTGTGCGTGTGTGTGTGTGTGAAGTATTTTGCAATCAAGAAACCAACATCAAAGTGATGAAGACCTCTTTATCGGTTAGGAATTGCATTTGGCCAGATAACAATGACTGAACCCGACACAGGGTGGCTTTCTTTCACATTGCAGAGGGCGCACGTTCAGGGCTGATGGGGGCGCTTTCCTGGTCCCCAGGGACGCAGGTGTCCGCACTTTCAGCCCCACCATTGTAGGCCACGCCTTCCATCCTCAAGATCACCTCAAGGCGCAGGATGATGGAGGGGCCACTGCCATCATAGCCATCATACCTTCATTTAAGGCAGGAAGAAAGCAGGAGGGGGGGAAAGCCGAAGGTGTCCCTGCAGACTGTGTCCTCCTCCTACGGAGCTTTCCTGGAAGCCCCTAGAAGAGGACATTCCCTCGTCTTTCACCGACTGGAACTTAGTCACAAGGCCCTGCCTACCTGTGAGGGAGACCAGAAGTTGTAGTTTGTATCAGCTGGTTACACGACCACCGTTCCCCACCATTATGTGATGGGAGAAGGAGAGGATGGGTGTTGGAAGGCAATGGTAGAGCGAATTACACAGAACTCATATGTTTACGCATTCAGACGCTCCCAAATAAGTCAGGATCAAAAAAGACACTTTAATGTGAATTAGAACTGAACAGTAATGGAAATGCAACTAGGTGGGATGCAGCCAATGTGGTATTTAGAAGAGGAGGGTTATGGCTTTAAATGCTTACCCTAGAAAACAATAAAGGCTGGCAGCTGTTGAGCTGCGTGCCTACAGAACTAGGGTAAAAAGAATATAAATTCAGTGAGAGAAGAAAGGAAATAATACAGAGCAGAAAGTAAAGACAAAATAAACATGCAGTGCAGAGGATCAACAAAGTGAAGAGTAGGTTCTTTGAAAAGACTCATAAAATAGTCAAAACCGGCAAGATTGTCGAGGAAAGCTAAAGATGGTTCACAAGCAATCTTAGGAATTTGAAAGGGGATATAGCTACAAATACAGTAGTTTTTTTAAAAAAATTTTCACTTAAAGGACCTTATAGATAGCTTTTTGTCAGTAAATTTGAAAACTTAGACGAAATGGACAACCTCCTAGAAAAAGATAACCTGCCCAGACTCACTGAAGGATAGAAAACCTGAATGGACTTATAACCTTGAAAAGAAATGGCACGAGTAGTTTGAAAATGTCCCCACCGAACCCAAAGTAAAATCACAAAAACATAAGACCTAGAAGGTCGTACAGGCCAATGCTTACTGATATTCAGTGACAAGGTTATTCCAGTATTTTACATCAGACTATTCCAGAAAATGGAAAAAGAAGAAACTTTTTTTTTTTTTTTTACAACAAAGCTCACCTTCATATCAAAACCAGAGAAAGGGAACATGATAAAGAAAAGTTATCCGCCAAATTCACTTATGAGTGTTGATGATGAAAACTAAAGCCAAACCAGAAATGTATATAAAAACCATCATGACCAAGTTTGATGAATCTCTGGAATGCCGAGATGATTTAACACGTGAGCTGTCGGCTGGCATGTTGACTCTGGCTGTTGGCAGGAGGCCTCAGCTCTCCCTAGGGCTGACCGAGTGTCCTCACAGCATGGCGGCTGACTTAACCCCAGCACGTGATCTGAGAGAGCCAGGCACAAGCCGCAGTGTCTTTCATGACCTGACCGTGGAAGTCACACCGTCACTCCCGCTGTGTCTTTGTGATGAAATGGGCTCTATTCACGGTGGCAGGAGACTACAGAAGGGCTCGAAAAGCAGGAGATCACTAGGGGCCATCTTGGAGACTGACTGCCTCATTGATCAACAGGAAAAATGGGTCCATTTTAATATATTACAATGGAATACCATACAGCACTGAAAACAAATGAGCCGGAGATACACATAGCAAGTGGGTGTGTTCATATCGTATGATACCATTTCATCAGTTTTTTAAAAAATTGCAAATTAAATATATTTTTCAGAGATATTTACTATGTATGTATATAATATCTTGGCCATACTTAATACGTGGAAAAAAATATAAATATACACAGGGGAGTTTATGCCCCCATATCGGCATAGCTGTTATTTCTGGATAGGAGAGAGAAAGCTCAGCCATATCTAGAATGTGCTTTATTTCTTCAGGCTGCAGTGGGTGCATTATTTTGTTCTCCATACCCTTTTGGATGCCAGAAGTGTTTCCTACTTATACAGAAGGGTGAATAGGAGAAAACAGAGGAAGCCTGTGTGTAGACAACTTTCCCACAAAGTTTGGCTGGCAAGGCAGAATTCAGTTCTTTGGGGTTGTAGGACTGAAATCTCCATGTTTTGTTTCCTTTCTTTTTCTTGCTAGCTGTGGACCAGAGCCCACTCTCAGCTCCTTTTCCTGTCGCCCCTCCCATCTGAGCAGGGGCAACCCCTTGTTCAGACCCTTTTCTTCTGTGACCAGCCGGAGAACACTCTCTGCTTTTGAAGTCACTCACATGGTTACGTTGGGCCCACTGGATAATCCCTGTATCTTAAGATCAACTGCTCAGTTACCTTAATTATACCGGCAGAACCTCTCTTGCCCATGTACTTAATCACGGGAGTAACCGTAGGGGCAGAGATCACGGGGTGACCTTAGAATTCTGCTCCCACCGTGACCTTCCATAGTTTTTCTGTGCTCTGATGCTCCTGTACAGATCTGTGTAAACATGTACACATGCAGGCTTTTAGTCAGTTAAAAAAAATTTTTTTTTTTTTAATTTCATTTTATCTTTGGCTGTGTTGGGTCTTCGTTGCTGCGCGCGGGCTTTCTCTAGTCGTGGTGAGCGGGGGCTACTCTTCGTTGCGGTGTGCGGGCTTCTCATTGCGGTGGCTTCTCTTGCTGCAGAGCACGGGCTCTAGGCACGGGGGCTTCAGTAGTTGTGGTGTATAGGCTCGGTAGTTGCAGTGGGGAGGCTCTAGAGCGCAGCAGGCTCAGTAGTTGTGGCCCACAGGCTTAGTTGCCCCGTGACATGTGAGATCTTCCCGGACGAGGGATCGAACCCACGTCCTGCCTGCATTGGCAGGCAGATTCTTAACCACAGCGCACCAGGGAAGTCCCAGTTATTATTATTTTAAAATGGGATCACATACTTAGTTTTCTGTATCTTTTCTTAACAAACTCCTTTTGAAAATCTCCCTACATCATCGGTTATCATTCTAATTCATTCATTCTAGGGCTTATGGAATATTCCATGGTGTGGTCAGAGCACTGTGTGTATTGGGGGGTCATTAAGAACAATTTTGCAATACATATTCCTGTATATACCGTATTTCACCCCATAAAAGATGTTATTGGCTGTAAGATCACCATACCTACTTACCACTAACATAAAAAATAGCGCAAGTTAAACGAGGACACAATGCCTTATTATTATTACTTGGGATTCTTAGTTGTGTACTTACCTAAAGAGCTCTAATAAACCTGAAGATTTATTTAAACACGGACCTTAACCTGTGTTGTTGGTTCTGTGCACATGCACACACGAAAAGATAAATAGGAGCGAAATAAATTCAAAGTCTTCTTTTCGACTCGAGCTGTCAACTGTGCACGTTTCCACACAGCGCCCTTTTTTGTGCCCTCAAGAGTATTGCTGATGCCACATTTCTTGAAGGTGCTCCACTGTTATCCCTGGGATTTTCTCCCAAGCTGTTGGCCCCAAATTCTGCAAGTTTGCACATGACAACCAGAGCTCGTTCGTTCTTCAAATGGCCCTTAAATGACTGGAATATTGAAGAACCTCGCCCCCCAGGAACAATAGCCAGGTTCTCACGTGACAGCTGCTGCCTGGGGCGCTCCACAAGAGCGCAGGATGCGTTCAAAGATGTTAAAATGTGCCAAAAAGTGTGTCTAGGGATTGACGAAATACATACCGTAAGGGCGTGCATTCATTCGTTCATTCATTCGTTTAGGAGGTTGAAAAGTATGTACGTTTAAAAACTTACTTTCACCAGTTATATATACGCGCACAGTTAAAGCGATACTTCCTCATTGCTGACTAGAAATAACAAAACAAGGCAAAAAAGCTGAAGCAGCAGGTGCCTGCGCTAGCCTTCCCTCTTGCCAATTCGCCCTGCCCAGAGGGAACCAGTTTCAGCTGTGAACTGTTCCTTATTTGGCATTTAATTCCACAAAGTAAAGTAACACACTTATCCCATGCTGCTTGGTTTTTACATTTTGAGTGTGATCTAGTGACTTCTTCCATGAAGATGAGAATTCAGCTCTGTTCACCACCCCTCTTTTTTTTTTTTTTTTTTTTGCGGTACGCGGGCCTCTCACTGTCGCGGCCCCTCCCGTTGCGGAGCACAGGCTCTGGACGCGCAGGCCCAGCGGCCACGGCTCACGGGCCCAGCCGCTCCGCGGCACGTGGGATCCTCCCGGACCGGGGCACGAACCCGCGTCCCCCGCATCGGCAGGCGGACTCGCAACTACTGCGCCACCAGGCAAGCCCCCCATCCACTCTTAAAATATCAGCTTCCCTCGCCCTGTCCTCTCAGGACAGTTGTAAATTTCTTTAGATTAGTAATCGGTGTTCACATTTGTAGGACCAGAGACAGCTTTTTACATCCGAGGCCTGGTGTACACAAAGGTCACCTTTCCTTCTAGTCCAGCTTCCAGTTTCTTTGAAATTAGTTATTGGTATTATTTGTTTGCCCCTTTTCTTGGTACTTTTCACGAATTCAGCATTCCTCCATCCTCTGCCAGTATCTCTTTTCAAGATGCTCAGGTGTGAGGCTGGTTTTATCCACTTTGGGTGCCTTCCGCCTGCTCCGGTTGGGCCGGTTGCTCTCAAGCCCGCTCTCAGCCGTCCTCGCCCTGGTGTCTCTGCAGAGGAGACCCCGTCTCTGCTCCCTTTTCCCTGGTTCTCGCTTTACACCTGGTTTACGTGGCCCAGCTCCTCCCGTGGCCTCCTGGGAAAGTGACCATGAGAGGTGAAGTTGCTTAAAAGACCTTTGCCCCACCTTAATGCTCGATTAATAGCTTTAGCTGGGCGTAGAGCTTTAGATGAAAATGCTTTTCTCTCCTGGCATTTTGGAGGCCTCAGTCCATTCCTTTCAGCCCCTAGTGCCTCCAGGAGAGGCTGGGGCGTGCTGGCACTCTCACTTCTTTGGACTTAATCTCTCTCTGCTCCCTCTGGAGACGCAGGTCATTTCTTCACGCCGCCTCATTCTGAAGACTCACAGTGTGTGTCCTGGTTGGGGTGCGTTTGCACCCTTTCCGCTAGACTTTTGTGTTTTTTTAATGTAAAAAGTGATGGTTGTATCTGTTACCATATTTGTTTATAATGTCCATATTCTCTTATCGTATTAAGGTTATTAAAATTTGCTGTTTGCGTATTTTGACCCCTTGGGCGTTTTAAAATTTTTGGCTGTGTTGGGTCTTTGTTGCGGTGCGCGGGGCTTCTCATCGCGGTTTGGCTTCTCGTTGCGGAGCGTGGGCTCTAGGCACGCGGGCTTCAGTAGTTGTGGCACGTGGGCTCAGTAGTTGTGGCTCGCGGGCTTAGTTGCTCCGCGGCATGTGGGATCTTCCCGGACCGGGGCTCGAACCCGTGTCTCCTGCCTTGGCAGGCGGATTCTTAACCGCTGTGCCACCAGGGAAGTCCCCCCTTACGCATTTTTAACCTTTACCGTGTGTCAGACTTTTAAGCTAAAAACGCATGTTCTTCAGTTCTGAAAAATCACGTCCCTCCTTGGATCATTGCTTCTGGTTCGTCTGTTATCCAGGTTGTGCGTCTCCTGGACTGACGTGTCATCCGGATCTTTTCTCTCCTGGTTTCTCTTGTCTTCTTGCCCAGTTCTCAAAGCGCTTTCCGTGCTGTCTCTTCCAGCCTGCAGGAGAGTAGGGAGCTCGCTGCAGGGCAGTGGGCGTCGGGCGGGGCGGCCGTGCGGGCGCCTCGGGATGCAGCCTCCGGGGCAGGGAGGCTCCTCACCGTGGGCGAGAGATGGGAGGTGCTGGCCTTGGCGACAAAGCTGGTTCTCCAGGTGGGCCCAGGAAGGAGCGTCGGCGGCCCCTCCCGTGTGGGTCCTTGAGGCGTGTGAGCAGGGGCGCTGGCTGGGCTGGTGTCGCTCGGTTTACCAGGACCCTCTCCAAGGGAGGGCTCGAGGCATCTCTGGGGGTCACACGGGGGCCTTTGGTTTCAGCTAAAGAAAATTCCTGCTTCTGCCGCACTGCTGTCTCGTTGGCATGGTTCTGGAAGGCTCTATTTCCATCTGTGACTGGCTAACAAACGGCCTAAGCATTTTATCTCCTCAGTTACCCATTATCTTAATTAGGTTATTAGTTCCTTCTAGAGAGCGCTGCTCTTCCCTGATTAAGGCCCTGACTGGCAGGAGAAGGTCCAAGTTTTACCACGGAAATAATGCTCCTTGGTACTTGAAAATGTGACTTCCCCCCACTTAAGAAAATAAGACATATTCATTATTGAAAATTTGGAAAATAAGGGAAAGTATTAGGTAGAGAGTAAAAATCACCTGTAAAGTCACCGCCTGGAGAGAATTGCATTTAACATTTTGGTGCCTTTCATTCTTTTCTCACTATTGCATTACTTTTCTTACCTAATTTAAATCAACCTATGTACATAGTTATATATTCTTTTTTTTAACGTAAAATACTTACTCATATTGTGAACATCATATTTAATGCCAGTGAATGGGTGGGGTGCCTAAGCATGTCTTTATTGGAATTTTAGAATGTTTCCCTTTCTTTTTTCTATTTATGAGTAACGCTTATATAAACATCTTTGTACGGAAGTGTTTGATTCCCTTCTGATTATTTCTGTAGGATAGCAACTTAAAAGTGGAATTCATTTGTGGAGAGATGGAGACCTTTTAAATACAGATGTGTCCAGGTCTAATAGGATGTCGTTGGCGGTATCCCACTGGCTATTTTAAAATTTGGGGGGGACCAGTGCCAGTTTACGTTCCCGCGGGCAGTTTCTGAGCGCGTCCGTCTCTCCTTATCCTCGCGGTCATGTGATGCCATCATTGAAGGATCTTTGCCGGTTTGAAAGGAAAGCGTACCTCATTATTTAGCTTGCGTTTCCTTTAGTATTTGTGAGGTGGAGCTGATTTGGGAATGTTCACGAACATCTCTGTTTGTCAACTGTACCTGCTTCTCGTTGCTTTCCTAATCTTTATTTTGAAATACTTCAAGCGCGCAAGAAACGGATACAGCGTAGTGTAATGAGCTGTTTGCGCGCCCATGACCCAGCTTAAGAAATAAGATGTAGCGGGTGGAGCACGGAGGGTGGGGAGGGGACACAGTCCCCTTGGAGGTGTTCGTGGCTCCCCTCCAGGCCCGTGGAGAGGAGGCTTGGGAAGCTTAGGACATCTGCATTGTGCCCGGGACTTGAACCCTTGGGCCGCTGGCGGGAAGGTGGACGTCGGGCGGCTCCGTGGGGGGTGGACAAGGACTTGTGCTGGGGGGACAGGGCCGGGTGGAAATGGAGCTGCAGAGCTGGCAGCGGGCAGTGGCCGCTCGGGGCACCTCCTCCCGGCAGCATCCAACTTTCGGAGCGGCTGGTGTAGGCAGTGTCCTTATGTGGCCTCTTCCAGGCGGCAGAGCCCTCGGCTGGGTCGGCCGGGGGCCCCGGTCCCCGCCCGGCGTGTCCTCAGGGTGCCCTCCACCTGGACTGGTACGGCGGCGGGTCGTGAGGCTGTGGACGGTTATGTAACTGTGGAAGGGACCCGCCTGCTTGGGTCAGTAGGTCATTACCCAGCACGCCGCCGCCCGGAGCCTCGCTGCGGGCACGTGGACTCCAGTGCACTGTCCCCCTGGGGTCACCCTGAGCTCCACCCTCTCCCCCCGCGCCCCCCCGTCGGAAGGAACCACCATCCCGACTTTGTAATGGCTGTTTTCTCAGTTTCCTTTTAGTGTTATGGCCTGTGCGCTTTGCCGGTTTTGAGTCATGCGGGTGGATTTACGTCTCCGTCGTGTTGTGCCGTGGGGCTCACGCCCGTGCCGCTTGGAGCCGTGTCCCGCCACGTGGGTGCAGAGATGCCGAGCGGCTCTGCAAGTGGGTCTGGGAATCGTGCTGCTCAGAGCATCCTGGTCCCCAAGCGTGCAGGTCCCTCGGGGGTGCGCACCTGGTCGGGATATTGCTGGACATTGAGTGTGCGTACTCCTACTTTACCTGATGGGGTCAAACGGTTTCCTAGTTTACCATTCCACGGGAAACGTCACGTGCCTGGTCTGCTCTTTTGCGTTTTCTATCGTTTGGTCTTTTTCTTATTGATTTGTGGGCATTCTTCTAGATTCTAGTCTTTTTTAAAAAATATATTTAAAAAAATATTTATTTACTTCTTTTGGCTGTGCCGGTCTTAGTTGCGGCATTCGGACTTCTTAGTTGCGGCATGCAAACTCTTAGTTGCGGCCCACATGCGGGATCTTGGTGCCCTACCAGGGATCGAACCTGGGCCCCCTGCATTGGGAGCGTGGAGTCTTACCTACTGGACCACCAGGGGAGTCCCTAGATTCTAGTCTTTTATCAGTAATACGTGTTATAATGATAATGATTTCCTCCCGGTCTGTGAGCTGATTTTTTAAACTCGACTTATCGTTCGTGTCTTTTGATGAATAAAATTGTTAATATAGTTGACTTTGTCGATTCTCTTCTTTATGGTTAATGCTTTTTTTTTTTTTTTTTTTTTTTTGCGGTACGCGGGCCTCTCACCGCTGTGGCCTCTCCCGCTGCGGAGCACAGGCTCCGGACGCACCGGCTCAGCGGCCACGGCTCACGGGCCCAGCCGCTCCGCGGCACGTGGGATCCTCCCGGACCGGGGCACGAACCCGCGTCCCCTGCATCGGCAGGCAGACTCTCAACCACCGCGCCACCAGGGAAGCCCATGGTTAATGCTTTTGATTCTGTTTCGGTTTTGTCTCGCATAAGAGATCCCTGCCTCTGAGGTTGTAGAGATAGTCCCTGCATTCTCTTATGAAAACGTTATAGTTTTGCCTTTCACATTAGGGTCTTTAAAGCCTGACTTTAAAAATGGAAATAAAATTCACATAACATAAAATTCACAATTTTAAAGTGTATAATCCAGTGGCATTTAGTACCTGGCCGTGTCATTTTGGTCTTTTATTGTATCAGTACGGTATATTACAGTGATTGACTGTGTTGTATGTTAGATCACTCTTGCATTCCTGGGATAAATCCCACTTGAACATGGTTTGCTACTATCTCGGAGACTTTTACATCTCTATACATAAGGGATATTGGTCGGTAGTTTTCTTGTGATGTCTCTCTTCTTTCTTTTATTGGACTTCATGAAACTGCAAATTGGTTTCTTCAGTCAGTTCTGAAAAATTCTCACTTATTTTCTTTTCAGATATTGCCTTTGCCCTCTTCTTACTGCTCTCTCCCCAGAGCCGTCTTTTTTTTTTTTCCTGGCCGTGCTACATGGCTTGTGGAATCTGAAGTCCCCAACCAGGGATTGAACCCCGGCCCTCAGCAGTAAAAGCACTGAGTCCTAACCACTGGACTGCCAGGGAATTCCCCCAGAGCTGTCTTAAAACGTGTGTGAGGCCTCTCACTCTCTCTTCCCTATCTCCTAATGTCTTTCATGTCTTCTTTTTTCTTCCTTTTTTGGTCACTTTCTACCACATCCTAGACATTTTAGACTTGTCTTTTAGTTTACTGATCCTCTTTTCCATTGTGTCTGATATGCTGCATAGTTTCCGTTACTGTATTGTTTCATTTCTAGAAGTTCTAGTTGGTTATTTTTCAAAGCTGATTTATTTTTTATAATTTCCTGTTCTCTACATATATTTCAAGGCATGTTTTATCTCTTTAAACAGTGTAAGCCTGGTCTTATAATTTGAGTATGGTAATCTTAAGATCTGAGGTCCTCTTCTTTAAAAGGAAAATTTTCATTGAAAATTAGCGTACAGACAGAAGCGTGCCCACATTGTGAGGGCGCAGCTCAGCGATTTTTCAGAAGATGAGTACACATGTGTGCCAAGAGCTAGAACAGTATCAGGACACCTGCAGCCTCCCCCACACCTCCTTCTGGCCCTCGGCCATTGAGCCAACCTCTCTGACTTCTAAAACCATAGTTCAGTTTTGGCTCTAAGTAAATTTCCTATAAATGGAATCGTATTATTTGTACCTTTTTGTGTCTGGCTTTTTTTTTTTTTTTTTTTTTTTGGCTTATTCTTGCCTTTTAGAAGAGTCCATGCATTACTATTGCTGTGCAGGATTCCATTATGTGAATGGGCCACAGTTGATTTGGTCGACCAGTTGTCGGTAGACACTCGGTGTTTCCGGTTTGGGCCCAGTAGGCGTGATGCTGCCGTGGACGTGTTCCTGTGCACGTCCCGTGGTCCCACGTGTGTTCCTGTCGTGTGTACACTGCGGAGTGGACGTGATGGTTCAGTGGTAGGAGACACCAGCCCACGGTGCTTTCCAGGCCGCTTGTGCCAGTTGACGCCCCCTCCCCCAGCAGCGTGCAAGGGCTCTAACTGTCCCACTTCCTCGCTCACACCTGGCCTGTCTTTTTCACCTAAGCTTCCTTGATTCTGTCAGTGGTGCTTTTGTAGTTTTCAGTGACGTGGTCCTGCCCATCTTCTGGAAGCTTTATTCCTCAGTTTCTTGTTTCTTGACATTATTATAAATGGTATCTTTTTTAAAAAAACATACCCTTTTCTCTTTTTTTCTAGTATTTTAAAATAGTATTGAATTTGCATACTCACCATATCTAGTCCCCTTGCTAAACTCATTTGTTAATTCTAATAATTTGTCCATAGATTCTTTTGCATTTTCTGTATACACAACCACATCGTCTTAAAAATCATCACAAATTTCTTTCTTTCTTTTCAATCCTTCTACCTTTCATTTGTTTTTCTTGCCTTATTGTACTGGCTGGGACCTCCAGGACCTCCAGTACGATGTTGAACAGAAGTGGTCAGCAGGCATCTGTGTCGTGTCCCTAACTGCGGGGGGGGGGGGGGGTACGATATACATTTTTTTTTTAGAATTTTATTTGCCAATGGTAGGATCGATCCTAAAGAGCTAGGTAACATATTCCCACGTCACCGCAGTCCCTTTGAAGGGTTTATCTTGAGAATGAAGTGGAATTGAATGCAAAATACTCAGAATAAAGCTGGCCACGAAGCAGGTAGATGCGGCGTCACCAAATGGTCCTTAGGTAGTTTCTCATCGTTGTTGGACATTTCAAAGACACAAAACCTCAAATTAACGTCAGGGACTGCTCGATTAACTTAGGGCTTCGTTCCGCATCTTTTGCTAACCCAGAAAAGGGCATTCTCGTTACAAGGGACTTGTTTAAGGCAGGTCTGACCTCCGAGTTGTGCAGTGGCTACTGCAGAGTTTGTGTTAGCAGCGCCTCTCCAGCTGTTGTTAGAGATCCACTAAAAGAGTCTCAGTTCCCCCCAGTTTTAGGAAAATTCCCTAATGCAGGAACGTTTGCCTCATCCGACCCCGATCGGAAACCGCACCTCTGAGTTCTCCTGCAGCCCTGGTAGTGGGTGTGATCAACAGGGATTTCTCCGAGTTGTAGACGCTGTTTCACACCCTCTGATCCTGGGAGAGAAGAGCAAACAGGGCCCAGAGGTAAAACCTACAGCTTGAATTTATTGTCCTGAACTTACTGGCGTCCAGGAAGAGAGCTGTGCTGTTCTTTCCAGTGCTGTTCTGGAGCCCATGACGGGAGCCCTGATGACAACTGCCAGCTGCTTTCAGAATTAGCGGGCCCCCCCCGCCCCCCCCGCCCCCGGTATCCCGGCTCCTTTCCTGTCTCCCCGCAGGGGGGATGCCTGCACCGACACGTCAAACACCGTGTGGCCTGCGGTGTCATCCTTCCGCCTCTCCCCCGCTGCCCGACGGCTGCCTGGCCCAGGGGCGTCTGATGGAGGGGACGAGGGACCGCAGATCCCTGCCCTGCAGAGGCAGCCGCTCGCGGGCTTGACTCCGGTGGCGGGAGCTGGGGCAGCTGCCGGGAGAGGGAAGCTCCGGGCTCCTTTCTTCAACCACGCGCGTCCGTTGTGAAGGGCGCCACCGTCGTCTGTGTCGCGGTTGCGCCGCCTGCCGGTTAGGGCCCCTCCCCCAGTTCCCGTGTCAGAGACACGCAGTCCCGGAGCGGCAGGGTCGGCCCTGAGCATCCAAGCCAGGGCCTGTGACTTAACCGTGAGCCTGTTTAGGGGCAGCAAGGGCCGCTTCAGAATCCCTCCCGGTCGTGTTCTCCTCCTAAGATGTGGGAAAGCGGTCACTGTGCTTCTGGGTCTGGGGCCCAGTGTTGGGCGGTCAGGTGGTCTCATGTGTGTCCTGGGTGGGGGGGGGGACACAGAGGCCTCTCCAGGTTCTGGTTACCCAGACCCCTCCTTCTATTCCTCTGCTGGGTGTGTTTCTGCCTTTTCACCGGGGAACAGATACAGGCCCAGCTCTGAGATGTGGCGGGTTCAGGCCCAGACCACTGCAATGAAGCCGGCACGTCGGTAAAGAGAGTCACAGGAACTTTTTGGTTTCCCAGTGCCCAGAAAAATGATGTTTCTGCTCTACTGAGGTCTATTAAGGGTGCGATTGCATTATGTCTAGAAAAACAATATACATACCTTAATTTTAAAATACTTCATTACTGGGCTTCCCTGGTGGCGCAGTGGTTGAGAGTCCGCCTGCCGATGCAGGGGACGCGGGTTCGTGCCCCGGTCTGGGAGGATCCCACGTGCCACGGCCACTGAGCCTGCGCGTCCGGAGCCTGTGCTCCGCAGCGGGAGGGGCCGCGACAGTGAGAGGCCCGCGTGCCGCAAAAAACAAAAAAAGACAAAAAATACTTTATTACTGTGCTTGCTTCGGCAGCACATCTGCTAAAATTGGGACGATACAGAGAAGATTAGCATGGCCCCTGCGCAAGGATGACAAGCAAATTCGTGACGCCTTCCATATTTTTCCAATAAAGATGTTTAAAAAAATAATAAATAAAAAAATACTTTATTACTAAAAAACGTCAAAACAGTTACAAGAGTAACATCAGAGGTCATTGATCACAGATCACCATAACAAATATAATAATAACGAGAAAGTTTGAAATATTGTGAGAGTTACCACGGTGTGATGCAGAGACACGAAGTGAGCACGTGCTGTTGGAAGAAACGTGCCAGTAGACTTGCTCAGCCAGGGTTGCCGCAGACCTTCAGCTTGCAGCACGCCGTATCTGTGAAGCGCAGTAAGACAAGGTGTGCCTTATACAGGAGGGAAGAGGGGAGCCTCCTATCTGCCATCTTCCGGGCAACTGACAAACGTTTTAGTCTAGAGAAGAGCGTTAGAAATCCAGAACGCAAATAAAAACGGTAGGTGCTCGAGTGTCTTTTCCGAGTGCTCGGTGGGTTTCCCTTTCTCCCCCTGTGGGTTTTCTGTAGACAAGGCACTGGGGGAGGGGAGTGCCCTTGGCAGTGGTTCCTGTCCTAGCTGAGTTCCAGAACCTTCTGGGGAGCGTTTACAAAGTACAGATTCCCGGGTGTCCCTCAGACCTGCAGGACCAGGTAAACCTGTGACCTCGCTAACTCCGCCACCCCTAGCGCAGCGGGAAATGTCCCGGGCCGTGCAGCCCAGCTCGCGGGGAGGCGTGATCCAGAAATGGAGCGCGTCTTCTTCACCCAGTGGCAAGGCTGGGCGTTTTCCTCTAAGATGAGTAACTTGGCGCGTGAAATCACCTCCGTACAAGGCCTGGCCGCTCTCGTCACTTTATTCCCTCCGCGCCGCACCCCCGCGGGCCAGGGCTTCTCCGTGGTGTGTCTGTTGCCGAATCTCCATCGTGGTGGCGCTGGAGGGGTCGCAGGGGCGACCTTGCTCTGGACGCGGGCTCCACCGTGACGCCCCAGATCCAGCGCGCAGAGCCTGGACCAGGCCGCGAACCCCAGGCCGCGCCCCGCAGGCCGCTGGCTCGTGGGTGGCGCTGCCCACACGTCCCCCCTCTCGCCGCCGCCCAGCCTCCCCGCCAGGCTTAGGGAGGAGGTTCTGCTCAGAGCCGGACAGACCGCCCTGGGTTTGCACGGCGTTGGGATGTGTGGCTTGTGGTGGCGAAGCTGAGGTGGGATCAGACGCGGGGCGGCACCCGAAGCCGCGACCCCCTCAGGGTGGCTGGCCGAACGGTCTCCGGCGGCCTCATCGGGCGCCCCCCCCAGGCCCCCCTGCCCACCTCGGGGCAGCCGCAGAGTCCTACACACGTGCGAGGACCTCAGAGTGTCCGTGATTTTTACTTTACACCTGAGTACTTGCCCTCCAGAGTTGACATAAACATTTTAAATCACATTTATTTCGAGTTTTAACAATAAAACGAGTAAAACAGCACACAGAGTTATCCATAAAGTATGTGCTATCACGTGCAGTACGTGATGTCACACGTGTCCTGGTGGCTCCAATACGGTATGTGATGTACCTCCCCGGGCTCAGACCCCCACCAGTAAGGGGGCCATTTCTTGAATTTACTGTGTGCCTCTTCTGTCCGTTTTCAAAAACAGCTTTACGTGCACACGTACGCACAGCACGAGCGGTATGTGGTGGGGTCTCATGTGCTCTTTTCGACGTGTAAGCAGAGGTCTCGCACCCTACCCATCGCTCCCCCTCTGCCTTTCCACCCACCACTGGGTACGGGCTCGGCCCGGCTTCCCCTGCCGCATCTCTGCCCTGCGCGAGGATAGGGCCCGTGGGGGGTTGGTTATGTGGGGTCCAGAGGCCTTCCTTGCTCAGGCGTCCACACGTGTGAGGGTCCTCCTGGCTGCGCTGCCCGCGGGGTGTGTGCGGATCTCTCGCCGGACCTTGTGGGTTGCTCTACACGCTGGCCGTGCTGGCGTCGGCGGTCCGGCGGCCCCGGCCTCGAGCTGCCGCCACCTCCCTCCCGACAGCCCTGGCCCTTCAACCCTGAGGGCCCGTGGATGGGCCCTGGGCGCTGTTCCAAACTCCCCAGGTGGCCCTGAGCGAGGGCGGGGTGAGAGCCCCTGCCTTAGCCTGGGAGGGGTCGTTTGCCAGGGGACGCGGGACCCCAGCTGGAGGAGTGGTGTCCAGTCGGCCGAGAGGGCGGGCCCACGCCCGTCTGCCGCAGTCCCGGGGACGCTGGCCCTGGTCGCTCAGGCCTCGTCCAGGGCCTCTGGGGGCCCCCGGGAATCGAAGAGGAAAGGGTGACCTTCTGGGTTCTGCTGCTGCCTGGGGGCCCCAGCACTTGTGGAAGGTGGTTCCGAGGTGCGTCCTCTCCCGCAGCCCCGTCCTAGAGGGAGGAAAGGCCTGGGCTAGAGCGTCGTTTTGCATTGGTTTTTAAATGTCTTCTTTCAGGCAGGGCCCCCGCTTGTGCAGTGATGCCCCAGCCGTGAGAGCAGGCTGTGGGACGGGTGAGGCTGGGGGCTGCCCCCCGCCGCCTGCCCCCACCTCCGCTCCTCTGTCCCTGCCTCCTGCCCTCGCCCTGCTCCTTCCCCTGACCCGCCCCTTCCCCCCCTCCGCGCCTGACGGTCGCTGGCCCGGCTCTGCAGCAGGCGGGGAGCAGCAGGTATCCGGCAAACGGCTGGCACTGCGGCTGAGCCGCCTCCCTCCTGCAGCCCCGGCTCCCTGTGGGCTGCCGGGGACCGGGCTCCCTTCTCCTCCTGGGAGGCAGGTCGGCCTTCCCGGGCGCCCTCGGCCCCCGCTTGCCCACCTCGCTTCCTCTGGCTTTGTCTGGTTTTGTCTGGAGCGGTTATAGGAAGGGATGCTGCGGACAGAGGCTGTGTGGAGGGCCCTCGGCAGGGGCTCAGAGAGGAAGGCCTGGGTCAGCCGGGGAGCGGCGACGGTGACGGGAGACTGGCCCTCTTGAGTTCCATGTGGCTTCTCGGCTTTCACGCGGCATTAGTTTAAAAGAGCGCTTCCTACGTGTAGAAGGGTAAGGCTTTCGTGGGGTGTGCACGGGTGTGCGCGTGTGCATGTGTGCTCGTGTGCATGCGTGTGCCTGGCCGTGTTGGAGGTGCCCCGGGAAGGAGCAGCCGTGTTCTGGATGGAGACCAGCCGGCCCTGTGGGCTGGAGTGACGAGGCGAGCCGACTGCTTCCTCCTTGTAAAACGAGGGGGGATGACGAACGGTTGTCATGTCATCAGCGCGCACGCGCACGTGCACGCGGGCTGCCAGGACGGGACAGGGGATGGGCAGGTTTGGGGGTCGGCGTGGTACCCACGAAGCCCCCAGCACGCTGACTCTGCGGGGGTTGAGGCTGCGGTGGGCTTGGCACCCCGCGGGGAGGCCGTGGAGCTGGCTGGTCTTGGGGCTGGGACGTGCCACGGGCTCCTGTGGGGCGTCTGGGGCCGCGGACGGCCGGGCTGCCTGGCTCGCGGGGCGAGCGCCGGAGGAGCCCTGGCCTTCCGAGGATGCGGTCGGCGGGCAGAGCCCCGCGGCCGCCTGCAGGCCTGCTTGACGGAGCCGCGACCCTTGTCGGGAGCGGCCTCGAGCCGTCTGTTCACCCCGCGCTGCCTCTGCCGCAGGGATAAACGCCCAAGCCCGGAGACTGCAGCGGAGCCGCGCCAAGGGAACCCCAGCCCCGGCCGCGGGGGGCGCCTGGAGCCCCCCTCCACCCCGGCTGCGCCGCACGGTCAGCGAGACCAGCCTGGGCTCGGCCACCGCCCCGCCATCCGCTGCGCGGGGCCCCGAGGAGCCCGGCCGGGACGCCATGCGCTGCTCCCTCTACGAGTCTCCCCACCTGCTGCTCCTGCAGGGCTACAGCCAGCAGCACGTGAGTGCCCGTCCGCGGGGCTGAGGCGGCGGGGGGCGTGGGGGGGCCGTGGCGCGCAGGGCAGGCAGGAGGCTCTCGGCTAGACGCCCCCGCCCCTCTGGTCCTCACTCACCACGTCGGCGGGGCGCTCGGGGGCTGGAGAAGTGGGCTGGGGGGGAGCGCCCCATTGGGTCTGCCCTAGACGCTGGAGGAGGGTGGCGGCTTCCCCGTCCTCTGCTTCCAGAACGTTCTTTGGTGCAGGCTGCAGCGGGCGGCAGCGGCGCCTTGGGAGGGGGTCCCCCCAGCTCCTCACTGACTGATAGCAACATGGGTCTTACCTGGTACTGGGCCCCCTCCCTGCCCGGCCCGGCGGGCCCCTGGGGAACGGCCCCCGTGGGCTGGGGCGCAGGCCTCCCGCGGCCTGGCCTCGAGCGTGTGCAGGGCGGCTCTCTCTGAGGAGCCCCCAGGCCCCCGCCCCGCGCCAGCATTTTGTACCACTTTTGCCGGAGGCCTCTTGGCCTGAAGGGTCTCGCCCTGGCGACCCCACCGACCCTGCCCTGCCGTGCTGCCGCCCCGGGGGGGGGGGGGGTCTGCTGTTCCTCCTGGCCTCTCGCTCGCCCGCGTGTCCTTCCTGCTCCACCCTCCCCGAACGCCGTGTGACCTCGTCAGGGCTCTGCAGCTCAGGGCCTGGGAGGCAGCTTCCCTCCCAGAGCCGGCGCAGCCGAGGAGGGGCGCTTCCCTGGCTCGTCCCTGTCACCTGGCGGAGCGGGCGGGCCCGGCGTGTCTGTCGGCCGGTGTCCCCGCCCAGGTCTGCCCTCGTCTGGCCTCTCACATCCTGAAGCTGGAGCCCCCCACCTGCACCCCCACCCGCACCCCGGGCGTCTGGTCTACCACCGAGGCTGCTCTGGGAGATGGGGGGGCGCCCAGTGTGGGCAGGCAGCGGGTCAGGAAGGGCTCCGGGGGGGCGGGGGGTGTGCTGCCCAGGGTGGCTTAGGTACCAGGGACGGAACTGCCCGAGTGGCGTCCTGCCCCTGAGGTCTGGTGTCTGCGTTTCAGGACAGCCTGGTCTACGTGCTCAACCGGGAGCAGCACACGGTGGGCCAGAGGACCCCCTCCAGCAAGCCCAGCATCAGCCTCTCGGCCCCCGACATCCTGCCCCTGCACTGCACCATCCGCAAGCGCCGGCCATCGGGCCGGGCGCAGGCGGGGGCGCAGCTGGTCCTGGAGCCCATCCCCGGGGCGCCCGTCTCGGTCAACTTCTCGGAGGTGGGGGGCCGCGCCGTGGTGCTGCGCCACGGGGACCTGCTCTCCCTGGGCCTGTACTACCTGCTGCTGCTGAAGGACCCAGCGCAGGCCCAGCCCCTGCCCGCCCAGGCCCTGGCCCGCCTCCGGGCCGTGCCGGAGAGCTGTAGGATGTGCGGCGCCCCGCTCCGGGCCCGGGGCGCCTCAGTCTCCGCGGGGCCCGTCCCGCCCCGGCCGCGGCCGCTGCACCTGGAGTTCGAGCCCGACGTGGAGGACGCGCTGCTGCAGCGGATCCTGACGCTGGTCGAGCCGGGCGGCGGCGACCACAAGCTGACCCCCGCCTTCCTCCTCTGCCTCTGCGTCCAGCACTCGGCCGCCCGCCTCGAGCCGGGCTCCTTCGGGCGGCTCCTGCTCAAGATGGCCACGATGATCCGAGAGACCGTCTGGGTCAGTGGCGGGGGGCGGGGGGGGCGCTGGCTGCCGGCGGCCTCGGCCGGGGGAGGAGCAGGTGGGAGCCGCGGCCGCCCGGGCGGGGGGCGCAAGCTCCCCCTTGACCGAGACCAGGCTTCATCGCCGTTGGGCGAGCAGGGTAGACAGGGCCACCGAGGGGGCTGGGGTGTCCGCTGAGGGTTCAGCTTCGTGAGCTCTGGTCCTGTGTCCCTCCCCACGGCCCGGCCCTGCCGGCGCCCGGGCGGCCTGGGGGCCCCGCGCTTTCTGCCGGGAGCAGGTCGAGCCCCGGCCGACACCCCACCGCAGAGCCCTCGTCGGGTGGGGGGCAGAGCGGGGGCACGGGACCGGTCGATGCCGTACACTGAAACTTGCCCCAGGACGGCCTCTGGACCGCGCGCCACCACGCACGTCCGGGCAGAACTCCTTGCCGGGGGGCTGACCCCTGCGCCACAGGATGTTGAGCAGCAGCCCTGGCCTCCCCCCGCCCCCCGCGGCTGGCAGCGCCCCTCCCCTCACCCCTCTCGGAGGCGGCCTCGGGCACTGCCAGACAGACGTCCCGGGGCCGGAGCACCTGGCGGGCAGCCCCCCCCCCCCCCCCCCCCGTCCTCTCCCGCCCCCCCAGGGGCTGGACTCCCTGGGGACCCAAAGGATGGCCGGTAGTTACACGCAGTCCTTCAGAGAGACTCCCTCAGTCTCGGCCGCGCTCACCTTGAGGCGGACGTGCGCAAAGGAAACCAGTCGGCTGTGTGGACACAGGAGAGATTCCTCAGATTAAAAGCCGCATTTAAAACGTTTGAAACGTTTTAAAAGCAGGAGCCATCCCGGCCGCCCCGCGTCCGAAGGTCTGTGCGCGCCGCGTGCGTCAGAGCCGCGCCCCCCAGCGTCCCGCGTGGCATTTGCTGTGTGCGGTCCCGCCTCCCCTCTGTGCGGCTGACGTCCGTGCAGCGTGGCCCGAGGGGCCTGGCGCTTAGAAGCTCCGAGTTCCACGCGGGTCGCCGTCCTTTTCCGAGTCTGCTCTGTGCCAGACACTTACCAGTAATCAGACGCTGTTGGACTCGATTCCCACAACCTCCCTGACGGCGTAGGTGCGGGGTCCCGCGCCACAGCTGAGAGCTCCGGGCAGAGAACCGGGTCCCCCCGGGCCCGAGCATCGTCCCCGGCTCCCCCGCCGGGCACGTGGGATCGGCCCCCCGCCCCCCCCCCACCCCGTGCAGGCTTGGAAGCAGGCTCGTGGGGATGGGACCCCCCTCAGCCCAGGTCCCGGGCCCCGGTGTCCCCCGTACGGCTTCCCCTCTGGGGTGTGAGAAGCCTCGGCTCTGGTCTGTCTAGAGCCTTGAGGTTCATTTGTCCGTCTGTTTCCTGGGCATCAGCAGCCTCCTCTGCATCCCCCTGTGCTCACGTGTCTCGTCAACTCAGGCCGACGTGAGCCCCTAAGAGGACACGTGAGGGGGTCGCAGTCAGGACCACGCTTAGCCGGGTAACGTCACTAAAGCAAGAATGAGTTCTTGATTAAAAGGGACAGAAAACGTTGTCTAGACCTGAGTCCCTACGGGGACGTTTAAACAAGCTTGTGTACTCAGGCCCACGTGCATCTGCTCCGCGTTACTGGGCTGACTTTTAAAAGTGCGTCTTTGAAGCTTAACCATAAGAGGGTTGCTAGAACGTTCATTCGGACATTTGTCATACGCTTGAGCCATCTTCACTGCTCCCTAAATGGCCGGCTGTTACGTGGGAGAGACGGCTGTGAAATAGGGCTCTTGTAGGAAACGCGTGGATCGTACACAGTAACGGAGTGCCAGGAGGTCAGGTCAAGTGGAAAACAGTCTTCCCAGCGTAGCTTGGAGCAAATCGTCCGGTACGGGACGCCCGGAGCAGTGATGCCATGTTTCGTGTAGACGAGAGCCTGTGTCAGTGGTGTCCTCACTGCTCATTGCCCGTGCTGTCCTGCTTGTCTCATCTTTGCTTTTTTTCCCTTTATAATTGTAGGAGAAAACCAAAGAACTCGCCGAGAAGCAGGCGCACCTGTAAGTACGGCCCCGTCTTCGTACCCGCCCAGTAGGCCACTGGCTCCCCAGGAGCCAAGACCCAGCACCCCTCACCCTGCAACCTCTGGGGTCAGCTCTGTGTCTTTCTGTCTGAGGGCGGCTGTTTCCATGTCTGTAGTCACCACCCCGGCAGCTCTGTGTCGGGGGGGGGGGGGTCTCTCCAGAGCATCTGTGAGACGAGTGGGCACGACCCTCCGGGAAGCCTTCCCCTGTCCCTCCCGTCATTGCTGTGTTAACGCGAACCTGCTGCTTTGGGGAAATGGACGCCTCCCGGCGTAGAGGTAGGGCAGCGGGTCTCCGCTGTCCAACGTCGGTCTTCCTAGAAAGTACGGGTTCTACTCTTACGCGCCGCTGGGGGGACTTGAGGAAACCATTTGGCGTTAACGGTACAGAGGTGCGTAACCTGGGACACCCCCCGCCCGCCCTTGAGCGGACACCACCGAGAACCGCCTTCGCAGAAGGTGGCGGCAGCACCTGTGTTTGTGCGGCGGACGCCTGGCCACGGTGGAGGCGTGAAGGCCACGGCTGTCCGTCCCCTTGAAGGAACACACGCACATGTGGTGACAGCCCGGGCAGAGGCTGCCTGCGGTCACTGCCCGTCTTGGACGAAGGGCTCGCGGGGCCTTAAGTCATGCGGCGGGCGGTCCACGGGGTTTGCCTCATTTCTGTTTATGTGAGGATGACACGTGAAGAAGATACTCCGTTTATGAAGCACGCGGTTGCCGTCCGTGCTTGTGGGGTACCGTGCGCCCGTGGTCCTGTAAGCCAGCGGTCCCCAACCGTTTTGGCACCGGGGACTGGTTTCTCCATGGACGGGGTGGGGGGTGGGAAACGCTTCAGCTGGTGGTGAGGAGAGGCAGGTGAAGCTTCGCCCACTTGCCTGCGGCTCACCTCCTGCTGTGCGGCCCGGGTGGGGACGGGGCACCCCTGCTGTAAGGGAGTCGGGAGGAAGCATCATTATCCCCCCGCTTCCGAAGTGGGGAACTGGAGGCTCAGAGGCGGGGGGGAGCCGGGGTCTGAGCGGCGAAGCTGCCGCCCTGCTCGAGGGTAGTGGGTGGCGGGGTGCTGTTACCGGCCGGGCCCTGGGTGGGGGGGCCCACGGAAGACAGCCCACAGCTGGCCCGGCGTGGAGGGACCGGCTGAGGCCTAGGCAGCTCGGGGGAGCCCTGCATCCTTTAGGCTCCCGCGCCCGGGAGGGGGAGTCCGCGTGAGGGAGCCGGCCTCGCCCCCAGCTTTGCTCCCAGATGGCACAGCCCCGTCCCCAGGGTGAGGCCGGCCTGGAGGTGAGGGGTCCTCAGCGGCACCCGGCCCGCGCCCTCCTGAGCGCGCCCTCCCACCGGAGCCTGTCTGCTGGGGCCTTGGCCCTTAGACGGGAGGAGGCAGCCCCTCCTTCAGCAGCTCCTTGAGTCATCGGGGCCTAAAAACAGCCCTGGGTCCATTTCCCAGCGAATGCTTTTTTTTTTTTTTTTTTTTTTTTTCTTTTTTAAATTATGAATCACTTTCAAAATACAGACGAGAACAGAATGTATCAGTTACCCCTGAGCCCACACCTGAATGTGACGTGATTCACATCTTGCCGCATTTGCTTCAGGTCTGTCTCGTGTGCTGCTTTTAAAATTGTAAGTGGCCCTTGACTCTTGCTGAACGCTTTTTCCGTGTCTGTGATCGTCACACGTTTTCCCCTTGAATCTGTGAGTGTGGGTCCTACATCAGGAGGTTTTCTGGACCGCGATTGGACTCCCGGGATCGAACTTCTCATAACTACTGATTTTGTTATTAGCAAGGCAAGATGCGGTTCGTTGAGACTTTAGGATTTTCTCATCTGAATTCATAAGTAAAATTGGCCTGTGAATTCATTTCTTGTTTCGTATTGTCCTTGTCTGATTTTAATGGCAAGGTTCTCAGAAACGATCTGGGCAGCCTTCTGTGCTTTCAGTTCTCTGAGTCGGTTTGTCCGAACGTGGGGACTCTGGGCCGCGGGGGTTTCCTGGAAGCTGTGGCCAGGAAAGCGTCTGGGCGGTGCCTGGGTTTGCCGATTCCATTTCTTTAAATGTTTATGGTTTATTTAGTTTCTTGTTTCTTCTTGTGTTGATTTTGGTAAGTTTTGCTTTCCTAGGAAATTATCTATTGCCCGTGTTTTCAAAGTTATTCGAATGAAATTGTTCGTTATATTCTCGTAGGACTTTTTTCATCTCTGATATATTTGTAGTGATATCACCTTATATAATTCCTGTTGTGTTCCTATTTTTTCTCTCCCCACCCCCTTTGACTTATCTTCCCAGGCATTTGTCTGTTATCATCTGTTTAAAAGAACCAATTTTGTTGTTTCTGTTTACTTTTCCTTTGATTTCTATTCCATTTACCTCTTTATTATTTCCTTCTCCTTGCATAATTTCTGTTTTAATTTCTTCTTTGACTCCTGAATTGTTTAGAAAGATTTTTGAAATTTTTTTCATTTTCATATTTACTAACAAAAATGTTTTAAATTTTATTTTCAGTAATAATAATATATTAATAATAATAATATAGAAGAGCAATCATTTCTCTTGTACAGGTGTCCCAGATGATTTTTATTTTTATTTAAAAAAATATTTTGGCCGCACCATGCGTCATGAGGGATCAGTTCCCCGACCAGGGATTGAATCTGTGCCCCCTGCCGTGGAAGCGCAGAGTCTTAACCGCCGGGCCACCAGGGAAGTCCCCCAGATGATTTTTTTAAAAAAATTATATCAGAACGTCATTGATTTGATTGGGTTTATTTTTATGTATTTTACTGTGGTGAGAACACTTAACATGAAAGCTGTGCTCTTAAACTATTAAGTGTGCAGTAAAGTATGGTTGACTGTAGGTACGCTGTCGTACAGCAGGTCTCTAGATCTTGCTCATCCTGCATAATTGAGACTTTACGCTCATTGATGAGCAGTTTCTCTTTTCTGCCCTCCCGCCCCCGCCCCCTGGTACCCACCACTCTACTCGCTGATTCTGTGAGTTTGATTCTTTTGGGTCTCTCGCGTAAGCGGAGTCACACAGTATGTGTCCTTCTGTGATTGGTTTATTTCACTGAGCGTCGTGTCTTCAGGGTTCATCCGTATTGTTGCCTATTGCAGGATTTCCTTCTTTATTTAATGCTGGATAATGTCCCATTGTGTTATAAACCAGATTTTCTTAATTCATTCATCCGTCAGTAGACCTTTAGCTTGATTCCACATCTTGGATATTATATGATTAGTGCTGCAGTGAACACTGGGGGTGCTCATATTTCTTGGAGATCCTGATTTCAATTCTTTTGGATAAACACCAAGAAGTGGAATTGCCGGATCATAAGGTAGTTCTATTTTTAGTTTTTTGAGGAACCTCCGTACTGCTTTACACCGTGGCTGCACCAGTTTGCATCCCTACCAGCAGTGCATAAGCGCTCTGATTTTTGCACATCCTCACCAATACTTGTCGACTCTGGTCTTTTTCATGAAGCCATTCTGACGGGTGTGGGGTGGTGGCTCCTCGTGATTTTGACTTGCATTTCCCTGATGATCAGGTATGTTGAGAACCTTTTCATGCTCCTCTGGCTGTCTGTCTACTTTGGAGACACATCTATTCAAGTCTTCAGCACGTTTTTAATAGGGTTATTAGCGGTTTGCTTTTTTTTGTTTTTTGGTGTTTTTTTTGCTTCTGAGTTGTAGGAGTTCCTTGTGTGTATTGGGAGACTCACCCCTTATCCGATATGTGGTGTGCAAATGTTTTCTCCCATTCCGTGGGTTGCCTTCTTATTCTGTTAATGGTTTCCTTTGCTGCACAGAAGCCTTTCGGTTTGGTGTAACCCCACTTGTCTGTCTGTGTTTTTACTTCCTGTGCCTTTGGTGTCATGTCCCTGAAATCGCCGTGCCTACTCGGCGCTTGCCCGGCCGCTGTGCCTTGTTTGTGCCCCACGGCCCGGCAGGCACGGCCGGGGGCGCGTCCTCAGCGCCGACCTCGCTGGGACCCGACACCAAAGCTCCGCTTGGCAGTAGCTGGTGGGTTGCTTTTCCGTGGAGGCCTGTCTGTCCCATTGGGTCCTGGGCGGAATCGAGAAGGGCAGTAAATGTTGAAAACGAAATGGAGCTGTAGGCTCTGACGAGCAGATTCATGCTTTTTTGACGACGTAAAGCTCTTCGTGCATGTGTGTGTGTAATTCAACCAGCAAGGAGAACGGACGAGAGGAACAAGGTGAGCAGCGAAAACCAGGAGACGCGTCTGAAGCCCGTCCCTCCCCGGGAGCAGGACAGAGGGAGGTCGCGTTGTCTGTGGACAAAAGTGAAGCTTCGTCAGAGAGAGGGACAAACTGCAGGCTCAAGGAGAGCGCGCGGGAAGGGGGCCCGAGGCCCGTGGGGCACACGCAGGAGGCTGGGGCTGCAGCCCTCCCGACCCTCACTCAGCAGCCCCGCCACTGACATGGCCCCTCGGCTTCTCCCGTGGGCCCGATCGCCGGGACGCCCGGCACGACGGTCACCGCGACGGCCGGAGTCCCTGAGCTGCTCCGGGCGCCGGCAAGCCCTCCCGGCAGGATGCAGAGCTGGGGCCAGCACCGTCCTTGCGCGATGCCCGCAGACGCCTGCCTCACCCCCGGAATCCGCCAGCAAGAGGCGCAGCCCAGCGTCACCCCCAGCCAGACCGAGTTACCTCTGGGTGGTTTGCTTTGCGTGCCAGCAGACCTCTGCTCACCTGTCAGAGCACCTGGCAGGTGTGGTCGGGGGCCCTCCGCCGTGAGGACGCTCTCAGAGTGCACAGCCTGCCGACGGGCGTGCTGCCAGGATGAGGAGCCGCGCCGGAGAGACACGGACTGGCGTTTAGATGGAGGAATCGCCCGGAGCTCTGCTCGCCGCACCCACCCACCGGCCTCCCCAGGAGGCTGGTGAGGACGGCGCCGCAGCTTCTGTCACATTGCGGGCGACCCGGACATCAGGTCCTCGATGCTGGCGGCTGGGGCCCCGGGGACACCCGGGGGTGTCCCGGGGAGGAGGGGCTTGAGATGGGCGGAGCTGACCTCGCAGGCTGCCATCGAGGGAGGCAGGCGGCCCCCACGTGCCCGTGGAAAGGGAGTGCCGCGGGCCCCCTACCCCAGGCGGCCGTCCCCCAGGGTGGGATGGGATTGGAGGGCCGGGAAGGGCCTAGCTCCGTGCCGGCGCCTGGGAGCTCCTCCTGCCTCGCTCCCCGGGGGGACACGAGCTCCTCTGCGCGCCGCCCGGCCCCAGACATGGCCAGGCAGCCTCCGTGAGTGGGGTCGTCTGTGGGTTTTCTAACCGTATATCTCCGAGTCTTCCAGTAACGCCCGCGATCCCTGCCTCCTGACGCTGCCTTGGCCCTTGTCTTCCGCCTCCTGCCGTGATGAGGTAGCACTTAGCTGCCCTTGTCCCATCACCACCCCAAGCGTTTGCGCCTCTGCTGTCTCCTCTGTTCGTTACGTTCCTAACTTAAGACACCTGCCCGCGTCTCTCTCGCCCTTGGGGACCAGGGGCAGTTCCTGTCGCTTGTCCAAACGGTCACAGCGCGCTGTTCTCTGATTCTCAAAGAGAAGATGTGAAAAGAAGCCATTCGCCAGAGCCCTTTTCCAGCGTGGCCTCGGACGGCCCCGCCTGTGAGGGTTTGTAGGCAACGTGCCTCTAACAGGTTATGGATCCGAATCCAATGCCCAGCCTGACGCCGGCAGGCTGACAGATCGTGGTGGTGTTTTTGAGCGTCCGCCGTTCTCACGCACAGAGCGCGTGCGGCGGGCTCGGCGTGACTCTGGGTCTCTGTCTTGGCAGCCAGGAGCCCCTCTCCACGGCCAGCTTCACCATGGCAGGCCTGGTTCCGGACCTGCAGCACATCCTCTTCTGGATGTCCAACTCGGTCGAGCTTCTGTACTTTATCCAGCAGAAGTGCCCACTCTACATGCAGAGCCTGGAGGAGGAGCTGGACGTCACAGGTACGGCCGTGCTGCCGCTTCCAGGTGGTGAGCGTCCCCGGGCGCTCTCAGGGGAGAGGTGGCCCCCGGAGCAGAGATGGGTGTGTGTCGGGGGCGTCCCCCAAGAGCTGGTCGGGCTAAGCCGGTGCCTCTCGGCCATGACGCGTCGGCGCTGCATGTCCCCGTCATTTCACGCGGCCCCACTGTGTTCTGCCTGGGGAGGCCCGGGAGACAGAGGTCACTCACTGCATGCTGTCAGCCCCTGGCCGCCAGCCCCTCCAGAACGCACCGCAGCCTCAGAAGGGAGGCGCGTTGCTCGTGAGAGTGACGAGAACGTGTGACGCGTGTTGACTTCAGAGACTAAAACGTAGGAGAACGTGCCTCGGAGAGCTGATGCGACGCAGCGTACAGCGCTGAAAACGCTCAGTGAGAGGGTGACTCTGACTGGGGCGGTCCAGGAGGGCTTCGTGGAGAAGGGGGCGTTCGGCCAGGCCCTGAGGGCGTGTGAGATGTCAGCTGGCGTGTGTCTGATGGGGCCTTGGCGGGGCCTGGCACAGAGCCGGGACGGCGCAGCGGGGCTGCGTGCAGCGGGACCGGGTGTGGCGGCCGGGGGACCAGGGCTCGGTTTCGCCCCGCACGGCCTCGCCCTGCCCTGCGAGGACAGAGCCGCCCGCTTCGCTCCCTCCCGTCCGGGCGGGTGTGCGGCCCTGCCCCGGGGGCCTGGCCGCCCCGGGGAGCCGTGGGGAGGCCGCGCGGCAGGACGGCGCGGCCGTGTGTCCCGGGACACGGGCTCACAGTCGGCCTGAGGCCCTGGGCCCTGCCGTCCCCCGATGCCCACCGGCTAGGTTCCTAGGGGAGGGGCTCGTGGCGGCCGCCGGCGAGGGGGCTGGTCTGCCCAGGGCCGGCTGTCCCATCACGCTCAATTGGCCACCGGGGAGCCGGCCGCGGAGACGGGGTGGCGGGGCCGAGGCCCTGGGGCGTCCCGGCCGGGCCTGGGGCGACGGGGTCCGCCTACCTTCCTCTCGTCAGTTGTGGTTTCTGAGTCTTTTCTCCCCGCGACTTCCCAGGGAAGGGGTGGTGGGGACTGTCTTGGGCTCCCGGGGCCTCCGTGGGTACGTGGCGGAAGCAGGGGCTCCTCTGTGCCCCAGTGGCCATTCGTTGCGGGCCCACTGGCCAGTCGCTCCCTCCCTTGTCCCCCTTGGGTGGACACTGAACGCCGTCCCGTAGACCCCCAGGACGGGGCGGCTGCCGTCTGTCCACCGGGCCTGCGCTGGAGGCAGACTGTCACCCGCCTTTCCCCCGAACGTGACGCGAGGGCTACACCTCCCGGGTCTCCGTCGCCAGCACGCCTTGCCCTGCCCGGCAGCCGGGGCCCAGCCGCGCTCGGTGCCGCCGGGGTCCAGCGCCGCGGAGCCGCTCCCTCTCCCCGCGAGGCTTCCTGTCACCTCTCCCCCAGACCCTGCTGAGCTCCTTTCGGGGGGCTGGGCCTCCAGGCGCCCAGGACCGAGGCCGCGGTGCTCAGCGGGCTCTGAGTGGAGGGGGGACTCTTGTGCACGTGGCGTCGGCCGGCGAGCACCCCGCCTCTGGCTGGTCCTTCCGTGCGGAAGCCGGGAGGCCGGCACAGGTCGGGTGGCGGCACCCCGTCACCCCGAGGTCGGGCACGGCGCTCATGGGCGAGTCCCGCGGTGCCCCTCCTCGTCTGGACGTGTTGCAGACGCTGTGTTGAGAGGCTGCAGGCCTGGGGTTAGCGTGTCCCTCGCGGGGACCCTGAGTCGGGCTGATTTTCATGAAAAAAGCTGCCGGCGGCGCTGCTCTTAGGAAGATATTCTTGGTCCGAGGCCCGGATGTCGTGGGGCCCAGGCGACATTGGGAGGAGTGAGCGTGTGGGCGGCTGGGGCCCCACCCCTGCCCGCCCCGGGGACCGCAGGGCTGGGGAGGCCACGGCCGGGCCTGGGCGTCCCCGAAACAATGTCCGGGGCGGTGCGGGCTCTGCTCTGGAGAGCTCAGGGGAAAAAACCATCAACCAGGGGGCCAAGGAAGGGTCAGAGTTGGCGTGTTTGGCCTCCTGACCTTCAGCAGGAAATATCTGTGGGAAGAATTCTAAAAACAGAGATGTCATGTCCTGAAAACTGGAAAAAGAGCTTTTTCTTCCCCAAGCAACCTTTTCTGTCTGAAGCTCTTATCCAGGAAGCCCATTCACATGGGAAGATAAAAGATTAGCCCATCAGGGGGGAGGTTTATTTTATTCATTTAAAATTCTCCTGTAAGCCTTTGGGGCTCTGCCTCGGCGCCTGCAGACGTGGGGTCCCGGGGGCGGTCCTTAGTCCCGGGGCCTGGGTCCGCTGACAGGCGCGCGTGGGCTAAAGCGGAGTCGGAAACCCTCGCGGAGCGTGCGGCCAGGAGGGCTTCAGGGCCCTTGCTGGGAGCCGCCCGTGGTTGTGCTGTGCGGGTCCCCGGCCTCTTCCCTCTGTGTCCGCCCCCTCCTCCCGCTCTCCAGAGCCCCCGGGCCCGCACGAGGGGGGTAGGTCTGCCGTCTCAGACAGGCTGGCGCCGCCAGAGCCTGCGGCCCCTCCAGCCGCCCGACTGGCTTCTCCCCCAAAGCCCCGGGAGGCTGCGGGGAGCAGCCAGACCCTGCAGCCAGGCTGTGGGAGGGGCCCTGGGGGGTCAGGGCGCCCCGAGCCCCCGACGGGGCATCCTGGCGTCTGCAGGGCGGGTCTCTGACGGCCGCGCACGCCGTTTCCATTGGCCGGGTAGCCGGGCGCCCCGTCCCTGTGCTCCTGGGAGGCCCAGCTTAGCGCTCAGGGCGATTCCTGGCCTCCCTCCCTCCCTGAAAGGAGGTTCCCAGACGTGGGGCCCACTCTGTGCATTAAGCCAAAGGCCGCGCCAGACGGGCAGCGCAGGAAAGCCCTGCTGCCGGCTGAGCGGGCGAAGGACGGAGGCGGGCGTCCCGTCCGGTCCCTCCCCAGGTGCCACCGGGGCCGCCGGCATCAGGCACCTCATGCCTCCCGAGTTCGGGAAGGCCCCTCGGGATGGCCCCTCCCTGTTGGGCCCCTGGTCTTGGGGGCCCTGTGGCCAGCCTGGCCTCTTGGCCGTACAGGAGCCCCACCCAGGGGGAGGGAGCCTCCTGGCGTCGCTCACACGCCCCAGCCGCAGCCACAGCCCCCTGGCCGCTGCCCGGCCTGGGAGGCTCATCTCCCCGGCCTGTTGTCCCAGGTGCCCGTCCCCCACTGTGCCGAGCGCCCGGGGTCTCCACTCTGTGCCTGAGACACGGCAGCGTCTCCCCTGGGGGCGCTAGTGGGGGGGGAACGGGGCACGAGGGCCGGTGTCCATGGGCCTGGAAGCTCGGGGCCTGGGGTCCTGGCCACCTCAGCAAGCACCCCGGGACCCCTGGGCCCGGGGGCCCCGTGGCTTGGGTTTGTCACGTTTTCCAAACCCAAGAGGAGGGTGCTGGGCGGAAACCTCAGGAGGCGTCGGGTGGGGGTTTGAAGTCGCGGCGGTTCCAGAAGGTTCCTGCCTGAGCCCCGCCTCCCCCGGCCCTGCAGTGACGACGCCATGTCCCCCCGCAGGCTCGAAGGAGTCCCTGTTCTCCTGTGCCCTCACGGCCAGTGAGGAGGCCATGGCAGTGCTGGAGGAGGTCGTCCTGTACGCCTTCCAGCAGTGCGTGTACTACGTCTCCAAGGTACGGCCTCTGCGTGCGCGTTCTCCCGGGGGACCTGGGTGCCGGCCCGGCCGCCTCTGCCCACCCGGACCCCGGCCTCGGGCCCCTCACCTGCTGTTGCTCTCATCGAACGAGTCCTCTGCCCCAGCGCGGGGCCAGCGGGCGAGAGAGACGGGGCCGGCGGCTCTGGGGAGGCGACTCGGACGGCGGGACAGCCGTGCGGTGGTGCCGGCTGCCGTGGCCCCGGCTCCCCTGCCCGCACCGTCCCGCACGCTGGTGGGGGCAGCCGTGCGGCCACATCTCGGGACTCAGAGCCGAGCGGGGGACCCCGGGGCGCACTCGCCCCCCTCCGTCCAGTAAAACCCTTCTGATAAAAGAAGAAGAGGGCGAAGCCCCTGCCCTCAGGGCCCTCAGGGCGCCGTCCGGCCCCTTTGCCGGAGCCCCCGGAGCCCGTGTCATCTGCGCCTTCGCTGGGAGCTTTACTGACCCCCCTCCCCGCCGCAGCTCCCGCCGGGGAGCCCGGCGCTCACACGCGGGTCGCTGACCCACGTGGTCTGGCCGAGGCAGGAGCGGGACGGGTCAGGCCCGGGGCCCCCTGCCCACAGCAGCCCGTGTTCTCCTCTCGCCCCCAGTCCCTGTACGTGTGCCTCCCGGCCCTGCTGGAGTGCCCCCCCTTCCAGCTGGAGTGCCGCGAGAGCTGGGGCTCAGCCCCTCAGCTGCCCGAGGAGCTGCACCGCGTCGTGTCCATCTACCAGGCCACCCTGGACCTCCTTCGGCTGCTGCAGGTGCACCCCGAGATCGCCGCCCAGGTGCTGGCTTACCTCTTCTTCTTCTCCGGCACGCTGCTCTTCAACCAGCTCCTGGACAAGGGTGAGGGTCGGGGCGGACGGCCCGCGGGGCTGCGAGCGTGTCCTCCCTGAGGCCGACGGGCTGAGCCGTCCTGCTCCGTGGCGTCTGGGCGGGTGCCGCGGGGGGAGGCCGTGCTGCAGGGCCTGTCCCCGCGGGAGCGGGAGCCGCCCGTCCGTGTCGGCACGGGGTCCCTCCGGCCTCTCCTGGTTCATTTTATCCCCACGTGGCCTGGGGCCCCTGTGAGCGAGGGGGCGGCAGGCTCAGGGAAGTGACGTGGCCTTTGACCCTGCCTCACTGCCACCCAGATCTCCTCCGTCGCCCTGCCCAGTGCTCAGGGCCGAGGCAGTGCAGGGGTGCGGGGCAGGGAGAGCAGGGCCAGCCCACAGCACGTGCGAAGCCTGGACCACGGCCCTCTGCACTTGGGGTCGTGTGGCTGTCACCGCCCCTCCCTGCCCTGCCACCTTCACCTCCCACCTCCATACCCGCCTACCCATATGCCCAGAGAGGGGTCTGGAAGCAGGTAGTTGTCTTAGAAACTGACGTAAGGTCTTCCGTCTGTCCAGAGACCTGGGGTGGGGGTGGGGGTGGGGGTGTGGGTGGGGGGCGGGAGGAGGACAGGGCTAGGGCCCAGCTGGGCCTGGCTCCCTCGGGGGTGGGCGGGCAGCATACCTGCCCTGCAAGGGCTGCCCGACTTCACCCTCTTTTCTTCCCTCCGTTCCCAGGGCCCTCTCTGAGCTGCTTCCACTGGCCCAGAGGCGTCCAGGCCTGTGCCCGCCTGCAGCAGCTCCTGGAGTGGACAAGGAGCGCCGGCTTTGGCGAGGCTGGAGAGCGCTTCTTCCGGAAGCTTTCCTGCACGCTCAACCTGCTGGCCACGCCCAGCGCCCAGCTCGTCCAGGTGGGAGGGGTGCAGAGGGTCGGGGGCAGCGGGCGCAGCTAGGATGGGTCGCCCGGGGGTCGGCTGCTTGCCGTCCAGGAGGGGCTCGGTGGGCTTGCAGTGGCTTAGTCCACAGCTGTCCCCACCTGCAGGCAGGATAACGGCCCCAGGATGTCTGTGTCTGGTCTCTGACCTGCAGCTGTGGCCACAGGGGGCCCTGCTGATGTGGGGAGGTCACCCCGGGGCACCTGGTGGCCCCGTCTGAGCACACGAGTCCTTAAGACTGGGAAAATATTTGCAAACGATGAGACCAACAAGGGCTTAATTTCCAAAATCTACAAATAACTCATACAGCTCGACATCAGAAAACAACACAATAAAAAAATGGGCAAAAGACCTAACAGACATTTCTCCAAAGAAGACATACGGATGGCCCAAAGGAGGCACATGAAAAGATGCTCAGCATTGCTGATTACCAGAGAAATGCAAATTGAAACTACAGTGAGGTATCACCTCACACCGGTTGGAATGGCCATCATTAAAAGCCTACAAATAACAAATGCTGGAGATGGTGTGGACAGAAGGGAGCCCTCCCACCCTGTTGGTGGGAATGTAAACTGGACGGCCACCGTGGAGAACAGCATGGAGGTTCCTCAGAAAACTAAAGATGGAGCTACCATATGATCCAGCAATCCCACTCCTGGGCATATATCCAGAGAAAACTCTAATTCGAAAAGACATATGCGCCCCACTGTTCATAGCACTATCTTCAATAACACGGAAGCAACCTAAGTGTCCATCGACAGACGACTGGCGTAAGGAGATTGTGGTGCATGTATACGATGGAGTACTACTCAGCCATAAAAAAGAATGAGATAATGCCATTTGCAGTGATATGGATGGACCTAGAGATTGTTACGCTAAGTGAAGTAAGTCAGGCAGAGAAGGAGAAAGACATACCATTTGATACGACTTCTGTGTGAAATCTAAAAATATGATACAAATGAATTTATTTACAAAACAGAAACAGGCTCTCACAGGCATAGAAAACAAACTTATGGTTACCAGAGGGGAAAGGGGGGGGAGAGAGAAATTAGGAATTCGGGATTAACAGATACAAACTACTGTACATAAAACAAGTAAACAACAAGGTCCTACTGTAGAGCACAGGGAACTATATTCAGTATCCCGTGATAAACCATAATGGAAAAGAATCTGAAGGAGGATCATATATATTTAAAATCACTTTACCATATACCAGTAACAGAATGTTGTAAATCAGCTGTACTTCAATAAAAGAAAAAAGAGGGAAGCAGAAGAGTGGGTCAGAGAGACGGAGAGAACGAAGCAGAGGGTTGGCTCTGAAGGTGGAGGACGGGGCCACGGGGCAAGGGGTACAGTGGCCTCCAGGAGTTGGGAGTGGCCCTTGGCTGGAGGCCAGCACAGGGATGGGACCTCAGTCCTACAACCACAGGGAAACGGATCCTGCTCTGGAGCTGCCGGGAGGAACACAGCCCTGCAACTCTTGGTTCTAGCCTGTACGACCTGTGCTGGACATCCGACCCCCAGAACTGTAAGACTGTGGGCTCGTGTTGACCTCGCTGCCACGTTTGTGGTCACTTGTTGGAACGGCAGCAGGAAACAAAGACACCAGCTCACCTGCCTCCCTCACCTGCTGTGTGACGTGGTCGTCACAGGTAACCAGCGAGGCCAAGCTACCCAGGCCCTTCTCTGCCGGGCAGTGACACGGAACCCGCCCCGGTGATGGCCAGCGTGTTTGCAGGGCGGCCCCTTGGACTCCGCTTCCCACGCCCTGGGGAGCTGCTCCGTGTTTGAACCGCGTAGGGGACCGGCTGCCCTGTCTGCCCCCAGGTGAGGTCCCAGCTGACGTGAGCGCAGCCAGGAAGCCCCACACGGCAGTGACGGCGCCCAGAGCCACGGCCACCACGGGCAGCCGCGAGCCACTGCGTGGAGCTCAGCCTTGGGCAGAGCATCCGCCTGCGGAGGGCGAGGCGAGATGGGGTCCCCTTGGGGCGCTGCTGTGCACACTGCTCTTGCCCTGGGCCTGGCGCACAGGCGTGTGCCCTGGTGAACGGTTACCGCAGGGTCCAGTAGCGGTCCGTGGCCTGGTGGGCAGCGGGCCGCACAGCAGGAGGTGAGCGGCGGGCGGGTGGGCGGGCGAAGCTCCGTCTGTATTTCCAGCCTCTCCCCGTTGCTCGCGTTACCGCCTGAGCCCCGCCTCCTGTCGGACCAGCGGCGGGATCAGGGTCTCGTGGGAGCGCGAACCCTACCGTGAACCGCGCGTGCGAGGGACCCAGGTGGCCCGCTCCGTACGAGCATCTGATGCCTGGTGGTCTGAGGCGGTGACGCTGGCGCTGGGGAGGGGCCGCCAGTACAGATGGTCAGCGGCAGAGAGGTGTGACTGCCCAGAGACCACAATAAATCAAGCGCTTGCAGACTCATATCAAAACCCTGTCAGCGGGCGGCAAGTGAAAATGAGCTCAGGGCTCCCACTGATTCTGCGTGATGGTGAGTTGTATAATTGTTTCATTATACATTACAGTGTGACGATAATGGAAGTAAAGTGCACAATAAACGTAACGTGCCCGAATCATCCCCAAACCATCCCCCCCCCCCGCCCCGCCGCGGCGCCCAATCCGAGGAACACTCGTCTTCCACAAAACCGGTCCCTGGATCCAAAAGCGTTGGGGACCGCTGAGTTACCAAGCTGGGTGCTTCGAGTCTGCACGGTCTCCTGTGGTTTTCCGTGGTGTTTGTACTTCAGTACAAAATGCACAGCGGGGAAGGAGCAGCAACGCGTTAGCTGCTCAGCTGGGGGCTGCCCGCGTCTTACTCTGGCAGGAGACGGGGGTCTATTTCTAGAGCACTCGAGACTGAGGGTCTCCAGGTTGGGACACGGGGTCTCATGCTGAAGGGGGAGCACCCCGGCGGCAGAGCCCCCTTCGCGTGCTGGAGCCCCGCGCTCTCGCCCGCCAGGCCCGGGCCTGTGCCCTCCAAGCAGGGGGCGGCCAACTTGGCCGGGCCGGGCTGGAGGTCAGCGACAGCCCAGGGCAGGACGGAGGATGCTGAGCTGGGCCTCCACAGCCAACCAGCCAGGAGAGGGAGAGAGAGGCAGGGAGTGAGGCAAAGAGGCCTCAGGCCGTAGATTGCCACCCTCAAAACGGACTCTTCAGGGAGAAGAGTGGTTAAAAAACCATTTGTATCCCCATAAAGATACGGGAAGATACAGTATCCGTAACATGATAACAGGACGCTATAAATCAGAGAACAAAAAGAATTCTTGGAAGTTAAAACTACGACAGCAGAGATGAAAAGTTCAGTAGCAGGGTTGGAAGCTAAAGTCCGGGAAATCACCCAGAAAGCAGAGCCAGCAAGATGGAAGAGGAGGTGTCCCCTCTTGCTGGGCGACTGCACAGTGCCGTCGGGGCGCCCGCCCACAGCGGCCTCGGAGGAGCCCAGACGTGGCGAAGCGTGGCTTCTAGGATGGGAGTCAAAACCACCTCCGGGCAGACGAGGCTGCGCTGCGCTGGCACGTGTTTGGGGTGGGGGTGTCAGGAAGAGGCCGCTCCCCCCCCTTCCCCACGTAGCTTAGCACGTTGTCTGTCCCTTCAGCGTAGATACTCGACAACCACCGCCCAGGCCTCTTGACGTGGGCAGTAAAATCAAACGTGGGAGGAGCAGAGAGGAAGGAAGAAAGAAGGAAATTAAGGCACAGGTCAAGCGAGGCCCCGCATCCAAGCACCATGAGGCCAGTGAGGGCACGGCAAACAGGGAGTAAAGACAAACCAAGAGCGTCCCCAGCCCGCTCGACCCGAGTGTCCAGACTGCAGGCGCAGCCGGTGGGTGAAAAGCACAGTGGCTGAAACAGACCCGCACCAAGACCCGCTCGCGGGATTGCAGAGGCGCCGCCGAGCTTCCAGAGAAGGAGGAGAGCCGCTCGGGTCCTGGAGGTGAGCGGTCAGGATGGTTTCCGACTTCTCAGGAGCGAATGCAGGAGCTGCCTCCCCAACTCCCTGCGAGGCCGACTCCAGCCTGGGGCCCTGATGCCTGACGGCGGGGACACTGGCCTGAGGACGCCCTCCCACGCCAGGCCCCCAGCGTCCCCCTCGCACAGGCCTCCCTGGGAAGCTCCTCGAGAGCAGGAGGAAGGGGTTCCGGGAAGCAAGACGGACGGAGACGGCAAGTCTGACCTGAGCACACCTTCTCCTACGGCTGCCGTGGCTCTTCCTCCAGGGCGCCTTCCCTGCCCCCCGCTCCCAGGCCAGTCTCGTGTGACACCTAATGCTACAGCTGTGCCTTCGTGCAGGTCTTTGACCTGCTTGATTTCTTTCACACGGTACGAGGCATGGGTCCTATTCACGGCCCCCTACCTTCCAAGTACTCTTCCGCCGTTTCTCAGCCCCTCGAGGTGGTGTGACAGGGCTTGTTCGGTGGGCAGGGCACTGGGTGTGGTGCCTGCTGGCCTCTCCTGGGAACGCCCCCCGCCACCTGACCCGGCTGTCAGCCTGGACGCCCACAGGCGGTGTGTGTGTGGGGGCGGTGAGCTGCCCTCCGCACCGGCCTTGACCTTGACCTTGGCCTCGCTGACCTCACTCTCGCGCACGGACACCCCAGGGCGGAGCGCGTGCTGGCCCGGGGAGCCCTGGCCCCTGCCCCCGGAGCTCCCAGAAGGCAGGCCCTCCCTGGGGGGGCGGGCTGGGCCCCCGGCCTTTGACTAGGAGCCCCTTCTTTTCAGCAGATGAGCTGGGCGAACCTGCGGGCCGCGTTCCCTGACCTGAGCCCCGCGCAGCTGCACCGCCTGCTGACCCAGTACCAGCTGGCCTCGGCCATGGGCCCCATGAGCGCCTGGGAGCCGTGTGCCCAGGACAGCCCCGCAGCCTTCAAGTCAGGTGAGGCCTCTCCTCCGGGTGGAGCTCCGAACTCGGGCGTGGCCCGGGGGCTCCTTGACCTCCAGGTCCCTGGGTCCCCAGGTGGGGGGCAGGGCAGGACACCCGAGGAGGAAGATGGCCCAGGGCGGAGGCTCCCCTTTGCCCCCAGGCTCTTGGCTCAGGTCACAGGTCCCCACGGCCCCTCACGGGGCCTCGCTGGGTGCACGGCCACCGGGAAGAGAGCAGGGTCTCCACACCGGGCGCCGTGGCACAGCCCGTCGGGGACGGTGCTGAGCTCGCCTGCCCTGTGTGTATCACGTGTGGAGACAGACGTACACGCGTATGTGTGTGTGGTTCTGTGAGTTAGTTGTGCATCTCCTCATCAGCAGGGTGTACGTTATAGCGAAGCAAAAACACAAAGTAAAGGACGGGGGACGATCCAGATAGAAGTAGGGCTTCCGACGCCTGGTCACCTGGGGCTTGGACCCTGGGCGCCGTCCCCGCCCCGTTTACTGGTTCACGTCCAAGGCCTTCCGCGGGGGGAGGCCGCTCTGTGCTGGGCTCCAGGAGCAAGGCGGGGGCTGCCGTCTTCCCTCCGTGTGGAAGGCGCGTGTGTCCTCGTGCGGAGGCCGGCACGCGGGCAGCCTGTGCTCAGCCCGGCAGGAGCAGGTGGCGGCCTGCGGTGCCGGCGTCCGGGCCGGGTGAGCTGGGCTCCAGGCGGGGTGTGCGGTGGGCCCGGGGGCCGAATGGTGGCGCCGGGGCTTCGCGCCGGGCACTCGCTGGGACTCGGGAGGCGTGAGAGCGCCGTACGGACTTGTGCGGCCCTTCCCGTGTCCCCGGGGTCCCACGGCGTCAGGCGGGGGCGGCCGGGCAGTTGCCTCCTGGCCGGGGGTCACGCCGCCCTCGCCCCCGCAGAGGAGGTCCTGGAGTCCTATGAAAACCCCCCACCCATCGTTTTGCCGAGCGAGGGCTTCCAGGTGGATCTGGAGGCCGACTGCCCAGACGACAGCCTCCACCAGCACCTCCTCTACATCCGCCACTTCCTGTGGAGCCTGCGGAGCAAGCCCAGCCCCGGCGGCGGGCCCGCCCAGCCGGAGTGTCTCCAGGTACCGGGGTGGACGCGGAGGCTCGGGGGGCCCCTCTGTCCTCCCAGCACGTCGGGCTGCTCGGTGCTGAGTTCTGTCCCCCGTCCCCCAGGGCCCGCACCACACCAGCCCCGAGGGCCACCCTGAGGACCAGAGCCGCCCCCTGGCTTCCAGGGAGCCCGGCAGGGGAGCCCGTGAGGCCGGCCCGGAGCGCCCTCCTCCTTCCGCGGGGGACCCGCAGGCACACGGCCCTCTGGGAAGGCCGCCCGGCCGCGTGAGCCGCGGGGGCCCCCAGGCCGGGGACCCACATGGGGACCCCTCGTGCCTGCTGACGCCGCCCGGCACCCCGCTCAGCCTGGAGCCCACTGTCCCCGACTGGCCGGAAGCCAGCGGTGCCTGCGGGGAAGTGCTTCTGGGAGGGAGGAGGAGCGGGCTGAGCGGCCCGAGGTGCACAGCCCCAGAAGGTGAGCCCCGAGCCAGGCCTGCGCCCGCACCCCGCTCCTGGCCCTGCTGGCGCCTGGGCGGCTGCCTCGGGGTCCTTCCCCCGCGGGGTCCTGGCGTTGTGTCTGGCTCGGGCTGTCAGAGCTGCCCACGGACGCGTGTTGCCCTGGACACAGGACGGCTCCTGGGGCAGCCGGGGAGGGCACCGCGTGGCTCAGGCCTGGGCAGCTGGGGACTCGGAGAGCCACTCCGCCCCGGGGGAGAGGAAGGATGGCCCCACGACATGTGTTGAGCCCCCGAGCTGATGTGAGGCCAGCGGGATCGGGTGGCGGGGAGCCGGAGCCCTGGGCGTGTGGGCGCCGGGCTGGAGGGCAACGGAGGGCGAGCATCCCCAGCCCCGCCCGGCCCCCGGGAGTCCTCAGTGCTCTCGCCGAGCTTAGAGGGTGTGCCCTGAGGGCAGCGGTCACGGCCCCCCAGCTGGGCCCGAGGCAGGACACCTCTCAGCGACCTGGGTGGCGCCCGGCAGGGCGACTGACTCGTGGGGGGCGGGCGGCGCGGGGCCCTCGGGGTGGGGAGCAGCTGAAAAGAGCCCCAGCTCCGGAGGGACAGACGTGGGGGCACCACTGAGGGGTGCGGTGGGAGAGGGCAGGGGAGGGAAAGCGGAGCCCCCTCCTCAACCTTCTGGAAGCAGCCGGGGGCCGGTGTCCCGGGGCAGCACAGGGTGGCCCGAGCCCCATCACCCTGATGGTGGCCCGTTCTGGCTGTTCCCCTTCTACCCAGACGGGCATCTTGCGGGACCTCTGTGAGCACGTGTCCCTTTGGAGCAGCCAAGCCAGGACGTCCCTGGGTCCGGACTCCTGGGCAGGCGCAGGCCCCCGGGGCAGAGCCTGGACGGAGCACTGAGCCGCGGGCCCCTGACCTGACCCCGCTGCGCTTTTCTCGCCCGCCCAGGAGACTGTGCGGCCGCGGCGGCCGAGCCCCCGCCGGCGCCCTCCAGCCACAGCTCTGGCACGGACGACTTCTGCTACATGTTCGTGGTGGAGCTAGAGCGCGGCCCCTCTGGGCTGGGCATGGGCCTGATGGACGGGATGGTGAGTGACCCGCCCCGCCGCTTCCTGCAGGCCCCCGGGCTCCTCCTCTTCCCAGAGACGGGCCCACGGCTGGGGGGGGGGGTCACAGGCAGGCAGCGGGCGGAGGCCCACGGCCCTGGGGACCAGGGGCTGGCGGGGGCGACTCCTGGGATCTGTGGGAAGGGAAAGGGCCTGAGCAGCAGCTGCTTCCACCGCCTGCTGCACCCTCAGGCCTCGGGGCGTCTGTCCTGGGCCTGCGGGGACGCTGGTGGTGACCAGCGCGGTCCTTGAAGACACACTGGTGACCATACAGGGAGCCCCGCCCGGCCAGGCTGGGGGAGGGGCGGAGGTGGCCCTGTCTGGAGGCCGCTGCGTGTGAGGGGCCCACGGAGCCCTGAGGCTTCCGCTTCTCCCCCAGCACACGCCCCTGGGCGCCCCAGGGCTCTACATCCAGACCCTGCTCCCGGGGAGCCCCGCAGCGTCCGACGGGCGGCTGTCGCTGGGAGACCGCATCCTGGAGGTGAACGGCAGCAGCCTGCTGGGCGTCAGCTACCTGAGGTACCGCGCCCGGCCCCCCCCCCCCCGCGGCCTCCTCTGCGCCCGGCCCCCCCGCGCCGCCCGGCCCCCCCCCCCCGCGCCCTCCGCCCCCGCGCCCTCCGCCCCCGCGGCCTCCCCCGCCCCCCGTGCCCTCCCCCCCCCCCCCCCGCACCCTCCTCTGCGCCCGGACCCCCGCGGCCTCCCCCACCCTTCCCCTCCCCCAGCCCTCCCCTCCCCCACCCCTCAGCCTGTGGGAGGCCACGTCCGCCCTTGGGACATTGGAGCTGAGTAAGTGGAGGCACAGCCGTGCGGCCTGGCCCCGCATGGCCACCTCCCGCCCTTCCTTCCCCCCACTGGCCCTCCGATGACACACCAGTCCCCGCGGGGGCTCAGGCACCTTGGGGTGGGGCGGGCTCTGGACCAGGCCGCGAGAGCGCAGGCTCCGTGATCCCGAAGCTCTGTCACAGTGCGGGGGGCTCAGGGCTGCTGACTGTAAGTGTCCACTTAGCGTGACAGCTGGGGGGTGGGGGGTTGGGTCGCCCCCCCCGGCACCTCCAGGAGGCTCTGCCCGCTGGACCGGCAGTGAGTCCTCAGCCGGAGGGCCCTTCTACACCGTCCCCATCCCTTCTCTGCTTTCAGAGCTGTGGATCTGATCCGGCACGGGGGAAAGAAGGTGCGGTTTCTGGTTGCCAAGTCAGACGTGGAGACGGCCAAGAAGATCCGCTTCCGCACGCCCCCTCCCTAGGCGCCGTGCAGGGGCGGCCCGGGCACCTACACCTGTGGCTCCCAGGTTACGGCCCTTCTGCCAGGCTGTTGGGGTGGCTGCGTCACCCACAGGACACTAGCCGCAGCCCTTAGTGTACATTTTATTTTATTGACATGACAGATAACGTTAAGTTGTGATGCTTGTCACAGAGCCTTTACGTTTGAAGATTTGAGTGTTAAAGTATAGATTCAATAAACTCTCTTTCGTATTGTAGAGGGTGGCGGGCGTGGAGTCTGGGTGGGCACCGTGCCGGCCCCCTAGAAGGGCTGCCGGCGGTGGGCCGGTGCCCTCCGAGGAACTGCTCCCGCCCTGCCAGCGCGGGAGAGACCCCGGGGGCACACGGGGCTCGCTGGGGTGCCGGGATGGCTCTAACTCGCGCCTCGCCTGCCCGCCAACAAGGAGCGGCGGCGGAGACGCAGGCAGCCCCCGGCCGGCCGCCATCAGAGGGGCTGCGCCCTCGGTGATGCCACACTCAGCACGGTCCCAGAGAAAGGGTCTGGAACCCCCCAGAAGGTTATAAAGTGAGAGTCTTGACCCACCGCAGGTATCCAGGCTTCCTCCCCCAGACTCACACCCCTCCCGATGTCCTCTCTGGTCGCTAAAGCCACGGCTGGGCCCTAATACCAGGCTGGCCGGTCCCAGGCTCTCAGTCTGCGGCCCGGCTGGCGTCCACCTGGTGGCCGTTGCTTCACCCTGGTGGGAGGCCCGTCTCCTGCACCAGCCGCTGACCGTGCGCGGGGCCGTGTTGGTGTCACGGTGGCAGCGGGTGCGGGCCCCTCCGGCTGGCTGTCTTCGGCAGGTTCGGCAGCGTCCGCCTCCCTGCTCTGGGCTGGGGTCCTCCTCTTTGGCAGGAACGCAGACTCTGGGGACGAGAGGGTCCCGGCCGGGCAGCTGCAGACACACCCCTTACGCAGAAAGGGCTCTCGTGGAGGGACCAGCGGCCGGAAGGTGTGTCCCAGGCACTGGGCCTCGGGCAGCTGTGGGTGCAGAAGAGCGTGCAGGTGGGGGCCCGGCCCTGCGGGCGCTCAGTGCCAGGTGTCCGGATTCCACCTGCCCTGAAGCAGAGCTGCACGGAGCTGGGGGGCCCCGCGTACCGCAGAGTTCCCGCAGGGAAGGGCTGGGGCCCCGGGGAAGGGGGAGACCTCCGAGCTCTGCTCTCGCTGGCAGGGAGCCAGTGCGGAGAGCCCTCGGAGCCCTCTGCAGGGAAGGACACACTTCATTCCCGGGATGTTCTTCGAGGTCAGCACTGTGACTCTCCCCATTATTTGCAGACGAGGAAAGTGGAGCACAATTCTGTCATTTTCTACGTCAGTCGGCCAGCGCCCTAAATGCTGTGAGGACAATCCGACAGAACCCAAGCTCTGGAAGCGGCCACCCTCGCCCGCCCTCGGCGCGGCTGCGGTGCGCGCCCGGCCCAGGTGAGTGCGCCCTGCTCGCGCGCCATCCTCCGGGCCGCAGCCCAGCCCGTGTCCTCCCGGCCTCCGAGGCCCCGGCGGCCCTGCCGCTGCGGCCGACACGCCTGGGACAGCCCGGCCCCGCCGGATTCGAGCTCGGGTCGTTGGACTGGACTCAGCCCCCACAGAAGTCTACCCTGCAAAGACAATGGTAAGGGAACGTTTCTAGAGCGGCCTTGGCTCTGTGTGAAGCTGGGAAAAAAGTCCCCTCAAAGTCCGTATTCTCAAACTGGTTCGTAGGAACGTTTAAGACCCGAACTTGCAATATCTGAACGAACGACGTGAAAAAACTGAAAGCTGAGCATTAATTGGCATTTGGCAAATTGAAAAAAAGCATTTTCTCTAAGTGTCACATCCTCAGCCCTGGCCTCCCTGGACCCAAGTCCGGAGGGCCAGGCAGGCCCGGGCCGGGGCGGGAGAAGGGCGTCGCCGGGGCTCGCAGGGCTGGGTTGGTCCCATCCTGGGAGGGTCAGGTGTCCTTTGGCACGCCCCGCACCCGCGCACCACCTGTCGCTTCTCGGAAAGCATCCTGGGGCCGGGACGCCAGCCAGAGGCGCCCGCCCCGGTCCCCATCAGCCTCCTCGGCGGCGGGCGTTTCTTAGGGCGTCTGGGGGCGCAAAACCGCTGGGGGCGGAGGCAGCGGACCGCGGGAGCGTGGGCCGGAGCCTGGGGGCGTGGCTAGGAGCGTGGCCGGAGTTGGGGCGTGGCGGAGCCCGCGAGGGGCGTGGCTAGGAGCAGGCCTGGATGGGCGCGGCGGAGCCGGCGGGCTGGGACTCTCGGAGCAGCAGCACCACCTAGTGGCCGAGCCCCGCCAGGCGCCCGGAGAGCTGGGGTGCGGCCTTGGGGGTTGGTTTACAAGCGGGGCGGGGCCTGACTTGAACCGAACAGTGGTAGAAAGCGCTTGACAGGAGTGGGTATGTGTCTCGCCCACTTGGTGTAAGAGCAAAGCGCACCCGGACTTGCGCCCAGCAAGGCTTCTGGCGGCAGGTATCCTGGTCACTGGGAGCAGTCCGCTGGGTGCCCTGCCCGTCCTCCTGCTCGCAGGAGGCTGCAGTCTGCGAAGGTGACGGCACCTCCAGCCCACCCCGCGGGGGCCCCAGAGCCCCAGCCTTACCGTCTTCAACTTAGGAGCGGGACAAGATTTAAGAAATGTCACTGACCAAACCCATTTTCCCAGTGGCCGCGGCCACCTCGGGGAGGTTGACACTGCTTCCTGACTGACCGCGCGTGTGTGTGAGTGGGCTGTGGTTTCTGTGCCACCTGGGACACGCGCTGAATGGGGCTCGGCCCTGACACGTGGGGGTTAGGCGAGAAGGAAGAGCACCAGGTGAAGGCCCCTCCCAGCCCCGGGGCCAGCTCTCCGAGCCCCGCAGCACTGCATCCCCTGGACCCCGCAGCAGCTACGCGGCTGCCTGTGGGGCTCCCTGCTTCCCGGTGGAGGGAAAAAGAACGCACCCCGCCGTGTTCACGCAGCCATTTTGTAAAGGAGGTTTATTTTCGCCGTGTCTCTTCTTGCCCCCAAACAAACAAGGACCGCAAGACACAAACCAAGCAGCTTCCACCCAGTCCCAAGAGGAGCTAAAGCCGAGAATCAGTGCCGTGTCACTACACAGCTCAGCGTGGTCACGAGAGAAAGGGGTTAAGAGAAAAACACAGAGGCCAAAGGCTGAGACTGTGACAGCCTCCCTGACCCCCGAAGCCATGGTTGGTAATACCAGGCTCTCAACGGGCAGCCCTGCCCGGCGTCTACCGGTCCCTTCACCCCGGCAGCAGGCCCGCCTCCCTCTCCAGCAGCCGGCTGACCGTGCGCAGGGCCAGGGGCAGGGCCGTGTTGGTGTCGCGGTGATAGCGGGGCTCGGACGCGGCCACGCTGGGCGTGAACACGAACTGGGCCACGCTGGGCATCTTCAGCAGGTTCAGCAGCTCGGTGGCCCGCGTGCGGACGGCCCCCGCGTCCTCCTCGCTGCACGCGGAGCCCGGGGCTGCGCTCTGGGCCAGGCTCCTCATCTTGGACAGGAGCAGGGAGGCCCTGGGGACGAGGGAGGCCCAGCCCGTCAGCTGCAGGCGCTCCCCTCGCGTGGGCAGGGGCGTCTTGGGGGACCAGCTGCCAGGAGCACACGGCTGGCGTGGTCTTAGCTGGGAGGGGAGGTGGCAGCGCTGACCCAGCCCACGCCACCTGCACCCAACCGGAAGGCCTGTGCGGCTCTGGGGGGCGGGACAGCCTCCAAAGCCGTTCCCTTTCCCGCCGGGAACTGGTACCTGGGAATCAGGTCTTGGCTCCGGGAGGCCAGCTTGGTCAGTGTGGTCATGAGCACGGAGATGACCTGCGGAGGACACTTGGGAAGGGTGGTGGAGGGCCGCGACTGGGTGACCTCGAAGAGCAGGGCCTCCAGGGCTTCGAAGAAGTTGTTGATCTGCTCCACGGTGCACCGCCGGTCCCAGGACACCGACAGGTACTCGCCGATGGCCCACACCTGGGTGGGGGACAGCGCTTCAGCCCTGTGACAGGCCCGCCCGTGACGCGCGGGGCGGGGCGGCGGCTGCCTTACCACGGACGTGAGCACGTGCCCGCCGCCGCGGGGGCCGCCCACAAACTCCAGCAGCTCCTTCGCCTGCTCGACCACCAGCGGGGGATGCAGCTTGCACAAGGCCGGGAACTGGGAGCCCAGCACCCTGCCAGAGAGGACACGCGGGCTGTGCTCGCCCCGCACGGACCCCAGCCCTGCGGCCCGCCCCGAGAAGCGCTGGGCGGTGGCGGGAAGCCCCCGAGCAGCAGGGGAGGCGGCCGGGCTGCGGCGGGATGCGCCCGCATGAACTGGGCCTCCAGCGAGGGGGACGGATGCGCCGGAAGGCTCCGTGGAAGAGGGGCTTGGGTGGGCAGAGAGGGGTCCGTGCGGTGGCCGAGGAAGTGCCGAGGCTGGGGTGGGGTCTGTGGCAGCCGGGGAACCGTAGCCGCGAGGGGCGGAGAGCACAGGGTCAGTGAACCCGTCCAGGGCTGGGCCGTGGAGCTGCAGGAGGGGCGAAGCCCGCCAGGAGGGACCCACCTGTGCACAGCGGCTTCGTACCCCGGGACCTGGTAAAGCGAGTCGCTTCGCTCCAGGAGCAGCAGTGCCAGCTGGCTGGCCAGGGCCCCGTTAGCAAACTGTGGGGAGAAAGAGAGAGAGAGACTGCGTCCCACCCCCAGGGAACACCTCTGCTCTGGCCCTGGCCGGCTGCTGCCCTGTGGGCTTCTCTTGGCCCCGGTTCTGGGAGGGACAGGAGCTGGGCCGGGGCTGGTGTGAGCAGCCCTGTCTGCTGTGACGGACCGGCCCCTTGACCACGGAGGAAGCTGGGGCCCTGTGGGTCCTGGCGCCGGCCGGCCCTCTGCTGCAGGGACAGAGGCCCCAGGAAGCGGGCTCACCTGCGTCACCGCCGAGAAGAACGCCCGGAGCAGGGTGGGCACGGCCTCTGCGCACTGGACCACCCGGGCGCAGCCGGCCAGGGGCTGCAGCAGCCGGTAGAGCGGCGTCAACCTGGGGACACACGGCCCGGCCCTGAGCACACGCCGGTTCCCCGTCCGCCTGGGGACCCGGCTCTGGGAGCGCCTGCTCTGCCCTTACCAGAGGCTCCCCTGCGCATCTCCTAACCCACGGCCTGCTCCCTCCGCGGCCGGCCAGCCCTGCTCCCGGGGCACACGGGAGGGCTGGAGTGCAGCTGGGGGCAGGAGGCTGTGGTCCAGTCCTGGCCCTCCCGCCCCCAGGATGTGCTAAGCCTCCCTTTCCCCACCCGCGGAAAGGAGTCAGCACAGGGCGACAAGGACGGGATCAGGAAACTGAACAAGCAGACCGCAAGCCAGGTGCCCGGGAAGCGCCTGGCCACGTGGCCAGCGCCTGTTGGGTGGGGGTCACCAGAGCCGTCTCTCCAGGTCAGAAGGCACCAGGCCTGGGGCGGATGCCAGGGCCCAGCCTCAAGGTCTCAGGGAGCTCTCGTGTCCCGTGTGGGGCCTGGGACGCCCGGCGGCGAGCCCTACCTCTCCGCGGTCCCACTGGCCTGGGCACGCAGCAGGTGCTGGAAGAGACCCTGGACCTGCGAGTCCCGGAAGGCCTCCAGGCAGCCGGGGGCCCTGACGGAGACGTCCCAGGGCGGCCTCTCGGATGCGGCCTGCAGCGACCTGCGAGCAGAGAGACGCCCGAGGCCGGGCTCGGGTGTGGGCTCTGGCCCAGGCCAGAAGAAGCTGGAGCTGGACTGGGCCCTTGCCCTCGCGGTACCCACTGGCCAGGGAGAGACTAGAGTGGACGTCACCGTGACATCACTGTGCCCTGACCCAGCCAGGGGCTGCAGGATGACCCGAAGGGGCCTGGGGGCCGGCCCCTGGGAGGCTGCGGGGCTGAGTGAAAGACAGGCTGGGCTCCAGGGCTGCCGTCAGGGGGCGGCAAAGAGGTGCAGAGACACACTCTGCTTGGGAGAGAGCAGGAGGGGCCGGGCCAGGGCAGACACGGTCAGACAGAGAGCAGCGGGGCCGCGCAGGGGCTCACCTGAGCTGCAGGTCCAAGGCTGCTGTCAGGCAAGGCAGGTCCAGCAGCAGGTGGAGCATCTCCACGGCCGTCCCCGCGTCGACCAGCGATGGGAGGAGCGCCACGAAGTCGGAGGTGAGGGGCGGGCTGTTCCAAGCCAGGAACTGCGGGGACAAGCGGGGCAGTTCCAGTGGGAGCCCGGCAGGCAGGACGCCAGCCCTGCCACCGCCTCATGTTTCACTGTGACTCGGGAATTGGAAAATATGTTCTTCAGCTGTCTTCCCCCCTATTCTTTTTGCTTCTGCACTCACTTTTGTACCAACCATCAAATCACTTTCCATTTATCATCGTTTATCTTCCTGATCGATTTTGGAAAGGCCATGCAGCGACACGCCAATCACAAAAGACACATCAGGGCTTCCCTGGTGGCGCAGTGGTTAAGAATCCACCTGCCAGTGCAGGGGACATGGGTTCGAGCCCTGGTCCGGGAAGATCCCACATGCCGCGGAGCAACTAAGCCCGTCAGCCACAAGTACGGAGCCTGCACTCTGGAGCCTGTGAGCCACAACTATGGAGCCCGCGTACCACAACTACGGAGCCTGCACGCCTAGAGCTGTGATCCACAACAAGCCACCGCAATGAGAAGCCCGCGCACCCCAACAAATAGCCCCCGCCTGCCGCAACTAGAGAAAGCCCACACGCAGCAACGAAGACCCAACGCAGCAAAATTAAAAAAAAAAAAAAAAAAAAAAAAAGAAAAACCCATCAGAGACAAAGGTGCCAAATGGCTGAACACAGCCGGCAACGCTCCCCAGTGAAGAGATGCTAACCTGAACCAACTCTGCGAGCCCAGCCACCAAGCCAGGCCCGCCCTCGCCTTCCCGAGGGCACAGGCACAGCCCCTCCTCCATGCCAGGACACTGGCCCAGGGGCCCTGCACGCCCCAGGCCCCCCAGCCCCTGCTCACGGGTGACCGAGCGTGCCTTGAAGAGGTTGGGGAAGCTCGTCCTGAGAACGCCAAGGTTTCTGCCGAGCAGAGGCAGGCTGTCCCTGCAGAACTGGATGAACTCGAAGGCCAGCATCGGGCTGTGGAAATGTTCGGCGGGGATTCTGGTGAAGAGGTGCTGGTAGACGGCTTCCGCGTCCACTGCGGCGGCCTCCCCTGAAAGGCAGCAGGCTCCGTCAGGCCACAAGGCCTCGGGTGCTGCCAGGGGCCCCCCGAGCCTCGGGCCAGGCCTCCAGGGCCACACGTGGCTGCGGGACACCAAAGGCAGACGTGTCTGCCCTTCGCGAGCACGGGAAGAGCCAGCTGAGCCGGATCGGGCTCTCCCCAGGCGTCTCTGGCCACAGACCTGGTTACGCTGACGGGGACAGTTCCTTGGAAAGGGCTGGTTTCACGGCACCTTCCAGGAAACTCTCATGGCAGAGAGTTCAAGCTCAACACAGGCTTGGTAACGTTTTAATTTGCTACTTAAATCCACTTAGAAGTTCCCACCGTCGAAGTGCTCCGCGCTGCTCCACAGACGAGTGCAGGGGAACGCCGCCCTCCCTGCGAGCGGGCCTGCTCCCACGGGAGGGCGGGGGCTCACCGTGGCGCAGGAAGAACTGGGCGACGGGCAGCAGCGCGCGCACCCAGGCTGGGTCCCCGCGCAGGCGCGTGTACAGGGGCTTCAGGCAGGAGAGGGTGCGGTACAGGAAGGAGGGGTCCTGCCGGCAGAGCACGTCCAGCACCAGCACGGCCTCCACCAGACACTGCGGGGACCCGAGGCGGCTGCTCAGACGGAGCTGTGAGCGCGCGCCCGCCCGCCCGCCCGCCCGCCGGGCACTCACTGCTTTCTGCAGGTCCGAGTCTGCCTTCCTCAGGGCTCCTGGGGGAGGGAAGAAAGCCACCTGGTCTCTGCGTCCCCATCAGAAGAGCCGAACAAGCAGGTGCCCCGTGTTCTGGAAGCTGGAGGAGAGGCCGGGGAGCCCACAGCTGGGAGCGGCCCCAGCGCAGGCGCGAGGTGGGGCCCGAGCGCCGTGGGCCGCGGACGGGGAGGGTGCCCGGGACTCACGGCGGCTGCTCTGCTCGAGCAGGCGCTGGCAGTACTCGAAGGCCTTCTCCTGCAGCCATTCCTGGGGCGGCAGCGGGTGGCCGGCGGCGGAGGCGGCTGAGAGCACGGACAAGGTGGAGCCCTCCAGCTCCGACCTGTCGTCTGGAAGAGAGAACGAGGGCTCAGCAGGACAGAGAAGGACCGTCCGCGGGGTCCGTGCCGTCGCCGACTGCCAAGGCCTGCGCCCTGTCCCGCATGCTGCCACCCCAACTGGACACGGTGGTGTAGATGAGCCCAGGCTGTCTGCTTGCAGAGGAGGCCGCGTCTGGAGGAGCTGTCTGAGCAGTCCTGTCGACATCTGGCTTCTCAGCACATCTGGGAAAGGCCTGCTGGAGCCCACGAGGCTCAGCCGACGTTGCCCAGGGGCCCAGCACGTCCTGCCTGCGTCCTACCTGCATCCGGGGCGCTGGAGCCCCCGGGGCTGCTGTCCAGCAGCCAGGCCCGCAGCATGGAGAAGGCCTGCACGTTCAGCCACTGGTCCTCCGTGAAGCGCTGGCCCGTGGACAGCACCGTGAAGAAGTCCGTGGCCACTGCCCCGTCCACCTCGGTGACAGGGCCCAGCTGCAGGAGGCAAGGAAGGTCAGCCGGTGCCGCAGGGCCCGGGAAGGGCCGAGAACAGGCGGCATGGGGCGTGAGCCACCGCCCCGGCCGTCCATGCCCCTCTGGGACCACGGGCACCCCGTCCCCCACCCCCCCCCCCAGGGTGCGTGAGTGCAGGCCCTTGAGCTGAAAGCACGGCCCTCGGTCAAACACGAGCCCTGCCCGCGTGTTCTGGGCCTCAACCCCCAGAGCGCGTCCCAGGCTTGGGAGCTGTGACCCAAGGCGCCCCCGCATGCCCGAGTGGAGCAAGGAGAGAGTGCTTGTTCTGGAACCAGGGAGGAGGAGTGGGTGGCAGCCTGCAGGCCAGGCCGGCTGAGGCGGCCCGGGGACGGGGGGCTCCGAGTCCCCCAGCCTCACCTGCCGGGCCCTGGGCGTGGAGAAGAAGCCCCCGGAGGAGTGGGCGACGCCCTGCTGGACGCTGGCGTAGCGGAGCCAGTCCCCCAGCCGCTTGCTGAGCGCCCGGGTCTGCCCTGTGCGGGGCGGGGGTGACACCGCAGGAACCGAGTCAAGTCCCGCAGGCCCGGGCTGCCGCAGGTCTTCCCAGGAACCGGCAGCAGCCCCAGCGGCCCCTCACCCCCGGTGGCAGGGCATGTGCAGACCTTCATGGAGGGCGTCCGGGGCCACGCTGGTGACTTTGGACACGACAGGGAGGAGGTGCCTCAGGCCGGGCCCCTCGGGCTGCCGGCTCTCCAGGACCTTGAGGACGCACCGGCCCAAGCTCCTGACCTGCTGCTGGTCACCCTGTGGAACGTGTTCCTGCGCGTCACCAACGCCACCCGGTTCGGGCGTCCAGAACGCCACGAGAGCGGCCCCGGCCCCGCGGCCTGAATCAGCCTCACAGCCCCGGCTCATGCCCCCGACCCGGAATGGGGGCGGAGGGGGGAGGCGCCCGGGCGGCGCCGAGGGCTGCTGGGTGACGGGGGCCCAGCGGAGCCCGCCCACCCCCGGGGAGCATGTGGCCTGCTGGTCCACCGAGGCCCCGGGGCCGCCAAGGGCAGGGCGGCGGCAGTCACGTTACCTGAGCCAAGAGCACAGAGGCCACGAGGTCCAGCTGCCGCGTGTTCTGGATGTGGTCGCAGGAGAGGCTCAGGCCGTCGCAGGGTGACATCTCTCTCAGGACGGCGGCGCAGAGGAGCTGGAGCTGCTCGGGGCAGGTGGGCGAGCAGAGGGTGGTCTGCAGCAGCGCCACGCAGGGCTTCTCCAGCCTGGGGGGAGGGGGCGTGTCACCCGTCCGGGGACGGGCCGGGGCAGGCGGCGCCCCCCCCCCCGCCCCGCGATGCCCCAGGGACCCGTGCGCTCACCTCCTGTTGTATTTCGTGGCCGAGACGATGAGGAAGAGCCTCCGCAGGGCGTCCACGGCGTCGGGACCCCAGTCCTCCTTCCGCAGTAGCGCACAGACCCGGGCACAGAACTTCCCCAGCTCCTCGTCCCGGATCTCCCTAAACAAAGATGACAGCATTGGCGACCCGGCAGCGAGGGACCCGGAAACGCCACCCTGAGCTGTGACGGGACGGCTCTCGGGCTGGGGACCGTCCCTGCTGAGCAGAGGACAACCCAGGTGTCATGGAGGAAGGTGGCTCCAGCACCACCAGGCCTCTTGTGACGAACCCGCTGACTGGGTGCCCGAGCTGGGTCCGTGCCGCCCCGCCGCCAGGCAGGGGACCCTCACTCCAGCAGTTACTCCAGCGAACCTCCACGCATTCGGATTGTTATTCCAGGACCGGAAGCACAAAGCGATTGGTTTACGAGTCAAAAGGAAGGGGGACTTAGGCCGAAGCCAGCTGCTTTTCAAAGGATTCCTGCAGTGAGCCTTTAACTTCCGGGAACAAGAATTAAAAATGAAAGGTCAGATATTATGACACATTAATACTTAATTTAAAAGTTGATCCATTGAGCATTTATAACAGGTAAGATGCTGAACCAAGTCTCAAAACGGAAGCCTGGTTCTAGGCTTACTTCAGCCCAAAAGGCAAGAAAAAGCAATGTGGCCACAAGTCACGGCGCTGGGAGCTTCTGGGGGGCTCTTGGCAGGGCCCTTCCACAGCCGGCCCCCCGCCGCGGGTCCCCGCCCCCAAGGCCGTGGCTGAAGACCACCGCGTCCGCTCTGCTCGAGCTCGGGGTCTGCACTTCTGACCCGAGAGAGACGGCGCGCCCCCAGGCTGTGGGGCTGAGGAGAAGGTCCGAGAACCACGTGGGCTGGGGGTCCCGGGCGGCGGCTTGGGTTTCCCGTTCTTACCCGAAGGCTGGCAGACAAACCCCAATGGCTTCCCCACCACGCCTCGCCCCCCCCCGCCCCGTTTCCATTTTTGCACTTAATCCAGCCAGAGTGGGATTCGGCCACCTACAGACACCAGCAGAGGCGCGTGTGGGACGGGGACGAGACGGAGTTGAGAGGCCGGGTCCGCTCTGCTGCTCGCCGGGGCGACGACCCCGGCAGAAGCTGCCAGCACGTCCCGCGCTTAACTGTAACTGAGGAGACGCCCTCCCAGAGGGTGGTGCCCCTCGCCACGTATTCTCCACGTCACAGGGTTCCGCCTCAAGGCGGTCTGCCTCCCCCCTTCAGCAGCTCTCCCCTGCCTTCCGACCCACACGCCCGGCTGCTGGCCGTGCTCGCCGGCCGTCTCGTCCCGTTTCTCCTGCTTCTGCCCCTGGCGCGGACCCTCTGCCTGGAACGCTCTTGCCCGCTTCCCTCGCGGCTGGGTAGCTGTCGGGTCCTCCAGGAGCCCCCCCCGGGCCTGGCTGCCCCCCTCCCCCCGTACCCAGGTCCCACGTTCTTCGCTTGTTTGCAGTTCACAAGCCACGCTTCCGGTAACCTCCCCCAGCCTTGCTTTCCATCTCTGAAAAATACAGAGACAAACTAAAATTTACTCCAAATCCTAACTCCCAAACTTTAGTAATCTGTTTTAAAGTGCCACCAAAAATCACCGGCTTAATTAAAGAAAAATAGTGAAAACTAGTAAGACTCAACTGATAGTTATTACCTTTCCTCAAATCCCACCAGAGAGGGAGGGGCTCCCACCCACCCGAGACAGAGAAACAGGAATGACATAGCGAAGGCTGTTGCTTCTGCCTTGCAGCCTGTACATTTATGACCTTGAAGAGAAGGTGAGCTGGGTGTTCTGAGTGGGTCTCAGTTCTCACACGTCCCCTGGCAAGAACTCTAGGCTAAGCATGTCACATGCTGAGTGCGACGCTAGCATTTAAAGATACTGTGTTTTCAGGGAGACGAGATCAAGATGACAAAGTAGGACACAAAGCTCACCTCCCACCACGAACACATAAAAAAATACATCCACACTGAAAACAAACTGGAGACGGGCAGAAACGCTCCTGGGCAACCAAGGCTGTGAGGAAGATCCGTGCGGGCTTGGGGAGGCGCGGCGATCGGTTGGACCTGCAGCCCTAGTAGGGGACGCAGAAGAGGAGGGGCGTGTACTCGGGCTCAGCGACCTCCCTGGGGAGGTTAGGGGTTCAAACCACATACTGGGCATCCCAGCCTCGGGGTCTGACACCAAGAAGATGAGTTCCCTTGGCTGGTTTGAAAACCAGTGGGGCCAACAGAGGGGCTGTAAGAGACCTAGACTCCACTCGTGAAGCGTGGGCGCCGGCTTGCTGGCTCCCGAGATAAGGCAGAGCAAGCAGACTGCGACTGCCCGGGGCTCTGGCTGGTTGCCTGTGGCCACCCAGCACCCGCCCCAGCCCCTCTTGCTTCAGCACTGCTTCCCCTTTGGGGGCAAAGATGCTGCTGCTGGGAGCGGGGAGAGCACACACGTGGAACAGAACCAGCTTGGACCCGACCCTCAGGACAGCTGCTCCAGCAAACTGGGACCCGCCCTGACAGGGCAGTGATGGCCACTCAACAGACGAGAAGCTCCAGCTCACACCTGGCTCTGGCTCCAGCCCCTTTACATCTCCAGCCACACCTCCTACCAAGGCGACAGCTGCCAGCACACCCTGGGGGAAGATGTGACTTCTGCTCCCCCACCAAAGCCACTGGGCACATGCAGACTGTATGTACAGGGACGCTCCCACACGAGGACACCCCTTCAAGACCACGATGGGTGACTGTTTCACCTACTTTCACAGAGACAAAAAAAGCCAAGCAAAATGAGAAGACAGAGGAATTTGTTTCAAATGAAAGAACAAGAAAAAAAAAAACCTGAAAAAAAACAACCAATGGAACAGAGATAAATAATTTACCAGATAAAGAGTTGAAAGCATTAGTAATAAGAAACCTACTCGAACTAGGAAAAAGAATAGATAAACATGGGACTTTCCTGGTGGCGCAATGGTTAAGAATCCACCTGCCAGTTCAGGGGACATGGGTTTGAGCCCTGGTCCAGAACAGAGCAACTAAGCCCGTGCGCCACAACTACTGAGCCTGCACTCTAGAGCCTGCGTGCCACAACTACAGAAGCCCACGCATGTGGAGCCCATGCTGCACAATGAGAAACTGCCGCAAAGAGAAGCCTGTGCACCGCAACGAAGAGTAGCTCCCCTCGCTGCAACTAGAGAGGCTGCGTGCAGCAACAAAGACCCAATGCAGCCAAAAATAAATAAATAAACAAACAAACAAAAGGATCCACCTGCCAATGCAGGGGACATGGGTTCGAGCCCTGGTCCAGGAAGATCCCACATGCCACGGAGCAGCTAAGCCTGTGTGCCACAGCTACTGAACCCACGTTCCACAACCACTGAAGCCCGCGCGCCTAGAACCGGTGCTCCACAACAAGAGAAGCCACTGCAATGAGAAACCCACGTGCCGCAAAGATGAGTAGCCCCCCGCTCGCCGCAACTAGAGAAAGCCCGCGTGCAGCAACAAAGACCCAACATAGCCAAAAATAAGTAAATAAAAATAAATTAATTAAAAAGAAAAACGGGGCTTCCCTGGTGGCACAGTGGTTGAGAGTCCGCCTGCTGATGCAGGGGACACGGGCTTGTGACCCGGTCCGGGAAGATCCCACATGCCGTGGAGCGGCTAGGCCTGTGAGCCATGGCCACTGAGCCTGCGCTCCACAACGGGAGAGGCCACAACAGTGAGAGGCCCACATACCGCAAAAAAAAAAAAAAAAAAAAAAAAAAAAAACAATTCTAAAGGCAGCAAGAGAAAAACAATCACATACAAGGGAACCCCCATAAGTCTATCAGTGGATTTTTCTGCAGAAACTTTTCAGACGAGAAGGGAGTGTCATGAAATATATTTAAAGTGCTGCAAGGAAAAACCTACAATCTAGGATACTCTACCCAGCAATGTTATCATTCAGAATTAAAGGAGAGATAAAGAACTTCTCAGACAAGCAAAAACTAAAAGAGTTCATCAATATTACACTGACGCTAAGAGTTAAAGGATCTCCTCTATGTGGAAAAGGCTAGAACAAGAATTTACAGAAAAGGAAAAAGTCCCACCAGTAAAGGCAAATATATAGTAAAGGCTGTGGGTCAAATATATAGTAAAGGCTGTGGGTCAACTAGTTAAATAAGCTAGTACAAAGGTCACCATGTATGAACCCCATGGTAACCACAAATCAAAATCGATATCGTGAAAATGACTATATTACCCAAAGCAATCTACAGGTTCAACGCAATCTCTATCAAATCACCAATGGGATTTTTCACAGAACTGGGACAAGAAATTTTACAGTTTATATGGAAACACAAAAGACCTCAAAAAGCCAAAGCAATCTTGAGAAAGAAAAATGGAGCTGGAGGAATCAGACTTGCTGACTTCAGACTATACTACAAAGCTACAGTAATAAAGACAGTATGGTACTAGAACAACAACAGAAATACAGATCAGTGGAACAGGACAGAAAGCCTAGAGATAAACCCACACACATATGGTCACCTTATCTTTGACAAAGGAGGCAAGAATATACAGGGGAGAAAAGACAGCCTCTTCAATAAGTGGTGCTGGGAAAACTGGACAGCTACATGTAAAAGAGTGAAATTAGAACACTCCCTAACACCATACAAAAAAATAAACTCAAAATGGATTAAAGACCTAAATGTAAGGCCAGACACTATAAAACTCTCAGAGGAAAACATAGGCAGAACACCCTATGACATAAATCACAGCAATATCCTTTCTCACCCACCTCCTAGAGTACTGGAAATAAAAACAAAAATAAACAAATGGGACCTAATGAAACTTAAAAGCTTTTGCACAGCAAAGGAAACCATAAACAAGACAAAAAGACAACCCTCAGAATGGGAAAAAATATTTGCAAATGAAGCAACTGACAAAGGATTAATCTCCAAAATATACAAGCAGCTCATGCAGTTCAATATAAAAAAAACAAACAACCTAATCCAAAAATGGGCAGAAGACCTAAATAGACATTTTTCCAAAGAAGACATACAGATGGCCAACAAATACATAAAACGATGCTCAACATCACTAATCATTAGAGAAATGCAAATCAAAACCACAATGAGGTATCACCTCACACTGGTCAGAATGGCCATGATCAAAAATCTAGAAACAATAAATGCTGGAGAGGGTGTAGAGAAAAGGGAACCCTCATGCACTGTTGGTGGGAATGTAAATTGCTACAGCCACTATGGAGAACAGTATGGAGGTTCCTTAAAAAAACTAAATCAGAACTACCATATGACCCAGCAATCCCACTACTGGGCATATACCCTGCGGAAACCATAATTCAGAAAGAGTCATGTACCACAATGTTCACTGCAGCACTATTTACAATAGCCAGGACATGGAAGCAACCTAGTTGTCCATCGACAGATGAATGGATAAAGAAGATGTGGCACATACATACAATGGAATACTACTCAGCCACAAAAAGAAATGAAATTGAGTTATTTGTAGTGAGGTGGATGGACCTAGAGTCTGTCATACAGAGTGAAGTAAGTCAGAAAGAGAAAAACAAATACTGTATGCTAACACATATATATATATGGAAACTAAAAAAGCAGCACTGATGAACCTAGTGGCAGGGCAGGAATAAAAACGCAATGTAGGGAATGACATTGAGGACATGGTGGGGAAGGGGAAACTGGGATGACGTGAGAGAGTAACACTGACATATATACACGACAAAATGTAAAATGAATGGCTAGTGGGAAGCTGCTGAATAGAACAGGGAGATCAACTCAATGCTTTGTGACCACCTAGAGGGGTTGGGTAGGGAGGGTGGGAGGGAGGCTCAAGAGGGAAGGGATATGGGGATATATGTATACATATGGCTGATTCACATTGTTGTACACAGACACAACACTGTGAAGCAATTGTACTCCAATAAACATGTGAAAAAAACAAAACAAAAAACCCTCAAGGTAAGAAAGAAAAGAAAAACGGAGAAGAACTATAAAAAACAACTAGAAAACAAGCAACAACATGGCAATAAGTACATACCCGTCAATAGTCACCTTAAATATCAATGGACTAAACACTCCAATCAAAAGACATAAGGTGACTGATTGGATAATAAAACAAGGCCTATCTATATGGTGCTTAAAAGAGACTCACTTCAGAACTAAAGACACACACAGACTGAAAGCAAGGGGATGGAGAAAGATATTTCATGTAAATAGAAACAAGAAAGCTGGGGCAGCAATACCATATTAGACAAAGTAGACTTTAAAACAAAGTCTAACAAAAGCCAAAGAAGGGCATTATATAATGATAAAAATAGTGGGGGACTTTAACACTCCACTTACATCAATGGACAGATCACCCAGACAAAGTCAGTAAAGAAACAGTGGTCTTAAATGACACATTAGACCAGTTGGACTTAATTCAATTGGCCATCAATACCTACAGGACATTCCATCCAAAAACAGCAGAATACACATTCTTTTTAAGTGCACATGGAATGTTCTACAGGATAGATCACATGCTAGACAACAAAACAAGTCTCAACAAATTTAAGAGGACAGAAATTGTATCCAGCATTTTTTCTGACCACAACTGTACGAAACTAGAAGTCAATTACAGGAAGAAAAATGGGGTAAACACAAACATGTAGACACTCAACAACATGGTACTAAAAAACGAATGGGTCCATAAAAGAAATCAAAAAGGAAATAAAAAATACCTCAACACAAATGAAAATAAAAACACATTCCCAAATCTATGGGATGCAACAAAAGAAATTCTAAGAGAGAAATTTATAGCAGTACAGGCGTACCTCAAGAAACAAGAAAAATCTCAAACATCCTAACTACCTACGATCTAAAGGAATCAGAAAAAGAAGAAGAAACAAAGCCCAAAGTCAGCAGAAGGAAGGAAATAATAAAGATCAGAGAAGAAACAAACTAGAGACAAAAAAAAAAAAAAAACCCAATAAAGAAGACCAACGAGGGCTTCCCTGGTGGCGCAGTGGTTGAGAGTCCGCCTGCCAATGCAGGGAACATGGGTTCGTGCCCCGGTCTGGGAAGATCCCGCGTGCCGCGGAGTGGCTGGGCCCATGAGCCATGGCCTCTGAGCCTGCACGTGCGGAGCCTGTGCTCTGCGACGGGAGAGGCCACAACAGTGAGAGGCCCGCGTACCGCAAAAAAAAAAAAAAAAAAAAAAAACAAAGAAAAACAAAAACAAAAAAACAAACAAAAAAAGACCAATGAAACCAAGAGCTGTTTTTTAAAAATATAAAATTGGGGGCTTCCCTGGTGGTGCAGTGGTTGAGAGTCCACCTGCTGATGCAGGGGACACGGTTCGTGCCCCGGTCCGGGAAGATCCCACATGCTGCGGAGCGGCTGGGCCCGTGAGCCATGGCCGCTGAGCCTACACGTCTGGAGCCTGTGCTCTGCAACGAGAGAGGCCAAAACAGTGAGAGGCCTGCGTACCGCCAAAAAAAATATATATATATATATATATGTATATATATACATATATATATACATATATATATAAATATATAAAATTGGTAAGCCTTTAGTCAGGCTGATCAATTAAAAAAAAAAGAGAGGATCCAAATAAAATAAGATACGAAAGAGGAGAAATGAAAACTGATATCGCAGAGACACAAAAAACTATAAGAAAATACTACCAACAGTTATATGCCAACAAATTTGACAATCCAGAAGAAACTGCTACATTTCTAGAAACACACCAGTCCAAGACTGAATCAAGAAGAAATAGACAATCTGAACAGACCTATCACTAGTAGTGAAATTGAATTAGTAATTAAAAAAACTCCCTGGGCTTCCTCGGTGGCGCAGTGGTTAAGAATCTGCCTGCCAATGCAGGGGACACGGGTTCAAGCCCTGGTCCGGGAAGATACCACATGCCGCGGAGTAACTAAGCCTGTGTGCCACAACTGCTGAGCCTGCACTCTGGAGCCTGAGAGCCACAACTACTGAAGTCCGTGCGCCTAGAGCCTGTGCTCTGCAGCAAGAGAAGCCACCACAATAAGCCCGCGCACCACAACGAAGAGTAGCCCCCCCATCACCACAACTAGAGAGAGTACGGGCACAGCAATGAAGACCCAACTCAGCCACAAATAAACAGAACAAATAAATTTATAAAAATACCAAAAACCAAAACTCCCAGTGAACAAAAGTCCAGGACCAGACAGCTTCATGAGGGAATTCTGCCAGACATATAAAGAAGAGATAATACCCATCCTTCTCAAACTATTCCAAATAACTGAAGAGGACGAAATACTCCCAAATTGATTCTATGAGGCCATTTTGATACCAAAACAAGACAAAGACACTACAAAAAAAGAAAATTATAGGCCAATATATTTGATGAATATAGATGCAAAAATCCTCAACAGAACATTAGCAAACCAAATTCAACAATAAAAAAAAGATCATAGGGAATTCCCTGGAGGTCCAGTGGTTAGGACTCTGCACTTTCACTGCTGAGGGCGAGGGCTCAATCCCTGGTCAGGGAACTAAAATCCTGCAAGCCATTCAGCACAGCCCCCCCCCCCAAAAAAAAAAATCATACACCATGATCAAGTGGGATTTATTCCAGGGTCACAAGGATGGTTCAATATCTGTGAATCAGTGTAATACACCACATTAACAAAAGAAAGGATAAAATTCACATGATCATCTCAATATATGCAGAAAAATCATTTGACAAAGTTCAACATCCATTCGTGATAAAAACTCTCATCAAACATCTCTCAGAGGGAACATCTCTCAACATAATAAAGACCATTTATGACAAACCCACAGCTAACATCATACTCAACAGTGAAAAGCTAAAAGCTTTTCCTCTAATATCAGAAACAAGACAAGATGCCCACTCTCACCACGTCTATTTAACACACTATTGGAAGTCCTAGTCACAGCAATCAGACTAGTAAAATAAATAAAAGGCATAAAACTTGGAAGGGAAGTAAAACTGTCACTATTTGCAGATGACATAATACCATATATAGAAAACCCTAAATTTTCCACCAGAAAACTATTAGAATAAATAAATTCAGTAAAGTTGCAGGATACAAGATTAATATTCAGAAACCTGTTGTTTTTCTATGTTAGTAAAGAACTATCAGAAAGAGAAAGCAAGAAAACAATCCTATTAAAACCATGTCAAAAAGAATACAATACTTAGGAATAAACTTAACGAAAGAGGTGAAAGACCTATACTCTGAAAGCTATAAAACACTGATAGAGGAAACTGAAGATACAAAGAAATGGAAAGATATCCTATGTCCATGAATTGGAAGAATTAATATTGTTAAACTCTCCGTACTACCCAAAGCTACAGATTTAATGCAATCCCTCCCAAAATACTCACGACATTTTTCACAGAACTAGAACAAATAATCCTAAAATTTATATGGAACTACAAAAGACCATGAATAGCCAAAGCAATCTTGAGAAAAAAGGACAAAGCTGGAGAGAGGTATCATGCTCCCTGATTTCAGACTATACTCTACTACAAAACTACAGTAATTGAAACAGTATGGTACTGGCACAAAAACACACATAGATCAATGGGACAGAAAAGAGAGCCCAGAAATAAACCCACACACTTACAATTAATCTATGACAAAGGAGGCAAGAATACACACACATACACACACACACACAATGAGGAAAAGACAGTCTCTTCAATAAGTGGTGCTGGCAAAACTGGACAGCTACATGTAAAAGAAAGAAATTGGAACATTCTCTAACATCATATACAATAGTAAACTCAAAATGGATTAAAGACCTAGATGTAAGATCGGAAACCATAAAACTCCTAGAAGAAAACACAGGCAGAACACTCTTTGACATAAATCATGGCAATATTTTTTTTGGATCTATCTCCTAAGGCAAAGGAAGCAAAAGCAAAAATAGACAAATAGGACCTAATTAAACTTAAAAGCTTTTGCACAGCACAGGAACCCTACTGAATGGGAGAGAATTTTTTCAAGTGATATGACTGATAAGGGATTAATAACCAAAATATATAAACAGCTCATACAACTCAATATAAAAGAAAACTCAATTAAAAATGGGCATAAGACCTGAAGAGACATTTTTCCAGAGAAGACATACAGATGGCCAATAGACACATTAAGAGATGCTCAACACAGCTAACCGTCAGAGAAATACAAATCAAAACCACAATGAGATAACACCTCACACCTGTCAGAATGGCCATCATCAAAAAGACCACAATAACAAATGCTGGTGAGAATGTGGAGAAAAGACAACCCTAGTTCACTGTTGGTGGGAATGTAAATTGGTGCAGTCACTATGGAAAACTGTGGAAGTTCCTCAAAAAACTAAAAATTGAACTACTATATACCATCCAGCAGCTCCATTCCTGGGTATATATCCTAAGAAAACAAAAACACTAATTTGAAAAGGTACATGCACCCCAATGTTCATAGCATTATTTACAACAGCCAAGATATGGAAGCAACCTAAGTGTCCATCAACAGATGAATGGATAAAGATGCGATTATAGATATATACACACAATGAAATATTACTCAGCCATAAAAAAGTGAAATTCTGCCATTTGCAACAGCATGGATGAAACTGGACGATATTATGCATAGTGAAATGAGTCAGACAGAGAAAGACAAATACTGTATGTTACCATTTATAGTGCAGAATCTAAAAAATGGAATTAACGAATACAACAAAACAGAAACAGACTTATAGACACAGAGCACATACTAGTGGCTATCAGTGGAGAGTGGGAATTGGGGAGGGGCAAGATAGGCGTAGGGTGTTAAAAGGTACAAACTATGTATTAAACAAGCTATAGATATATTGTATAGCACAGGGAATATAGCCAATATTTTAGAATAATTTTAAATGGAGTGTAATTTATAAAAATATTGAATCACTATCTTGTACACCTGAAACTAAGATTGTAAATCAACTATACTTCAATTTTTGAAAAAAGATATCTATTTTTTTAAAAAATACAGCTCTCCTAAATTCAAGTGAACTTGAATTGGAATACTGGAACTTGAATATTGGAATATGCATCCAAGATTGAAAGAAATACAGACTTTTTTGGACTTGGTGGGGAGACGGTGCTACAAGTCCTCACAACACTTGCTTAACAGACTTTCAGAGGTTATTCTGACCATATCAAACGTTTACCCTGTTTGCAGCCTTTTGAAACTAATATGCATTCAAGATCTTGCTTCCCTAAGATCAGAGGAGCCTCAACCAGCCTAATCTTTCCCACCAACTGGTCCAGCTCCGAATCCAGTTTTTGTTTTGTTTTGTTTTGTTTTTTAAACCATGGTTCTGGCCGCATTTTCTTCTCTTAAGTAGCGTCAAGTCTTACACTGTCTGATGGACTATGGGGATTTACTCCGAGCTTACATCTAATTTCTCCCATGAGTGGCTAGTTGGTGAGGAAGGGGCTACCGACTTAGTGAGAGTCCAGAGCCAGCTCGGGGTCCTAAGACGCTGGGTAATTTCTCAATACATCCAAAGCATCCACAAGAGAGCGGATCTTTCTATATCACAAAATCCTCCATGGCTCCCCAAAGCCCTCGCAAGGTATCGAACTCATGGGCTTTGCACAGGGCTCGCCATGGCTCAACCCAGCAGGTTCTCCAGCGTCTCTGGACCCCACTTCCTGCCAGACGTGGGGTCCGCAGCCGCCAAGCCTTTGGCCAAACCGTCAGCAGAGTCCCACCCCACTTCACTTCCACTCATCCTTCAGAGCGCTCTCAAGAGCCACCTCCTCCAGGGACCAGCTCGACCCTCCCCGGACCTCCTCACCCCGTGCCTGGCCCGCGTGGCCTCCCCGACCTCAGAGTCTCTAAAGTGGGTTCAAAGGGGGCTTTTTCGAGTCGCCGCGCGCGGGCCCGGCTCCGAGACCCACCACCAAGTGCCCGAAGGGGAAAGCTCGGGTGCACCTGGCCTGGAGCAGCAGACTCTCCGCCCCCGTCGTGAACATCCTGCCGCCGCCGCCGCCTCCGCAGCCGCCGCCTCCGCAGCCGCCGCCGCCGCCGCCTCCACAGCCGCAGCCGCCGCCGCCTCCGCCGCCTCCGCAGCCGCAGCCGCCGCCGCCGCCGCCGCCTCCACAGTCGCCGCCTCCGCAGCCGACCGGAGAGCAGCTCTCGCAACCCGCACGCCGGCGACTCCGGGAGAAAAGCCCGCAGCAACGCCGGCTTCCGGGTCGCGTCACGTGCAGCGTCCCGTGGCGCATCACGTGAGCAGGGCGCACAGGCCGCCGACCAATGAATGGGCTTTGACGGAGCGCCTCAGCCGGGGGCGGGGCCGTCAGCGCGAGGGCTGCCGGTCAGGGCTGGGTTTGGGTCGCGTTCCGGCACTTTGGACCGCGGGATTCCGGGACCTCGAGACCCCGGAACCTCCGCAACCCGGAACCATGGCACCCGGCACCCCGGTGCAGCTCCGGGCGCTGGGCGCCCGGGAGCCGTTAGGAGCGGCCTGTCACCGCTGGGCCTCAGCTCATCGCCCCAGTTCTAGGTTCTGTTGCATGAACACAGTCCGCTCCGCCGCCTGCAGGTCCCGTGTTCAGTGCGGCCTGAAAATACTACACAGACTGCGGTTGTGGTCTGGGTCCGTGCCCTGCAGTTTGCAAGGAACAGCTGCAGCTCTCAGCAGTTCTTTTTTTAAAGCTCCCGTTTCATTTTGCACCCAACGTAGGCTGTACCTGCTGCTTTAAAAATCTTATTCAATCCCCACCATAATCACAGACTATCGGTATCTCGTTTTACAGATGAGGCAACATGCTCAGAGAGGGAAGGTCAATTTCTAGTAATTCTGAGAGGTGTGTTGGCCACAGTATTTCCACCCTGCAGACTGCGCGCGGACACAGGGCGGTCCTCTGGGCAGTGACAATCCAGCGTGATAAATGCTGTTACAGCCTAAAACAGGAGGAATACTTCGGGAGGGACAGGTGCCTAAGATAAGCCCAGAGGGTGTCAGACCAAGGGCTGGGAGGGGATGGACTAGGCGAAGGTCGTGAAGGCAGCACGAAGGCCTGCTTCCTGTGGCTTACATGCACCTCAGGGGGAAACCTGCTGTTTGGCAGCAGAGTAGAGAATGGACTGGGGGGCCGTGGGGTGGGTGGGTGGAGAGAAGGGGCTGGTCCAGGAGAGGGAGGGAGGTTCCCTGAGCTAGGTAAGGGCCACGGGAATGGAGACGCAGGCTGATTCAGGGGGGATTTGTAGCACCTGGTAACAGGGATTTGGGTGAGAGGAAGAACAGGTTAAAACAAGGGCAGCAGCGGGTTTCTGCCTATGCGGTGGTACCATTCACTCGACCTCGGGGCCGGAGAGGCTGAGGAGGTTTGTGGAGTCATTCATTCAAGGAACAAGCAATGCCCGAGTCCCTGTGCTGTGCTCGTAGGGTTTTAGGTTCTGGGGACTGGGGACCGCGAGAGGCCAAGTCCCTGCGCTCATGGAGTTTACAGCCAACAGAAACGACCATTATCAAATATACAATCACACACGTAAGCCTAGGAGTGAAATGCTCTGAAGGGGTCATAAAGCAGGGTAAGGGAAGAGGGGAGGGATGGGAACCCGCACCTGGAGTCCAGGTCAACGCCTGTAGCCGCTCTGCCCGCTGCCTGCTGGGCGGTGGCCAGCCAAGCAGGCGTCCCAGGTGCTGCAGGGAGGCCTGAGCGACGTTAGCACGGAGTCCGTGCACCTGGCGTCCGTCGGAGGCCCGTCTGGAGATGGAAAGCGGGGATTTCATTAGAAGATTCAATATAAAGAATTGCAACCAGGTGTGGGAGAACGGAAGGGGCACTAATGCTGAATGCTGGGGGAACAAGGGGAAGAGGGTGGAATGGTGAGAGCCTAGGGCTGGGCCGAAGGGTCCCGCAGAGCTGAAACTGACCTGGGAGGAGGCCCCCACGGGCTGGGACAACCCACTTCTGTCAGCTGCCGTTGCCAGGACGTTTCCTGGAGCTGAAGCGAGCCTTGGAGAACAGGAAGCAGCCTCCGGCCTTCCAGGCCCCGCCATCGCCCCGCGTCAGGCCGCCGGACCAGGGAGGAGCCGGCAGAGCAGAGGCCCAGGCCTGGAATCACGAAACAGCACAGAAAGTTGGGTCTGAAGCTACCGGACAGTCACTTAATAACGACACATGGTTTTGGTGGGAATTTGCTGGTTTACTCGAGCCGTGGCCTACAAATCCAATCCAAACGTAGCTGCCTTTGAACCTACAAAATGTGAGGCTTGGAAAGGAGTTCAAATACCAGTTTCACAGTCACACACACACAGAGTTTATTAAAGTAAAACATACATAAAGCACACAAACCTTAAATGGACTCGGTGATGTGTCACGTTTCTATAACTCAGTGGTATGCTGGTCCACCTTTAACTGGCTCTGCTGCGGGTGTGGGGAGGCTGATTTGTAGTGTTTGGTAAGTTCCGTGGTGTGGACACTCCCACAGTGGCGGATTTCCAGCTGCCAACGTGCTGTCACTGGCCGGTTGGGAGCAGATCCACGGTAAGCAGCACCCCATTGGGCTCCGTTCACCACGCAGGCCCAATCCACGCAAACAACCTCGACGGCGTCGGTAACAGTAAAATAATAGTGAGCTATGAATTGAGTATTTATCACCTTGGGGCTGAACGTAAGTTTTTACATTATTAAGTTTGTGTGACTAAAACTTTAATGAGGCCTTTGGTGAACAGTTAGCTCTCAGAATTCCTGAAAAAACATGCAGCTCTGGCAAGCTGGCTGCCGTAAGCCTGAGCGGCCAGGGCCAAGATCCAGGATTCAGGACGCCTCCCCCTCCCCGCTGGCTTCCCGCACCCCTCGCGGCCCACACCCACTCCCCTCCCCAGAGGCAGCCGCTAGCCTCGCTCTCATCACCAGAGATCACGTTTGCCTCTTTTCACATGTCACACAAATGGAACCCATGGTACTGCATTTTGCCTTCACGGTGACGCCGTGAGGCTCATCTGTGCTGTAGGGTGGCAGCAGCTCTTACCGCCGTGTGCTGATCAGTGTGTGACTGTGTGAGTTTCACCACAACTTCTCCATTCTACTCTTGACGAATAGTTGGCTTGTTTCCAAATTTCGGCAACGATGATCTCACGGCTGCGACGCACAACCTGGCTTCCGGTGGGGACACGCACTCACTTGTCTTTGGTTCCCAGGTTCACACGGTAGCTTAGCTTTCATTGAGAACTCTGTGCTCTCACACACTCACACACACACCCCAAGTGATACTGCCAAGGGTAATATTTGACTATTTCTTACAAAATGTACATTTGTGTAAAACGCTATTTTAAGGTCTTACTAGTGAGAAATGATTGTCTTAAACACTTAAAAAAATGCTAATTGGGGACTTCCCTGGTGGCAGAGTGGTTAAGAATCCGCCTGCCAATGCAGGGGACACGGGTTCGAGCCCTGGTCCGGGAAGATCCCACATGCCGCGGAGCAACTAAGCCCGCGAGCCACAACTACTGAGCCTGCGCTCTAGGGCCCGCGAGCCACAACTACTGAGCCCCTGAGGCACAGCTACTGAAGCCCGCGCGCCTAGAGCCCGTGCTCCACAACGAGAGGAGCCGCCACAATGAGAAGTCCGCGCACCGCACTGAAGAGTAGCCCCCGCTCGCCGCAACTTAAGAGAAAGCCCGCGCGCAGCAACGAAGACCCAACGCAGCCAAAAATCAATAACTAAAGAGGAAACTGTTTTTTGAAAAAGATGTTAATTAGCCAACGTGGCTCCTAAAACTCATTATTCTCTCTCTGGCTAAAACCCTAACCCGTGATTCATCTGTTACTGCCGTATGAAGGCTTCAGCTGGAGCGGGGACGGAGCACCAGAGGAAGAGACGTGCTCAAACCTTAGCGCCGTGGACCCCTGTGAAATCCGAAAGAGGCACGTTATCAGCTGAACGAGGGGATGAGTCCCACGCACAAACATGAGGGAACCTCGAAGATGGTGGCTTTGTGACAAACGCCAGGTCAGGGCCAGTCTGCGGCACCGACGCCCTAGCGCCCCCTTCTGGTGACTGTGAGTCCAGCAGCTCCCCGAAAAGAGCAGGCGGCGGTTTCCCCGCAGCTGAGGGGGCGGAGCTGCTGCTCCCAAGACCACACAGAGCCCGGTGCCGTTTCTGTAATATATAATTTTATTTCTGGTTATAGAAACAAATGCTAAGAGGAGAAACAAAACTTCCCCATCCACATACGACAATTTAATAGATAAAAGAACAGTTAAAATAAATGAGAAACAAAAAGTAGAAATTTTAAACTTTGTTATAGCTTTAAAACATTAACGTCTGGTACAATTAGAAATCACATTCAGATCTCAAACTTAAAAAAAAAAAAAAAGTATGGCTCCTTATTAAAAAAATACTGTATCCCATTTGAAATGAAAACGCAGGCCGGCCCAGCTGCGGTGGGCCCCGCCCCGCCCTCTCGTCCCCGTGCCGGGGTTTGCGTGGTCCCTCCTGGGTGTCCCACAGGCCCGATCACACTCACAGGTGGTGAAACACGGCCACGTGACGTGACCTCAGCTTCCCGTCCAACGCTCTGGGACCTAATTCACTGTACAGGATACCACCACTTTTTAAAGCACTGATGATTAGACGTATTGTGAAAAATACTCTAGACAGCCACCATTAAAAAAAAAAAAAAAAAAAAAAAAAAAAACCACTCACACACAGACACGCCCCTAACAACACCCGCCCCCCCCAAATGATCTTTACAGGAGAATTCTCAGTCGGAGAAGAAGGGACAATCCGTGCTGGGTTTCACCCTGCCCCACGTGTGCCAAGCTGCCCGAGGTCAGGGCCTGGGTGTGAGCCACGAGCAGGGACACGCTTTCTTCTTTCCTCCGGGATCCCCGTCCTGAGCTAGAAATCGAGCCAGGTCAGTTCTGGGCTACCAGGGATTCAGAAAGGCCTTCCTGAAAGGAAGCTGGGAGGGGAGGAGGTAAGGGCCAAACTTAAAGTGTTGGGAGTTTTAAATACTATTTTTACTTATTAAAAAAAAGTTTTTTGGACCAGTTAACCCAGCAATTTAGAGGCTAAGATCTTAAGAGGACACAGGTGTAGTTCGATCCTCTTTAGGTCAGTTGACTTCATGCACAAAAAGTCCATTTCAGAGTCACCGGCCTCATTCCAGCTCAGCCAATACGTTCAGAATTTGGGGACAGGTCACAGCGCTCCTCGTGGCTCTGGGCAGCAGCTCCGAGGAGCAAGTCCTATTACTGCAGGTGAGAAAACCTTTACACAGGAAGCACAGAGTCTTCTGAAAGTGTCAGACCACTGGAACGTTAACCCCGGCAGCGGCGAGGGGTGGTGGTGGGGGTGGTGTCGCAGGTCTAAATGGACATGTCCCTCTCGGGTCTGGCCTCCCCTGCACTTCTGACTGTTTCTGACACAGAGTAAACCACCCATAAATATCTGGATGAATCCAATGAGCCAACGATCCGGAAAAGATTCTCAACTAAAGAATAATGAACTCGAATTCTTCCAATTCTATCTTGACTCTTAAAATTTAACTGCGTTGGGGCAAAAAGGCGAGAGGAGCTTGGAGACCTCTCACGCCTCCCTTGGGAGCGAAAGGGAGACTAAAACCCGGAGGCATAAACTGAAGACACCCTGGCTCGTCCGGCCGGGGCTGCGGGCCCCGTGCGGCCAGCCTCTGGCGCGTCAGCCCGAGAAGAGAAGCGCGTCTGCTTCGTCTCCTCTCGACCTCGTCCCAGTCGCTACCAGCATGATCAGCAGGTACAAGGAATGAATGAAATCCTCTGAGTGGGGCTCCTCCCTGGAGAGAAAGAGAGAAGCCTAGAAACAAAGTGACTGCTGCCTTCGCTCTCCTCTAACGCACTGAGCAGCGACAACCGTTCGGGAAAGGAAAGGACACGGACGACCCTGAGGCTCGCTCGCTCGCCCGCAGAAGCGTTCATTCCAGCCCCGCGCGGCGACGCAGCACAAGCGCCCTGCCCCTGGCCGGCGGTCAGGCCGCAGGAGGCCTCCCGTCGGCAGGCGGCAGGGCCACCGTGCTGCTCAGGGCGGGAACAGGGACAGTTTTCCCGACAGATCGGACCTCCCACGGCGGCTGCTCAGACACCCACTCGGAGGTGATGGGGACACGGGGGTCTCGCCACACCTAGAGACACGGATCCTTCCGACCTCTCTCCTCTGCTGGCTGGGGGGCGGGGGGGGGCGCAGCAGGACGCGGTCTGGTGGCAGGAGGGGACCGTCCCTGCGGAGGCAGGGCTGAGCTGCGGCCTGAGCCCGGCTGGGAGGCCTTCCGCAGGGACGCCCCCGACAGCCCGGCGGTGCTGGGGGGCACGACACCTCGGCAAGGGACCGTCCTTTGCAGCGTTAAGAGTAAAACTGCTCTCCCTAAACACACTGCGCAGACGGCCCGTCGTCTCTTTCCGTTCGGAGGAAATGCGGGTGGTGTGTCACACACCCCGCGCCGCAGAGCGGCTGTGACTCCGGGGCTGGACAGAGCGGGCGGCCGCTCGCCGCAGAGACCCTCACGGTCGGACAAGGTCACCCGAGGGGCCGCGCGGTTACCGATGGCCGAGGACACCTGCAGGCATCGGGCCCAGACCCGCCGCCCCTGGACCCAGAGGGAGCAGCTTCTGCTGGTAAAAGAAAATGCAAGAAGCGGGGCCCCGGCAGGAAGGGCGGGTACACACGCCACGGCGAGCGCCGTGTCCTGAGCATTTTGAACCCTGACGTGGGAAACAAGGCCTCGAGAAAGGAACCTGTGAGATGAGAGTAGTTTCTAAAACATGGGGAAGCAACCTGAGGACCACGGACAGAACCACTGCTGTGCCCACCGCACCCCAGCCCCGGGCCTCCCTCCCTCCCTCCCTCCCTCTCGGGCCCTCCCACCTTTACAGCAGCACGTGTGAATGGTTTTTAAATGGTGCTTTTATTAAACACCATCTTCTCGTATCACGAGGGCGGCCGTGGAGAAGCCACTTTCACTGTCAGCCACGCAGGGACGGGGCCTCAGTTTAGCAGCTCTGGCCGTTTCTACTTGTAAAGCCTCATGATCATTCTGGGTAAGTTATTCTAGAACAAGCAGCGCACCGTTTACTCGGCACTGAGGCCAGGGGCGGCCGCCACGGCCCGTGGCGCCCGAAGCCCGTTCCCGGGGGCACGACAGTCCCTCATCCCACATGAAGCCATCCCAGGGCAGAGCAGAACTTGAGGCTTTCGGAGAAAAACAGCTCATTCCCCTGCATCAACTGTACCTAAGTCTAAACCCTAAAAGCCCCACGAACAAACCTCTCTTCTCTAACATGCTCTCACATTTGGTCTGTTCTTTGTCTGCATAAAGGAAGAAACTGACCAAAGTAAAAAGCCAAAAAAAAAAAAAAAAAAAAAAAAGTCGTTCTCCTCCTTCTGAACTCCAAGCGGCCCAAGAAAGGGGTTTCTGTCTACAGAGATCTCACAACACGCCCCAGAAGATGCACAGCTCCCTCTGAAGGGTCCACGCAGAGCTACCTTTAGAAGAAGCAAGAGCATTAGCTAGCTGAACGATGTCTGCGACCTTGAACTAGTCTTTCACCAGGACCAGTGAGGTCCACAAAAGGGGCCAGGCAGCCCGGGGGTCCCCCACAAACCCATTCCCTTCCAGCTTGAGAATCACTGATGCACGTTTAGCAACTCAGAAATCCACTTTCACCAAACTCCCACAGACAGCGAGCCCCAAACATGAACCAATCAATCAGGCCCCGGGAGGGAGACCGAGGGCCCCCTGCAGCGAGGGAGTCAGAGACGACGGCGTCCGGCCTAGGAGGCCCCCACCCAGGCACGACTCTGACCTCACGGGGAATGCGCGCTGTGTACCCTTTACGGACCTAAGAAGAAGTGAAGCTGGGTAGACTGTCTGAGCACTGGTCACAGGTTCCGCCCTCGACAGCGCTGCGTGACTGTGAGCTTCGCAGGGAGCGGAAGCTGCAGGTGGCGGGCGGGCGAGGGACGCGCGGTGTCCACTCCGGGGCAGCTGATGAGCTCCTAGGTGCAGCCCTCCCACTGCCGACGCGGGACCCGACTGTCTTGGGGGAGATACTCAACTGCTTAAGGGCAGTGATTTTCGTGACTTCCTTCCTGTGCAGAGAGCATGTTTTCCTGTATCTGGCACTGGTAAAGGTGATGACTCGTCAAGCACAGCCAGACAGGTGGACCCAGGTACCCGGATAGAGAGGGAGCCACTGTGAGGACAGGGGCCCAAGTGCCCTGCCCCGAGCCGCACCCGCCTGGCTGATCCTCTGCGCGGATTCCAGCCCCTGGGTGCCCTGAGGCTGCAGTGACACGACCATCAGGCCAGGTCGACTTACTTGCACTTATTTTCCCAGCCTCGGCTGGGCCAGCCCACGTGCCGCAACCCATGCTTGTGGCGGCTCATGGCTGCCAGGCCCTGGGGGCGGTGGTCCTCCTGTCACTCGGGCCTGGTGTTCTTGCTCCCGTGGACGGATCTGGCGGGGGGAGGGGGTGTGGAACCATCTGAGGACATCGGCGATCCTTCTGGACCCGACGTGCATCTTCCTTGGGGAGCTGGCCACTCCTGGACCTCGTGGGTACCGGCCCCCGGACAAGTGCTGGCAGGAGCCACGCATGCCATCTGGTCAGGTGACCAAAGCCCCACCCGGAAGCATACCGTGAACCTGCTGTGATAGGTCCCCCGAGGCCGGGCTGCACAGGGTCCCTTCTCCTTCTTCCCAGAAGGAGCTACAAAGGCACAAGCTCTCCACGTGGCAGAACGCCTCCCTTCCGGTTCCGGTCACCCCTCCCCTCCACTCCCTTCGCCCTGAACCACGGCCAGAATACACAGTGGGGTCGCCGCTGATAACAGACACAAAGCAAAGAACCTCGGAAGTCAGGGAAGCACAGGCTCGGGGCCAGACTGGCCGGACCAGGCAGCGGGGCCCGGAGCTGAGGCGCCCTGTGGCCTCAGCCGTCGTGGGCGTCCGTCCTCCGTGGTGGCGCCAGCTCCGCCGAGGAGGCGAGCCTGCGGCATCGAGGACAGCCCGCGAGCAGAAAGCCCCTGCGGGAGGCCTGCGCAGCCCCGGGACCGAGCAGCAACGAAGGGGAAGGAAGCGACGGCCGCCCCGGAGCCCCGGCCGCGGACCCGCAGGCCCAGGCCACCGGCGTCGGGGCGCCCGCCTCGGCCTCACTCGCTCTCACACTCGCCCACGCACGCCAGGCGCGGCCAAACACGCGATCCACGCGACACGACGCACAACGTCAGCGGGGCGTGAGCGCCTCTCACCACCGGCGGGAACAGGGCCGAGGCGCCACCCCTCCCCGTCTCGGCCGCATCGCAGGAGCGCTCCTTCCCACGTGGGGCTCAGAGCCGCGGACGCCGGACCAGGCGTGCGGGGACAACGGCGACGGCGAGAGCATCCGGCCACGCCTGGCCCTGCGGTGGCGCTGCCTTCGGGGCCCTGACGCGGACGGCGCTCCGTGAGGGAGGAGCCGTTTCCGCCGGGGCCCCCGGAGCTCGGGCGCAAGGGCCGAGGCGGGGCGCCAGGCCAAGTTTAAAGCCACTTTTCACAGAGACGTGCTTAACGTTTCTTGAGAACCATCTCCCAGAAAAGCTGGAGGACTGTGGGCTCCCCACGCTCTGCTCAGGTCTCCGGGGGGCGCAGGGGGCCCCACCGAGCCGGCGGGAGCTGCGGGCCGAGCCCAGGGCCTCCGGTGCCGCGGGCGGCAGACACGGTTCCGACGGGAAACGCCAGGCAGGCTGTCGGGCAGTGAGGACGCTGGAACCTGGGGATAAAGCCTGGGGCGCGGCCGCGTGGCAGCCAGCCATCAGGGCCACCGGGAAACGGGGGCCACTCGACGTGACAGTCCTCCTGTCGAGCGGCCACCTCCCCCCGGGGACCAGTGGCCGCGTGTCCCCCGTGTGGCCGGGACGCAGGCCGGACGCTACAGCCGCTGGCTCGGGTGGATCTCTCGTGCGCGCAGCTTTCTGCCTTGAACACCAACCAGTCTGGGAGGCCGTCAGTCTTTCTTGAAGTTAACAGACAGAGCGGCAGGTTTACTCTCCGTGGGATTAATGCCAGTAAGAAGCCCAGACCTACGGCCGCTACACTGTCTGCAGATGGAAACCGCAAAAACAGATGATCCCTCCTGTGTCTGTCTCAGGTTGACGATGAAGCCCGAATTCCATGTTTCAACAAAACCAGAAACACGTGGGGCCCAAAGCCAAGCCACGCCCCTCCCCTCCGTCCCATTAATGCCAATACTTTCTATGTCACTTTTAGGAGAAGACACCATAGGGCAGCCTGAAATCCGGCGGAGCTGCCTTTCTCTCGCCTCTTTCCAGTCTCTTACAAACAGGGCTGGAGCCGCAGGCCTGTGCTCTCCTTTGGAGGCCCGTCTGCACCAGGCTGCATCTCTGTCCCGTCCTCGGGGCGAAGGCTGCTCTGGGAGCCTGGCTCCTGTGCGGGGCCGGGCCGCCTGGACGTGTTCCCGGAGACGCTGAGCTACAACCTTCTCCCCACGCCCCTGACGCAAGGCATGAGGAGAAAAGGTGCTGCTGGGGGACGAGGAAACGAAAACAAAGAATTCCCAGAACCGTACAATCAGCCGTCTGAACGTGTTTATGGGTTTTTGTCTTAAACCAGAGCGGGGGCAGGAGATAAGATGCCGAGAGGATGGGTGTGTCCGGGTGCACGTGGACGGGGCGTCCTGCCCGTTTGGCACTGAGCTCGGTCCACGTGGAGCCCTCTCATCTCGGTCCCGAGCGGCGGTGGTGTCGGCCCAGCTCCGGAACTCCTTTTGGCGTGTGTCCCACTCCACCTCCACGCGGGCGACGTCACTCCCCGGTCCCGGGGCCCTGTGGGCCGGCCGCCGCGATCGCCCCGGCCTGCGTGGTCACAGTCCCCAGGGGCTCCTCCACTCGGGACCTCTTGACCTCGGGCTCCCCGGGGGGAGACGCGGAGGGGCCGCTGGCGGCGGTGCTGGTGGCCGCCGCTGCTGCCGCTGGCGCCGGCTCCTCAGGCCCCACCTCGCGCACACGCGTGACCACCACGGGGGTGGACGAGCTAGCCTGAGCCGCGAGGAGCTGCAGGGGGCTGGCGAGGGCTAGGGCGGAGGAGAAAGAGTCACGTTGGGAGGCCGGCTGGGAGCGGCGCTCGTCTGTCCTCAGTACAGGCCAGCGCGGCCACACGAGGGCCAAGGAGCGCAGGGGCCCAGCTCCCCGGCACGCCGGGCACCTCTGGGTAGAGCCGGCAGCAGCGTTTGGCCGCCAGCCCCTCCCGGAGCCCGGGCCGCTCCCCGCCCCAGGGGCCTCCACCCCCGTCTCCTCCTCGAGCTGCCGCTTGCGTGTGTGGATCCCGCTGGACGCCCCGCTGGCTTCCGCCTCCCCTCCGGCAGGGCCCGCCTGCCCCGCGGAGCCCCCCCCAGCCCTCCCCACACCCTCCCGCGTGGCGCTCAGGGCGCCAGCGCCGCGTCACTTCCCTCTCTGACCTCTATCCCCCCAGCAGGGCATGAGCTCTGTGACCTGGGGGTTTCGCCTGTCCCCTCGGGGCTGCCCTGGCGTCGTATCCCAGTGCCTGGCACGTAGCAGGCGCTCCGTAAGCTGAATGGATGACGGCATTAACTGGGAGGACGTTCTCGCTGCACTGACCCAGGTCAACCACAGAGCGTAAGGCCAGGAAGTGGACGCCGGGCAGGGCCTCACCGTAAGCGCTGCCGGCTAGGCTGCCGGTGGGGACGGTGTGCTTGCCGTTCTGAGCGACGGCCCGGACCGGAAGGTGGTGCTGCCCGATGGTCACCGGTGTGGCCGGCTGCAGGATGGTGACCGTGTGTCCGGGGACCCCTGGGGCCATCTGGCTGGCCACCGTCTGGATCACTCGGCTGGCAGCTGGGATGGTGGCGAACGCGATGGCGGGCTTCTCTTCCAGGCCTGCGGGGACAGCGCGCGTCAGAGCCGCACCCGCGGCGCCCGCGGCGCCCGCGGCGGCGCTCACAGGCGTCTCGGCCTGCGCCTGTCCACGCGGGCGGGGGCCCTGAAGCCGGGACCCGGGGAAAGGACCCTGTTCTCAACAGAAAACTTCCAGCGATGGGATGTTTCCAAACAAGAGAAAAACAAGTAACAGGGCTTTAGGAGAAAAGCTAAATACCTTGTACTTTAACCAAAGCAAGTTTAATCTAAGAAAAAGAGTGTATTATTTGGAACGAAAGATTTGCACGTGGAGCCATAACTTAGTTTTCTTTCCCCCAAACGCGCGTGTCGTTAGGACGGTACTACGGAAGACGCAGCCGCTGGGATCGGCCATCGGCGGTCAGCAGGATGCGGCTTCGTTCGAAGGTGTCCCCTCGAGGGCCTCTGACAGCACTGGTTGCATTTTCAACGTTTACCTCATGAATTCCCTGGGATCCAGATTTCTAACTCAGGACATTTTTACTTTGAATGCCTCCTAAGGACCCCTGCTGGCGGTTCCACAGGACTCTTCCCCCGACTCCAATCTGAGGCCCCATACCTAGTTCAGGGGCCCCTGGGGGCGCCGGGCATCTGAGGTACTGCGCACGGAGCAGCGTTTCAGAGGACGATCGGTGCTGCTTCATAGGACGTGCTTCCCGAAAAACACGAGTGGGGAGGAGAGGCCACAGCCCGGGAGCCACTGTCGCCCAGAGGTGGCCTGTGCCCCACGCCTGGGCTCTGCAGCCCCCTGGGCCCAAGCTGACGGCTCCACCTTCTGGAGACCCACGCCCGTCCCGTCCACCCCCCACGCCAAGGAACTGCTTGGCGACGTTACCTCTCGCCTCGCTGCCCAGGTCCAGCACGGCTGTGCCCGCCGCTTCGTGGGCAGCCCCCGCCGAGGCCTGGCTGGCGAGGATGTATCCGTTGGCGGAGCTGGCGGAGCTGGCGACCACCCTGAGCATGGTGACAGGGGGCGCCGGCTGCACCACGTGGATGGCGTGGCCCGAGGGCTGCTGGGCCGTCACTAGGGAAGCCGGCATGTAGGCGACGGGCTTGGCCACCAGACTGGGCGGTCGGGGCGGCACGGCCATGATCAGCGGCTGGGCGCTGACGGGAGAGCCTGCGGAGGAGGCTGCAGGTCAGCGGAGACCCCCGCGTGCCCCCTTTCTGGGTGGGGCGCGGCTCCGAGTTCCGCCACGTCAGACCAGAGGACAAGACCCTTCTTACCGGGTGCGCTTTGGGAATACCGGTACTCAGGAACAGAAGCTAACTTTGCCCCAAAGTCAGGGTCATGCGGAATGGGCGAGCCCTCCCGGGACAGGCACTCTGGAGTCTGCAGGCCACTGGAACGCGGGGACATGAGCCCAGGGTGGGTGGGTGAAGCTGGGGCGCTCCTAGGAGGGGCGGAGACAGGACCACAGCAGTGAGTGCACACGACAAGAAACGAAGACGGCACTTATCAAAACGGGAGACGTCTCAACACCCGTGCCCTACGTGCTGCCTTTGCCCAACTTTTCCTGATGCTTCTCTCTCCTCGCGAGGGACTTCCGACGCTGGCACTCCGCCCGGTGCACGTAACGTCACCCAGCGTTTAAAGGCCCAGCGAAGGCCACGATCCAGAGCGTTTCCCTCCTGAAAGCCCGGGCCAGCCTCCCAGGAGAGCGGCTCGGGCTTCTGGGTGAAAAAAGCAGCTTTGCTGGGATGGGCACCAACCCCCCCCCTGGACAAAGCGACACCCGGAGAGCAAGGCGCACGCTGGGAGCCCGGCCGTTCTGTCTCGCACAGATAACGAGCCACAGAACACCTCGCCGGGGTCGAAGATCGAGCATCTTGCTCAGCTCCTGCCCAGAGCGCTGCGGGATGGGCTGCACAGCAAGACTGTCCCCGACCCAGGCCGAGCGGCCTCGTCTGGCTGGTCTGACGCTCACCCTGGTAGCCACCGGGTCACCCTGCAGTCCTCGCGTCTGGGGCGGCCCTGACTCTCACCGTGAGGGTCCGAACTCCCATCGGGGCCTTTCTAATGCGGCCTTGCTCCTCCATCCCCAGCACAGGCGCCCCTGCCTTCTCTCCCGGAGACGTGGTGCATACCAAGCTTTGGCTGAGCTCTCCTCCTGGCCTGGGGGCTCGCTTCCCGGGCCCCACCCGTCCCAGTGCCAGTTCTACAGGCACAAGAACAGGTTCCCAACTACCAGTGTGACCTTGAGGACGGGCCCCCTTACAGACACTCCTTACGCAGGGTTCCCTGGGCAGCGCTGGACACACGGCGCAGGCCCAGTCACTATCCCCAGCTGGCCGGCGGGCTTGTCTACACGTGACAAGCAGTGTCGGTCACGGGGCTGACCTGTGTCCCCCAGAGACATGCTGGGGTCCTAGCCTCCAGGGCCTCAGAAGGGGGCCTTCCTTGGAGGCAGGGCCTGTAAGAGGGGGTCGGGTCAGATGAGCAGGGGGGGCCTCGTCCGCCTCCGTTCCTCCGTTTCCCCCCCTCCCACTGCGCAACACCCCAGCGTCCGAGAACCGACGTGGAGGACCAGCTGCCGGGCCTGCTCACTCCCTGTCACAGGGCCGGCCGGGCCTGAGCCGGTCTCTCCAAACACCAGTGCAGAGGTTTGAGTGGCCGCGGCCCCCGGGGGCGGTGGGGCGGGGACGTACCTGGACGACAGCGGCCCGAAGGGGGTGCGGAAGCAGGAGACGCCCCGCTGCCTGCGCTTCCGGAACGCCTGCTCCACGAGCTTGCCCTCGGAGGCGGGGTCTATCCGCCAAAAGGACCCCTTCCCGGGCTCCTCCTGGGAGCGAGGGACCTTAATGAAGTAGCGGTTCAGAGAGAGGTTGTGGCGGATGGAGTTCTGCGGGCAAAGCAGAGGAAGTCACTGGTCACGGCGGGTCAGACGTGAGCACGGCAGCACGGCCCCGGGTCCGGGCCGGAGAGGCCTCCTCGGGGGCGGGGGCGGGGGCGGGGACGGCTCACGGGGAAGGACAGGGGTTTCACAGCGGTTTTCCTTGTGAAAATTCAGCACAGGCTCAGCACCACCACCCCTCACACAGGAAGCGAAACAGAAGGACAAGCCCTGGCCTGGGAGGCGCCCAGCTCAGAGCTCGTGCCGAACCAGCTAGCCAACGGGACAGAGTGGCCACGGCGGAGCCCTGAGCGGCTGTAACGCGCCGGCTGGGGCCAAGGCCGGCGACGGTCTCGTGAACCCACACAAGAAACCGTCTGCAAAGAGTGGGGACAGCGTGTTTCCAAGTTAGCGCAGGAGAAGCCGGCGCACCAAGCGTGGGAACGTTTCCGGACCCAAGGGGGTGCTCACTCTGGACGCGGCGCGGCCGTGCGGGGAACAAGCCCGCAGCCCCCGGGGGCGGGAAAGTCGGGGCCCGGGCGCACCGCACCTGCCAGCCCTTGTCGGCTGTCCGGTAGTACGGGTAATGCTTGGTGATGTGCGCGTAGATGCCGCTCAGCGTCAGCTGCCGGTCCTGCGCCGACGAGATGGCCTGCACGATCAGCTGCGCGTAGGAGTAGGGCGGCTTCGACTCGTCCTGAGGACACAGCCGGCGCGGTGAGCCCCCGGCAAGACGCTCCGCTCCGCCCCCGCCCCGCCCCCGGCCTCCTGCCCACGGAGAAAACCCTCCAATGAGCGCGCAGATTTGCAGGGTATCCGCTAAAACCAGTCCCCACGACCTCCTCCTGTTTAATCCACGTGGCTTAAGCTAGGAGGAGCTGTGTCTCCCTCATGGGGGTAAAAATTAGGTTTTTTCATAGTTTAATTCTGAAATTTCTCACCTCCTCTGCAAACTGATTTAAAAACAGTTGTCAGATGGGAACGAACTAAGACAAAGCTGTAAGGCGAGAGCCTGACATTCTTCTCAGAGACTGTAATTACACTCGGAGCCACCCCGTCCCCGTGGACGGGACGAGGGGAGGACGGGGGAGGGAGGGGCAGGGACGCCAGCACCCCGCGCCCGGTCACCGGCCAACGCGCCGAGGGCTGAGACCTTGGGGCTGTCCCCTCCGGACGCGTCGGCCTGCTGCTCCGAGGCGGCCTTCGCGGCGAACTCCGCCGCCAGCTGCAGGTCCGAGGTCACGTTCTGGACGAAGCGGTAGCTGGAGGACCCGGCCCCTCGGGGGCTGGCCGGGCAGGAGTTGGGGACACTGCGGAGAGAAAGGACACGTCCTGAGTTCTGACCCTGAGCCGAGGAGGCGGGCCGGTGCTACAGGACGCCCGGACCCCCGGACGGCGCGGGCGGCCGGAGCTCATGGCACTGCCCCGGCCCCACTGTCCTGACACCGCACCGAGGGCGGCCGGGGGACTTGGGCGGGTGGCGGCCACACGATGGCGCCCGAGGAGAGGCCAGGATGCCGGGAAGCACAGTGCCCGCCTGCCCCCTACCCCCCCTACCGGTTCCCAGGCCCGCAACGCAACCCGCGGGTCCCGGGGGCTCCTCTCCGGTTGGAAGCTGCAAGCCGAGCCGTGGGCGGGAAACATCGGCTCCCACTCCGGGTCTCAGCCCGCACGGCCCGACCCGTCTGCGGTCGGTCCCCGCTGCCCTGCAGCTGGCACGGAGGGCCCCAGTTCCTGCTTCTAACAAGGGGGACTGCGGTCTTCAAACCATGTCGAAATTTGGGTTTTGTAAGTTACAAGTACTCAGAGAAAATCAACACAAGCTCTGAAAGTGGGTCCCAAACCCAGGTAACAAGTGTCCCTGCTGACAGCTGACCGAGAGCCCGGGGTTGCCCGCCTCCTTCCGCTTATGCCCGTAAGCGCTGAGGCCAGCCTGCCCGCATCCACCAGCATGCTGCAAGTCGTCCTCCACTCTCCCAACGCGCCCGGGGGGTTCCCGCCATTGACCAAGTGAAGACGCCCCCCAAACCCCCACAAGGCAAGCTCATGTGAAAGCTCTTTGTGCCACTTTCCTGGACACACACGCAGAGCCTGCTCTCCGGCTGGGCTGCCATCACTGGCTTCCCTGCCCAGCTCCTCAGAAGGCGGGGCCACCTGTGGCTTTGAAGGAGGGGCTCAGGAGGCAGTTGCTAAACACGGGAAGGGAAGATCGAAAAAATAAAACACTGTGACTGGGAAAAACCCGGCAGTTGATATGAATGGTGAATTCCACTACAGTCGGTAATTACCCGTTTAGTCAGGAATCTGCAATCTATGTAGAAATTTTAAGGAATCTTTTTTTTTTTTAAGAATTCTTGTTCTCCTCTCCACTAGATTTCCCAAACATGGAGATAGTAAGTCCTGTGAGTATAGCAATTTTAACCAACGACCGTAAGGTAGGATGCAGTAATAAAAGCAGCTCTTTCTGAATTTCATTTTGAACGAAACATACAAAACCCAAGCATATAAAGTAAGGTAGGAGGGCAGAGAAAGCATCTTACTAGTAACATGCTCACACACTCGCGTCAGGTCTTACAAATGCATCCATCCGGCAACCGAATGCCATGGCACACAGTGGGTTCAATGAAGGTGCAGCCCTGAGGGGGGCTGGGGGGAGGGGGTCCCTGAAGACTCTCTGCCCTGCTTCCTCCAACGACGTGGTGCCGCAGGATGTGCCAGCACAGAAGCGCCGCTTCGCCAGCTCCAGTCCCAGACACGTTCAGCGCCCCTTCTGGACTTGCGCACAAGTGAACCGAAACACCACGCCTGGCCCAACAGGGGGCGAGAACCGTCCCCCGGAAACACACCGGCCTCAGGACAGATCAGGAAACGTCCAGGTTGGTGGAAACAGACAGTGTAGGGCTTATCTGGGAAAAAACCTCGCTGACATGTAACCTGTGTGGCCCACGGGGCACCCTGACCAGCGCAGACGACAGACAGCGGCTTCTGGGTTTGGGCACCGGGGACCCATGGCCTGTCCCAAGTCTATATTTTGTAAAAGATCATAGAAAATCTATATCTAACTCTCAAAAAGCAAAACCCAGAGAAAAGTCTGTCATTCCCCACAGAATGATCTCTAGTGGAAATAATGAACAGCGGGCTCGCAAACGGGAGAGGCCGGGCAGCCTCCACGCCACTTTCCACGACGCGCGCAGGCCTGTGCTGACAAACCCTTCCCGGGGAAGCGTCCGCAGGGACAGGGCACCGCTGATGCCCAGAGGGCCCAGCAGGCCCGGCCTGGAGGACGTGCGTTCGCGCACACCGCCGCACAGACCTCAATAAACCCCATTCAGCCGTCACTGCAGGCTGGCCTCGGCCCAGAGGGCTGTGCCTGGTACCCAGCCGCCCTGGCGTCCCACGTCCGAGGGAAGGAGCAGAGGAGGATGGAGGCGAGCAGGAAGTCTCTGGGCTGAGAACGCGCGAGTCAAAGGCGGCCTCGTGGGTGTGTGTCTGTGGGGGGTGCTCTGGGCGTCTGTGGGGCGTGTCCCACCCTGGGGAAACCGACCAAGGCACTGAGTGTCCCGCGAGGGAAGTCCCCGACAATCAGCAAAATAGGAAAGATTCCTACAGCATAAACACACGCGTTATCTCTAGAGGGGTGGGGGAGCGGAAATGCCGGGCCCGCTGGGACGCCAGGCTTCAGCAAAGAGCCGCCCGCTTCAGGGGCCCCCCAGGTGCCCGGGGTGGGGAAAGTCTGATTTGCGGACAGGGTAAAGCAGCAGAGGCCAAGCAGCCTGGAACTACCCAACGTCACGTGGTAAACACCGTTCTTCCCACCTTGAGGTTGAAAGTGGTAACGGCGTGGAAGACGCACTTTAGAACATCAGCCACTGACACCCCCCCCAACCCCCCCTTTATTATAACGGAAAAACAATTCCTGAGTCACATTTCCGTTCAGGCAAGAAGGGCTTCGGGCCAGGAGTGGAGACGGCTCATGGCTGGCCCGTCCTGCCAGCGGCTGCCCTGCGTCTGGGCCACCGTCTCTCCAGGACAAACGTGCCAGGCCCTGGGACAGTCCAGGCCCAGAACATGACTCCTGCGACCGCCCAAGACATACCCGGACCCACACCGCACCCTGTATTCACAGCAGCCTGGCGGAGAGAGCGCGCCCAGGCCCACTGCCAGGGCGAGCGCCTGAGCTGAGAAAAGCAGATCTGACCAGAGGCCACCGTCCCCAGCGATGGGCTGAGCCTCGTCCTGGCTCCTGCCGTCCCCACGGCGCGGCCCTTGCTGCCCCGCTCGGACGCCTGGGGTCCGGCTCGGCCTGGACCTCAGCAAAGCACGCAGGCGGGAGGCTCCGGGTTCCGCCCCTCCCGAGCCGGCCTCCTGGGAAGGAAGTCCTGCTGGCCCCGCACCAGAAACATTTTCTTTCATTGCTACTTGTTTAGAAAGCGCCTTCAGCCACTTAAAGAAAATCTGCTTATGGCACAATTTGCCTCAAATCGATTCCAAGTTGTAGAAGGGTTTTTCAACAGAAAAAAATTATAATTAAAAAAACCAAGGAAGTGGGAATGGATCTGAAACGGAGGTGGGAACGTGGGCCGCCCAGGCGCGGGGGCAGCGTGGCCCCTCCACCCTGGCCCTGTGCCTCGTTTGCCTGGATGGAGCGCAGCTGGGCCAGACAGGACACGGGGAACACACAGAGGAGGGGCTTGCGGAGGACGCCAGACGGCGGGGAGAAGGCAAAGCAAAGCAGCAGGATCACAGCCCCAAAGAGGTGAAGAGGCTGTATTCACAAGAGCAGGACACAATTAAGAAGACATCTGGAGAACAAGGAAATGCTCTTACAATTTTTAAAAAGAGGAGAAATAAAAGTTCAATAAAGGGTGGAAGGAGAAACGTGAGAAAAGCAGAAAGCAGAAAAGAGAAAGGGACGGACAGAGGAAGAGCAAGGTGGGAAAAGAAGACGAGGTACGCAGGGGGAGAGAACGTCACAGAAATAAGAAGGTAACTTCCTAGCAATGTAGGAAGTGAGTCTTCAGATCCAAAGGGTCCCATTAAATGTCCAGCCCCCTTCTAGGCTCCCCGCTGAGACAGGGCCGGTGCTGCAGATGCCGGAGACCCAAGCCACCCCCTCCGCCCGCCGCCCCCAGGGGGACACACCGTGTACAAAAGGGCCAGGATCACAGGGGCACCAGACTTCTTAAGACACACTCGAAGCCAGAAAGCGACATCAGTTCTGAGCAAAAGTGTTTCCAACCTAGAACTCTCTACCCAGGATAAACATCTACCTCGTGTGAATGGAGAATAATGATAATTTTCAGGTGTGGAAGTTTTTATTAAAAAATTTACCTCTCCTGTCCCCTTCCCCAGGAGCAGAGAGTACTGTCCAATAAAAGGAAGGAGCAGATCAGGAAAGGGAAGACTGGGGGCCTGGCAGCGAGGGGACTCCCAGGATGGCGTGGAAGACGATCCCAGCGTCAGAGGCGCCCCCCGCACCGCGGGGCCAGGCGGGAGGAGGCCTGGGTTCCAGGTGATGCTGGAAATGGGAAGGATGTGCCAGTCGTCTCAGGTGCCAGGAGATCTCACCCAACAGAGGAGGGGCCGCTACAACTCCCGGGAGCACAGGCCGGGGAGAGGCTGAACAGTGGCTCACAGCCGCCCTGAGGCCATTAACCAACACTTGTGATGTGATCGCGCTAGGCTGATGGGGTGGGAGGAAAAGCCAGGTCCTTTATCCCACAGGAAGTCAGTGTATGATGATCTGAAACTGAGACACCAGAAGGTGAGCAGGTGCCCAGGGGCGTGCGGACAGGCTGGGCGTGGCCAGGGGCTGTTTTGTCATCACCAGCCCCGCAGAATCTTCTGCTTTCTTAGATCACATGCACGTATTACTTGGACATGAATAAACCTTTAAAAAACACGAATGAAATCGGTACCACCTCTCCCCCTGTGGGCACCTGCTGAGCGCGCAGCCCAGCCGTCCGACCCCTCTGCTGGAGGAGCACCTCAGTCTCCCAGCTGCGAAGCGGGGACGGCAGGGCTGTGACGCGCACGGCAGTACCGACGGCCGCACCGCACACGGGGCCACCGGGGGGGTGACTGGGACGTGCTGGGCTCCCGGCCCACCGCGCAGGTCCGGCGTGTACGGCAGAGACAGCTCTATTTTTATCACTGTTCTTAAAATCTTGTGGCTCCCGACGCTCACAAGTGTATTTTAACCAAAACAATCAATCCTGAGGGTTCCACGGCCTCGGCGCGGACCGTTTAGACACTTCAGAGGGGCGATTTCAGACCCAGGAGACTAGGAAACTGGAAACAGCTGCCCGGCGCCCGGCGGGGCACTCGTCAACCAAACGCAGGGCTGTGCAGCCACGAGCGATGCAGCGACGCAGAAAGGAGCCCGAGACCCAGAGGGACAGGAGGGAAAACAAGCTGCAGGACACTCTGAGCTCCAAGGCACCTTTCTGGGGAGGGGTCACAGGTACTCACACCCGTGAGACAAGCTCTCGGGCATGTTCAGAGAAGACGCACCCGCCGAAACGGACTTCTCTCCAAGAATGTCACTGCACGATTTCTATTTTCTGAAACATTTCAATTTTGTACAGTGCACATATATTGTCATATTTCTGTAATCCGGGGGAAAATAAAGGAAAAGAGAGGCCAGTCTCTTAAGAACACCTGTGCTCACTAGGAGACACTCAGTGCTGTGAAATCCTGGGACACTATTTTAAAAGGTTAACTCAATTATGAACACACCTCGTCCCGGTGAGAACAATAAGCGAACAGGCCTGAGCCCAGAAGTACCAGGTGCATCTCCCTCCGAGGAGAGCGCGGATCCGGGCGGGGGGGCCCATGCCTCCCTGAGGTCCTCCTCCAGGCTCTGCCCGCTTCCGGAAACTCAGAGCCGCAATCTGGAAAGGAAGGGCTCTCGGCGGCAGGGCACCGGGCCGGGCCTCGCCCAGAAGGCACACCCAAGAACACATTACATGGCACCCAACCCCGAAGATGTGCCCGAGAGCAGCCACCCCAACGGACACGAGGCTAAAGCACAAGCCCAGCCCACCTCCTCTCAACAATTTAAAGCCAAAAAACACCCCGGCACGGATGTAGGCAGAAGGAAACCTATAAAGGACACGGAGGGCCACACCTTTCTGTGTAGATGAACCAAGTTTTATTTCTCCCGGGTTTTCAGATGGGGAAAGGGACCGGGTGGGTGTGAGTGGGGCTGGGGGGTGCGAGGGCCACAGGTGCAGATACGGGTGCAGGACCCACTGACGGCGGGTCTCCCAGACCAGCCAGGCAGGGCTGCCCACTGTGCAGGCACCTTCCTCTCTGGGTCGCTCGGGGGAACTGAGGAAGCTGCCGCTGGAAACCTCGCAACAGAATAAGTCACTCTCAAGGAAGGATCCAAAGTTTGCCAGAAGCACAAAGACCTTCCAACAGCCAACTCGACAACCTCCCGACTCAAGACACTTAACACTGCAAAGTGAGTTAGGACTGAATCTCGCGCAGCAGTGAAGCAGGACTGGGCTGGAAGGTCACGGTTAAAAGTGGTTTAGGTTCTGAGGTTGGTTGCTTAATTTTTATTTCCTACAGGGTTCCGCTAACCTGGGCCAAATTCCACAAAACAAATTACTTTTGGTTTTGATCTCTATATTACAAAAATTAAGAAACGCCTTCCTCAAGAAACAGCTCCTAGGGCTTCCCTGGTGGCGCAGTGGTTGAGAGTCCGCCTGCCGATGCGGGGGACACGGGTTCGTGCCCCGGTCCGGGAGGATCCCACGTGCCGCGGAGCGGCTGGGCCCGTGAGCCGTGGCCGCTGAGCCTGTGCGTCCGGAGCCTGTGCTCCGCAACGGGAGAGGCCACAGCGGTGAGAGGCCCGCGTACTGCAAAAAAAAAAAAAAAAAAGAAACAGTTTCTAAAAACTTAGTCTTACTATAAATTAGCTGCTCCCTTTCTCCGGATGAATTTCAGCATTTTTCTTAACAAGAGTTCATTCATTTTCTGAGTGGAAAAAACCCCGCCGAACCCGCCCCCGCCCAGCATCTGGGGAAGGAGGGAGCGGGCGGGTCAGCAGGGCAGGGCAGGGCGGGGCCGCTGCTACAGGTGCAGCAGCTCCCCACACCTCAAGAGGACGGGCTCAGAGATACAGGAGGCCGACCCGGGCAGGGCCGAGGCCTGCGAGCCTCTGCAGCTGAGCGCCGGGCAAGCGGGTCAACCGGGCAGCGGGCTCAGACGCTCCAAATGTGGACCGCGGCGGGGCGGGGATTGCGGAGGAGGCCGCGGGGGGCGGGGCGGGGATCGCGGGGGGCGGGGATCGCGCAGGGGGCCGCGGGGGCGGGGCGGGAATTGAGGAGGGGGCCACGGGGAGGTGGGGAGGTGGGGCGGGGGGCGGGCGTAGGGACGGGTACCGCTTCCGGCCGGGGTCTCCCAGCCCGCCCGCCCGCTTCCCCGGGGACCTGCTATGGGCGACGCGCGCAGGGACGGTGCCCGGGCGGGGTTGGGGGAGGCAGCTGTCTGTAAACACGCCGGCCCCGCGCCTGCGCCGGGCGCACAGGAAAAGGATCTGGACAGCAAAACCTCAAGGGCCTCTGAGGTTTCCAGCGGGCAATCCGATTCCGCGGCGCCAAGATAAACGGATGTAAACAGAAATCCTTTTCTGTGACACTTAAAGGCCCAAGAGTGAAAGAGCCAGTCTCAAAGTTACTTTCCCCGCAAAGCTGTTCTACCGGATGAAGACCAGAGGCGAGTGCCCCGGGCGGCCCGGCGCCCCAACCCCACTCGGGCCCGGGGTCTCCACAGTCACATGGCCGCGACTTCCCAGAACTGCGCAGGGACACCATCTACGCCCCTTTAGAACCGCCGGCGCCTCCTAACACACAGGCGGCCGCAGCACGTGGAGCTGCTGCACTAACTCAGCCTGCTGGCCACTGTTTTTATTCGAAATGTTACTGGGAATTATATTTATTTTATGAAGACGTCCAGGTACAAATCAAAACATTTTTCTTTCTTAAAAAGCATCGCAAAAAAAAAAAAAAAAAAAAAAGCGTCGATGTGGCTGGATTATGGACTGACCCCAGGCTCTGGTTTCACCAGGCGTGTAAGGGCTCCGAGGCCCACCCGCCTGTCTGGCTCCCAACGGCACGTAAAACACACTTGGCCACTGCTCCTTGCAGCTGCTCTGAGGTGCTCCTGGATAAAGGTGTCAGTGCACACAAGCTTTTTTGTCAGCTTCACTGAGCTATAACTCACACACTACACAATTCACCCGTTTCGAGTGTGCAGTTCAGTGGTTTTTAGTGAGTCCGGAGTTGTGTGACCATCACCTCATTCCACAATATTGTCGTCACCCCAGAAAGAAACTCCGTGACAGCGAGCAGCCCACCCCCTTGAACCCCCCGGACCCTGGCAGCCTGTTTTCTTTCTCTTGAGGATTTGCCTATTCGGGACATTTCATATCAACAGAATCACACGACGTGTGGGGTCTCTGGGAACCGGCTGCTTTCACTTTGCATCATGTTTTCAAGGGTCATCCGTGTTGTACCAGGTGTCGGTGCTTCATTCTGTTTTATGCCGGAATAACCCTCCACCCCGTGGCTGTAACACATTTTCTCTCCACTCAGCAGCTGAGGGACACGTGAGCTGTTTCCACTTTGGGGGCTGCTATGAATAACACTGCCATGAACCCTTGTGGATGAGTTTCCACGGAGACCTCACGACCCAGGGAGCTGCTGGGCGGTTAAGGTAACCCTTTAACATTTTGAGGACCTGCCAGACTGTATTCCAAAGCGGCTGCTTCATTTTACTACACAAAATTTTTTATCTATGCATAAATTATACACATGTAAGTAAGTGCAAGAGCATTTTCATAGCACAACTTCATCGTGAACTCCAGTGGAGCCCTCATGTTTTAGATTACTTTCAAGGTACATGTCTGAAAGAACAAGGAGATGACGTGTTAAATTTCGGGTTTGAGAACAGAGCTATTGCTGGAAACCTGAAAAGAACTAAAGAAAAAAAAATCTGTCTCGTAAATCCCTAAGGACTAAGTGAAATAACACACGTTCAGCGGCTGAGCGCAGGGCCTGGCATACAGCGGGTCTCCGTCACTCACTGCTCCTCCTTGGCCTCTGGCGATGTTGGAGAGATTCACTGAGGGAGGAAACGAAGCCCGAGGAGGCTGCAGGGACCTGCCCCCCCCCCACCCCGTTCTCCCACCAACTGGAGATGTGGCCAGAACCAGAATTCAGGTCCCTGAACTTTCTCTCCATAAGAGAAACGTGCCCGCCGGCTCACTGGTTCGGGAGGAAACTGACTCCAAGCAACTCAATGCAAATGACTGGACACATCAAGGCAGAAAAACAAAAGGCAAAAGTGAAACCGATGGTGATGCCATGATTAACCCTCTGTGCTTCTAAGTGCAAAACCCTTAAAGGTGCAAAACCAGGGACCACGAGCCTGGCTGGTCAGCCAGAGGGGAGACCTGGTAAGACTCAGGGACGGAAAGCTCGAGCTCTGCTGGGAAGTGCTTCTCGGAGTGTGGTTCCCAGGGGCACCCCAGGACCCCGAGACCACTTCAGGGGGCGTGTGAGGCCGAAACTGGCTTCGGGGCGACACCGAGACACGCTCTGCCTCTTCCACGGGCTGACGTCTGACGATGCCCAGTCCGCGGGGGCAGGCGCAGCGCGTGGCTGGAGCCGAGGCACCAGCACCAAATGCACTGGTGGTCGCGGCCTCGCCAGGGCCGCACGTACCAATAAGGAAAAGGCCGGCTTTGCTTTAAAATGCCCTTAATGAAGCGGTAAACTATTTTAAAGTTTATTAAATCTTGATCCTCGAGTCCACGTCTTTCGACATGTTTTATGACAAAAGGGGAAGAAGGCACAGGACCCATGTTGTCGCAAAAGTACCCTGAGAGGGGACAGCTCACCAGTCCCCTCCCCAGTCTCTGGCTACACACTTCGCCCTCAGACCTGCCCCCAGCGACCCTCTCGGTATAACACGCCAAGGATGAGAAAGTTCGAGGACTTCCCTTTCTTCAAAATCTAGATTAATTTCTAAAACTTTGCAAAAGATTTCTACAAATACAGTTTAGAAAAACCTAGTCCACCAAATCCTGGTATACAAATATTCCTTTTAAATAGTTTCACTGTCTTTAAAAACTGATACCTAAGCTTGTTTTAAAAGACGCTGGTATATAAAATTTCAGACTGGAAAAGTGACCAATTAAGTAGTGATTCTTCACTTTATAAAAGAATTCTCCAAAGAGTTTATTTAAGTCCTCAGGTCCCTTGATGCACTTAAAATAGTTTCAAAATTTCCATCCGTGGGCAATTTTCCAGAAACATACTTGATACTGTACGAAACACAGAACACCCATGTCACTTTCCTCTTTCTCGGCCGCGTTCTCAAGCACGGGGCCCCGGCTTCCGCAGAGGCCACCGCGTGAGGGGGTCAGGCCACTCACCTGATGGTGCCAGTCGGGGAGGGGACGGGGCTGACCAGGCCCCGGAGGTCCGGCTCCGGGATGTGGATCTTCAGTGGGGAGATCTGCGGGTAGAGCGGCCTGAGCGGGGACGCCGGGGCCTCCTCCTGATGGTACAGCGACGTGAACTGGATCTTTATAGCCGTGCTGGGGAAGCGGAAGGTGCACCTGCAGCGGGAGGGGAGCGGGACGTTAGGTCCAGCGGGGAGAGTGTCCTGGCGTGTGTAGGCCGCCCCCCGTCACCAGCCAGGGCGCTCTCCGACCACGCCACGCGCGCACACGTGCCCAAACTTGCGCCCGAACCGGGCCACCTCCGCTTCCCTCGGGACAGGCTGGCGAGGGCACCGGGCTCCCCCCACCACGCGTGCAACAGCAAGACCTCCAGCCCGGACGAGCCCCCTGGTGTCCCCTCCCACACGGGCTCCAGACGGCCAGCCGGCTTCCTGTCCGCCACGCTTGCCACGTGGATGCAGCACCTCGCAGAGAACGCTCCTTGGGAAACCGAAACGCCACGGTCACCTCCAGGGCAGCTTTTTAACGGCAGATGCCCGTCACCCAGAAGATGGAAAGCGAGCCCTGCCTGGGAAAAGCGGCAGCGCCACCTGCAGAGGCGCCGGCGGGGGGCTCGGAGAAGCGCCTGGAACCCGAGGGAACCGGCTGCCTTCACCGTCCGTTCTGGCCTCACGAGCCCCGAGCCTCGTCGCCTCTACTGGCAGGGTACCGCCCGCCCCAGGCCACCGCAGACCCCAGTCCCTCCCTCTGTGCGCACAGGAACCCAGGGCTCATCCCCCTCCCACAAACTCTGACCCGTAGAGCGGGGCACTGCTTGTCAAGCACACCTTCTGATGTCTCAACTGACCGGTTATCCGCAAGTTGCTCACTGCGGTTAGCAGGCGCAGGGTGCACGCCGAAAAGTCCCCGATATCTGGTCCAGTCGATTCAATTCAATTCACCGTCTAAGCAGCCAGTTACCTCCCACCCACACAGCAAGCACTGCTTCAATCCAATTCCCTTTCCTCTTAGTAAAACAACTTTGAAGAAACGAGACTGAAGAACAGGCTCTGGGACATGGCAGGTGGTGACCTGGCACGTCAGCATCCAACGGGGGTGCTCGCGAGCCTTCCGCCGGGGAGACCCACCTCTCAGGAAATGACTCAGCAGTACAAGCATCTACTCTGAGAGCCCCTGCCTGCATCTCACAGAGAAAAATCAGGAACTCCAGCTGGCCTCACCGGCCAGTACACACTCTTCCAGAGACACCAAGCAGAGGGCGGCTGCATGTGGCTGTCCAGGCAGAGCCCTGCAGCAGGCAGTGACGCACCAAGGCACTGGGACCCGCGGCTACCAGGCTTGTATTTCCAAACCTAAAAGCAGAACAAAGGGATCTCGATACTGTTCCAACAGAAGCTGTTTTCCTGTCTGACGCTGTTTTGATTCTGGGAAATTCAGCCTAAACACCAAAATGTTAGGGATGAGGGTGGGAGGTCTGCGATGGACGGCGACACCATCCCTGTGGTTCTGCTTACAGGGCCGCCCCAGGCTACTCAAAAATCGCCTGCCACCTCCTCCTCGTAAGCCAGTTAAGGCAATGTGTGCTGTCCTTTCCACCTTCTTTAGTTCCCCCACCACCCAATGGAAATTTCCTCCGCCGGTATTTTGGCTAGAAAGTGACATCACACATTTGCCGAAGATGCTTTCCGAGGCCGCGGGTCTCTCCAGACCCGGAGGCTGGTCAGCTTTTGTAAGTCAGAGTCAACGTGCATCCTCACCAAGTCCGAGATGGGCCCGGTGTCCCTGAGCCTGGGAACGGGCTGAGGGCTCCACACAGGTGAGCAGAGCGCGGCTGAGGTGAGCTCCACCTGTGAAGGACAGGGCTGCCATGAACAGCGGGGGTGTCTGTGCACGCACGCGCGCACGCGCACGCACGCACACGCACACACGCATGCGCACCTGCTCCCCCAGCGCTAGGCAGGAAGGCAGTGATGTTGACAAACAGTTAAAAAAGAGTTTCTGCGTCCCTTTACCATTTGTCTCTTCCTTCAACTGCTGCAAAGCAACAAAACAAGCTACGAGTTACTCTGCCAGAGGCACGTGGAGTTCTGCCTTCCTGCATAGTACAAGTCCCTGCGTTAACATGAGATCAGACTACAACCTCGAGATCACGTTACAACTACAACCGTCAGTACCAACTAGAAAGAGGTTGTGGCTTCTGGCCTCTGACAGAGGTCCCAAGACAGGCGGGGAATCTTAGAAAGTGGGGTTTAGGGTGAAGATGAGAAAAGGCACGAGATCCGGAGAGAAGAGCTCTGGGCCGGGGTCGGTGCCTGCCTGGCTCTGGGCTGAGGAGGCAGATGCCGGGGGGCATCGTCAGGCCCCCTGCCCTCTGCTTCCCAGCCTGACTTCTGCTGTGGGACCACCTGCTGTAAGCCCTCTGCAGCCCTGGATGCTCTGAGCAGGAGAGATCACCTCCAAGACGCTTTCCAGTTCAAATCCAAGACGCCAGACAGACAGTACCTGCACACAGACCGGGGTTTCAGTGAAACAAAGCACAGCGTTTTAGAGGTCAGGGATTCGGGCATGTCATCAGTGGCAAAATCTACTGCCATCCGTAACTGATAGCAGCAGGACAGTCTCCTACTGGAACGGTGATTTTCCAACTAAGGTTTAACCATAAACATTTTCACATTAGTTACTGCAACAGCTATTTCAAAAGCATCTCCTGACTCACTCTTCCAAAAATTATCCTGAGGCAGCTGATCTCCTACCCAGGAGGAGGAGGAGAAAATACCAGGAAGCTGCTTAATTTTAAACAGATGCCTCCCCGGGGTGCCCACCGAGTTTGCCAACTGTTACTTCTCTCCCTGGAACATTTTCGTTCTGGTTTAGGGCCCTAGCTGGAGCTTTAATGAGCGCGTTCTGCAATCAGAGCTTCTCTCCCGAAGGTGCTCCACACCCAGGCTGGACCCACGCGCACTCTGCCCATGCGTCGGGGTTCCTGCCGAAAGCGGGGATGCGCGCTGGAAACCACCGCCCACCAGCCCGAGGGAGGCTCCGTGCAAGCACCCGAGTTCTGCACAGAATTCTCGCCCTGCTTTGCAGAGGTGATGCAAACGCCCAACCGTCGTTGGCTGTGGCAGCAGCTGCACGATTCCCCGGGTCTCCTGAAAACACTGGCCTGGACAATCCAAGTGGGTTCTTCGTGCAGCGTATGAGCCGCACCCGATCGAGCTGTTTTAATCTTGTCTTATAAATTTACTTATTTATTTTTGGCTGCGCTGGGTCTCCGTCGCGGCGCGTGGGCTTCTCACTGCAGTGGAATCAAGCTGTTTTTTAAAACGCTCTGGCCCTGAAGCCCCTACGCCCGGGCCCGCTCTAGTCTGGGAGCGTCCAGAAGCCTGGGCTCCTGGAAGTTGGGCCAAACTGGTATTGCCTCGGTTCCCTGTGAAGCTGCCCTGTTCAGCATCAGGTCAGAGATCCCTGCATGAAGGCTGGTCTGGCCCCGCTCGGCCACTAATGAGCCGCAGGGACTCGGGCTGTCACCCACCTTCATTCCCACCTCGTCCTTAGGGAGGAAGCCTCCCACCGGCCTCACCAACAGGACGTTGTCAGAAAAGAAACATAATTTCCCTGTCATCGTTCAGTCCTCACGGAGAGGACACGGACCACCTGTGTCCCCGGGACGGGAGAGGGCGCCACCTTGGCCACCCAGGGGCTGCAGCCCCAAAAGGCACCTCCGGGGAAAAACAAGGACCCTGGACAAGTAAATGTGACACAAAAGAAAACTTCACAAGGAAGGCCGGGTGACAGGCTTGAAAACATCTCCCGGAAAAGACGAAGAAAATACAAGGAAACTTTGGAGGCTCAGGCCAGGAGGGAGAGTCACTCTGCAAAGGATGCCCCTCCTCAGGCAGCGACGGGGAGGGCGGCCAGGGACCCTGCTTCGTGGCCGGCACAGAACTGCCGCTGGCCAGGAGTCGCCAGGCCCGTCACACAGTTTGGAATACCGGGTGCTGCCTCGTCAGAGGGCAAGGATACGAGCGCTGCAGGCTAGAAATCTGGTCACCTTCCCTGTGCCGGGTCCAGCGGTGCCCCGAGATACCCGAGGGCGGAGCCTGTGTGGCCAGGATGCAGGATGCCACAAGCTGCAGGGGGACCACGGGGACCAGCGCCCGGGGCGGGAAACGATGCCGCCGAGCCTGCAGCCTCAGTGGCCTCAAAGGAGCCACGACTCGGGTGGGACAGGCAGAGAGGCCCCAGCCCAACGGCAGAAAAGGCCAGAGCGGGGTTTTCAAGAGTGGAACCCGCCCCCGGAGACCCTGGCTTTGCATCTGACCTGCGGATGTGACGGAGACAACGTGCTCGGAGATTCCGGAGCCGGAGCAGCCCCAACCTGGCCTGCGAGGAGGCGTGACCATCCCTCCCCGACCTGCCCGGCCCGGGGCGCCGCCAGGAAGCACGGCAGCGTCGTCTCCGGAGCACCTCGGAGGGGGCCGGGGAGGCGGGCCCCCCGGAACCTGCCCCTGTGGGGAGTGCCTTCGAGAGCAGCGCGGCTGTGAGCAGTCAGTGTGCGTCCCACTCCTCCCTTTTCCAGCCCGGAGCGGGGCCGCCCTCCTCTGAGTCTCCTCGGCACGGCGCTTCACAGATCCACCACGCGGGGCGCCCCAACGCGGGGACGCACACGTAACAGAGACCCTGGACCTCCGCGATGCGGTCACCAGGTGGGACTTGGGCCGCCTCCCCTGACAACGGGGATGAGTGGCTTTTACGTCAGAAGAAGGGTCACAAACAGGTGGGCGTCCTAAAGGGCAGACTACGGTAGAGACGGCTACTCCCCTGGACGTGCACCCTCTTCTGCGACACTGAACTCGTTTCAGCTGAACACACGGCTGCCCGACTAAGGACAACGCTTCTCTGCCTCCTGTGCAACCACGAGACTGTGCTGGTTAGCGGCACGCGATGGTTCGTGCCCTCAAGAGGAAGAGAGCGTCTTCTTCACTTCTTCCCTTCCTATGGCCAGAACGTGGGTGCGATGGCAGGAGCTGGAGCAGCCGTAGTGGGCCACAAAACGGGCACTGGGTAACAGAGCAACAGAACAGAAAGAGGCTGGAGCTGCCGTATCAGATTACACTGGGACTGTTATACGCAAAAGAAATCCACCTCCCTTGCTATCCTGACCTCCGTTACAAAAACCAAACCTCCGTTCTAATTCTAAACAGCTAACGAGCTCCCTGTGAGGAACAGCTGAATGAACCACAGTGCACATTCATGGAGGAGTATCATGCAGCCATTTGAAAGGACGCCTTCCAGGACTGTTTGTCTCTGGGCAAATCTCTTAATGCATCTGATCTGTTCTCCTCATCAGGAAAATTGGGGTATTTATGGTGTGTACTGTGTAGGGGTCTCGTGTGAGTATCAAATGAAATAAGCAAAGTAGTTAGAAGCTCACACAGTACCTAACAGGTAATAAGCACTCACTAAAACGGGCCCATGGAGGAACATTAAAAATGCCGATGACACGATGACAAGTGCAAACAGCAGAGACTAAACGGTCCAGCGTTGCGGCTAAAGGCCTGGGATTTGAAATCCGACAGACCTGGTTTGAGAATGGGCCGCTGGGACGCTGTGGGGGACCTGGGGCGAGTGGCTGAATCTAAGGCCCCTCCCTGGTAAACCAGAGACAGACAGGCAGGCCTGGTGCAGCAGGAGCCCTGGGGCAGGCGAGGCCGGCACAGCAAGCGGCCGTGACACTGGCTTTGGTCATTCTTGCAGGACAAGGATGAGAAGGAGGAGTGAAAACATCCCCGGGGTAAGAGTGCTATTGCCGGAGACCTCGAGTCCTTCAGAATGTTTTCTAAATGTTGTAACCGTGTCCTTTAAGAAGTGAAAGACTCAAGAATACGGGGGAAAAGCTGTTACACATTTGATGACCAGTGTGTTCAAATTTTGAAAATAACCACCGCCTGGTAGGGGAAAAATGGTCAGGCCTGGGGGCCAGCTGACAGCCAGCGGCCCCGGCCTCCCCCGCCGGGTGTTCTAGGCCAGCAGGCGGCGTTTCCGGTGGGCCCCGGACAACCAGCAACCCTCATTTACAGAAGGTCTGCAACTGGCATAGCAGGGGCTCTGAGTTTTGTAAGAACTGCAAAGAACAATAAGACAGTTCAGGAAATGGTTTTGAAAAACCTTTTACATATACAATCCCCAAATCAAAGCATTCTGATCATCTTAAGTGTTTTTAACCCAAAATATCTATTTCTATTAAAAACATAATACATTTTGCTAGAACATCTTTAAAAAACAAAACCCAAACACAGAACCGAGCGGAGGAGGCTGGAGGCTGCAGAGGCCATAGTTCACGGCTGTGCTGGGAGCCGTGCTGGGAGCTGGCGAGGGGTGAGTACGTGATCCAAACACAAGCTCCAGCCAGGAACAGGGAAGGAAGCAAAGAGCCCAGGCCCCCGGAAGGCGGAAGGCGGGGCGGCGGCCGTCCTGACCAGGCAGCAGCTCCGCAGGGTCCCAGACACACCAGAGAAACCTCCAGTCATCCTACTCCAAAACAACTGACGAGTGCTGGTGTATTGCGAAGCCCTCGCCCCTCCTCCTCGAACCGAGGCTCCCCTCAGACACAGAGGGTCCCAGCAGAGCCACGCAGGGTCGGGCACCGTGGGGAGGAAGCCGAGCCATCTGCCCAGGGACGCTCTTATCCCTCAGTGGGGAGGCGTCAGGTTTAAGACAAGCAAACAAAAAATGGCTGTGAAAGTCGAGCTCCCAAGCTTTACAGTTTGGAAAATCAAATGGGGCAGCAGAAAGTCCAATATATCTGAAAAAGCAAATACCTTCCAGATTTGCCTGAAAAGCACCAAAGGTTCTCCAGCTGGGTAAATGGAGGAACTACAAGGGTCAGAATTCCGCTTCAAATGCGCTGGCTTCCTACGGTTCACCGCCCGCTGAACGGGCACTGCACGGGGACATCCTGCGCTGCGTGGCTCAAGTGTGGACCACAAGGCCGGGCTCTCCGGGGACGGAGCTTCAGACACAGCACTGCCGCTGGGATGGACACGGCGACAGCAGAGCTCGCGGGCGACGGGCTGCCCCCAAGCACAGGGCCTGGCCTCGTACCAGCAGGCTCCCGTTCTTCAAGAGTCTGTCCCCAAAGGCCGGCCCCTGTACGGAGCCCGCCTCAAGGGCCCCTGCTCACCCCGCCGGGCTTCCCGGACCACGGGCTCCCCGAGGGAAGTGTCACCTCTGCCGCCGCCTGTCCCCTCCGTGCCGCGCACACCCACGCCGGTGCACGCGGTCTCCCTGTGTAACAGAGTCTATCGGGAAGCACAGGCGGGTGGGAGGCAGCGGAGCGACCCCTTCCGCGTGGGAGAGGCGCCCCGGAGGGTGTCGGCTGAACCCCAGCGGCCAGAGCGCGGGGAAACGATCCGACTTCTCTGACCCTGGGTTAACCGTGCAAGGACACTGACAACATGCCTTCTCTGTGCTTAGTAGAATCACCCAGCCAGAGACTCGGAGGACAGCCGGCACCCCTCCATCTCCCACGGAGGGCAGGGGCCGCTGATTTCACCGCTCAAATCCACGTCCACAGTTTTTACGGAGAGAGACTCGTGTGACAACGGGAGCGTCTGCTGGCAGCCCGACCACCGTCCGGGGCTGCGGACCCTCCACGTGCAGAGCCCGGCCGGCCACCAGGTCAAGTGCCGCTGAGGGTGGGGGTGGGGGTACTGGAGTGGTCTGTGCAGTGACCAACGCTGGCCCGTTCCGACACTAACCTGATCTGAAGTCAGATGCCAAGATTATCTCCGCATTACACACAGCTTCTCCCTCCCGAGGACGGGGTGTCTAAGCAGGAACATGAAGACCCAGGAAAGAGCCAGGTGGGACGCAACAAGGACTAGCACGAAATAAGCAACAACTGCATTTACACTTAAAAATTCCACCCAGAGAGCAGCAGTAACGCGCCTCGGCGGCTCAGGGACCAGCCCCTCCTGTGAGAGGACGCGGGGGTGCATGAGGAACCTGAGACTGGTCGCCGCTGTCAGCCGCCGGGGCGCCGACACGTCCAGTTACCCAATCTGCAAAACCGCGAGTCTGCTGCCTGAACCTCAGTCAACGTGAAATTCAATAATATAACATAATACAACACGGTGTAATGATACTAGTAATTAAGAAGTAGCACTGGCTATTATTTATTACACGTGCCAGGAACCCAAGCACTGAGCAGGTTAAGTATATCGACTAACCAGAATATTCCACCTCTCTGGACACTTGAGATATATTCAAACACGTGTATGTTAAGGACGTTACGGGAAGGGCTCTGTGCTATCACAGCGCCTATAAATCTGAGGGGCAGAAAGAAAAGGCTCCAGGACAGGGCGGCCGTTGCGCTGGGGGGGGTGTGTGTGTGGAGAAACAAGAAGGCAGCAGAAGTCTGCTCTGCACGTTTATTTTCTGGGTCCTGGCAAGGCGCGAGTTCAACTCTGTTAAACTTGGCCAAGGAAACGCTTCAGAAGCTGAAGGCAGAGCCCAGGAGGCGCTGCCAGGAAGGTGTGGCCCCCACCACCGCCACTGCCCACGTGAGGGTGCGGGGGGGGGCGGGGGGGGCGGGGGGAGCGCGTCCTTCCTGAGCGGACCGTTCCGGGCAAACCCGTGGGCCTCCTACCCAGGCATTACCGCCCAAACCAAGACCTTCCTTCCGATACCAGCCTCGGAGAGACAGCAAAGCTCGAGAGGGAACCCCAAACACAAACCTCGGCTCCACCTCCAAAGAGAGCAAACAGCCTTTGCCGTTAAGGAAAAAGAAGAGAACAAAGTCCCATTTGTGGGAACAACAGGAACCGCGTGTGACTGCCTCCAGCCGGGCTCGGCTCCCCTCCTAATTTGGGAAATCCGACCGGCACCCTCGGAAACCGGACGGAGCGGCCCTGCACAGAGGCTGGGGGGGGTGCGGGCGGCTCCCCTGCCCCCCACCCCCCACCACCGCACGGGGCGTCCAGCCCATTTCCCCGAAGAACCGAAACCGTGAAAGCTGCCGAAGCGCCCAGGGAGGTATCACAGTCGACAGAGGTGGAGAAAACCTTGCCGCCTGCCGGGGCCGAGGGAGGCGGAAGCGCGCCGCCCTCACCCTCGTGCCCAGGGCAGCCCTGCTGACGTCGACCCACGGCTCCCCTGTGTCCTCCCCGATGGGCCCGGCCAGGGGAGAACGGGGCGGGGCTCCGAGGGCCTCGCTGCAGGGGGGCTGGGGGTGTTCCCCCAGGGCAGCTCCCACACCCAAAGGCAGCCGGGCTTCACGGGCGGGGCCCATCACGGGGCCGCTGGGGGAAGGCTGGTGAGCGGAGTCCCGCGGGGGGCAGGTGCGGGGCGAAGGGGTGCGCGAGGGCAGGCACCGCCCCAAACCCACTTCCACCCCATCCCCTCTCCTGGGTGCCCACATCCCCGGCGTCCCCTGCCGGGGGGTGACTCACAGAAAGTGATGCGGTGGCAGAAAGACCTTGGAGGGCAGACAGACCCCTCCCCGGGGGTATCACCGCCCGGTGTCCCTTCCTCCCACTGCTCGCCTGGAGGGAAATGTGACGACCGGCATGCCAGCAACCACCGTGCGCAAGGAGATGGCCCTGCAATGGAAGCCCCGGGCCAGGAACGGGGGACAGAGAAATGGAGGCAGCCTTGATGGGAGCTGGGCCCAGAGCCCGGCCCACCTGCGGTCTGTGTCCCACCCACGGCCGCGTGATTCCTCTGTCCTTCACACGTTTTGGATGAATCAAAACTGTACGGCTTCAGAAAGGAAACTAAGCCAGAGCGCTCCACTGAAGGATAAACCAACCACGGGCCGCCCTCTGCCCAGCCGGGCACCGGGCGGGGCTGCTACAGCACCATCGCCATCACCCACACAGACTGAGAACCCAGCACACCAAGGGCCTCGACAAACGCAGAAGCAGGAAGTGCAGGGCACGTAAGTTTCTTCAAAACGAATGATAACAATTTTGCACAGCAGCTGCTTGGAAGATGAACTGCTTGCTGTTCGTGCTGCGCCGCGGTGATCCTGCCCCGCGACCAGGAGCCGGATGTATGGGCACCGGGCGGGCGGCTGGGCCCGAAGGCCAGTGCGGTACCGGTCACTTTGGGGTGGAGCAGCCCGACGTCCTGCACCGGCTCTGTCCCAAGACAGAGCCCTCCCCGCCCACTATGAGGGAACCAGGGCGTCGAAAGAGGACGCTTTATATTCAGGATCACGACGCTGCCAGATGGGGTGCTGGGACCTGAACCTCTCGTCCGGATGGCATCGTCTGGGGGGTGCCCCACCTGTCCCCGCCTCTGGGGGTTCTTCACGCAGAGACCCCGACAGAGAGCTCTGCACAAGGGGCTTCTGGACCCAAACCAAAGGGAGAAAGGAGAAGCGGAGGTGTGCCAGAGCTGAGCGCTGGGGCCAGGGGCCTGTGGCCAAGGAGGGATAGGAGCCCCCAAAGCAGGCCAGTCAAGTTTCCATAACTTCCTTGTGAATCAGGTCTTTGAGGGAGGCCCCTGAGAACCTCCGGTGCCGTAACGAGCGAACCCCAGGCCGTCAGCTGCCCACACGACACTGAGTGTGCCCACGGCCAGCACCGTGGCCCTGCTCTCAGCACGGTCACCGCTGGGGGCTCCAGATGTCCCCTGGCCAAGATTTCAGGGAAAACCTACTCACAGAGCACTCCCTTCCCTAAGGAAGTACCGCCAACGAACGTCAGAGGCTACAGTGGGAACCCGGCACAGCTTCCAAGGGTTACTAGAACCGCACACCTTGGACAGTCCCTGCAGCAGGGACACTGGGAAGGACAGAGGACGCAGACCGCAGCCCCACCTCGTGGGGGTCTGTCTTCGGGCAGCAACGGAGGCGACATCAAATGTTCACTCGGACACATACACCTCCGAAACGACCAAGCCCCAGGCCCAGGGCCTAACCCAGGTCACCTCTCCCACGAGGTCCCTGTCAGCCAGGATGGGGGCGCAGGCGGCAGGGCGGCCACGCGGCTCACAGCTAAAGCTCAGTTCCCCTGGGGCGGGTCGGCGCACGTCCCAGCTCCCGCAGGGGAAAGGGCTGCGTTGCTGTTTAAGAAGCCTAACTCTGAAATGAAAACTGAACGGACAGCTCTCATCATCTTCCTTAGTTTTCAGTTGTTCCCCGGTTTCCCTGTGCCCCTTCAGTGGAAATCTAGGGGAGCATGAATCCACCACTTCCGCCAAGTCCACGGTGGGCTGCGGTAGGCACACGTCTTACAGTCAGTTACTCCCGTGGCGCTGAAAGGAAGCAGAAGCAGACCATGCAGCGCAGAGGCCGGATTCTAGGCCTGTGGCGGATGGAGAATCTTCCGGCAAGGACTCCGCGGCCGTCTATTGGTGGGAAGCAAGTTGTTTTCTTTTTTCTAAGGGCCAACTCAGGGAAGATTTAAATATCCAGAGGCTTTTTTACAGTTAAAAATTAAAACAACATTAAATTCCGTGCAAAAACCCATACGTTCATCGGATGCTGGGCTGGAGCTCGCGAGCCCGCCCGAGGGTCGGGACTTCTCGTCACTCAACTCTTCTACCCGCGTCGCCCACCAGGACAATGTCTTGGCATCACCACCTAATTACGCATACTTGCTTGCTTCTTTATGAACTATATTCACGATGCCGTCTGCTAACACACACTTGATGAAACGTGACACGTACACTTTAGAAGGAGAAGATGAACAACAACCAAACGGAAGTCCTGACGTCACCTCCTGCACCCCGCGGCCTCTGCTCCCGGGTCCCAGGCCAGCCCCAGGGGCCTTCTGCTGCTTCCCACCCCTCCTGCCACCAGGCCAGCAGGCCAGACTGGGCGGAACCCCACAACAAACCGGGTCCTTGCTCAGCCTAGAAACCGCCCACAGCTCTTGGGAGACGACGCAGACTCTGGGTCCCGCCAGCCTCTCCGGTGTCACCCTGCTCCCTCCCATGCCTCCTCACCGGGCCTCCTGGCACCAGCGGCCTTGCTCAGAGAGGTCGCCTCCGACCCTGACGCACAGCAGGCCTCCGTCCTCCCTCGGGGCGCTCGGGCAGCTCCCTCCCAGGACAGGGCCCAGGCCTCCTGGTGGCTGTCGTATGCCAGGAGAGGCGAGACGGAGAGACAGGAAAACTGCCTCTGAGCCGCCAGCTGTGGAGGCCTGCAGGTCAGGGGCTGGCATTAATCTCACTCTCAAAGTTTACGAAAATTCTTTATGTGATTCATTTATTGATTTATGGCTGCGCTGGGTCTTCGTTGCTGCGCGCGGGCTTTCTCTAGTTGCGGCGAGCGGGGGCTGCTCTTTGTTGCGGTGCGCAGGCTTCCCATTGCGGTGGCTTCTCTCGTTGCGGAGCACGGGCTCTAGGCGCGCGGGCTCAGTAGTTGTGGCTCTCAGGCTCTAGAGCGCAGGCTCAGCAGTTGTGGCTCTCAGGCTCTAGAGCGCAGGCTCAGCAGTTGTGGCGCACGGGCTCAGTTGCTCTGCGGCATGAGGGGTCTTCCCAGAACAGGGCTCAAACCTGTGTCCTCTGCACTGGCAGTGGATTCTTAACCACTGCGCCAGCAGGGAAGTCCCTTCTTTATGTGATTTAGATGAAAGACTGCCGCTCTGGAGGCCCACCGCCTGCCCAGAGGACACGCCCATTGTCCCAGGGAAGGCCACCGTCTCACCAAGGCTGCTGGAGGGGGTTACTCCCTCGTCAGAGGCCACGAAGCCGCAGGGGCCTCCTGGGAAATTCTGGTGGGATTTTCCATCCACTTCGACAGCACGCACAATGGAAGGCCTCCACAGAGCCCAGGACCCTGTGTTAATGCGGGGCGGCTTCATAATAAAGCACAGCTAGATTTTGACAGAGACCTACTTCAAGGCAGCAATAGCAGCACCCAGGGTTTCACAGCAGAAAGCTGTTAATTAAAGGGAAAACTCTGAAAGCAACAACGATGACAACAGAATAAGAAGGAAGTCTCAGATATGCAACAGCTTTATGGAGAAAAATTATAAAACTCGATTAAAGGACCAAAAAAGACCTACCTGAATGGGAAGACAGATCACACAGCTTATAACAGTTCACTGTAGGTTTGTCTGATCCTGTTGGCGGGGAGGAAGGGCGCTGAAATGGGTGGCGGGATGAGATGGCACCGCGGCGAGTGAGGCTGGTGATTCATGAGGTCTGGCTCAGCCACCAAAGCCACGGTGGAGACCAGCCCCTGCCAATCACACCCCCCCCGGAGGGCGGGGACACACATCCTCCCCACCCAGGACAGGGGGCTCACACCCCCCCCACTGAGGACCAGAGAACACATGCCGTCCACACCAAGGACAGGGGACACAGGCTGTGCCCACTGAGGGGCTAGGAGACATGTCATTCCCACTGAGGACGCGGGGACACACAGGCCAGTGCAGAGAGCAAGCAGCAGGCGTGTGCACCTGCACTCGCGCTCAGCATCAGTGGTAGCCACGTGGGAAATAATAGGGCGTGTCCCCCCTTCTCCCAGAGCCACGTCAGAGGAGGGCTAATAAAATACTGGATTTAAATAAGATCCAAAGTCTTCAAAGATTATACCCCAAATGTGCAGATTTCAATTATGAGGAAAATCTCAAACAAAATGAGAAAAGGCGTCAACAGACACCAACACAGGATGACACTGGTGTCAGAATTATCTTTCCAGGACTTCAGAGCAGCCATTATAAAAACTCCAAACAGCAAATCTCAGTAAAGAGAAGATATAAGGAGGAACCAAAGGGAATTTTAGAACTAAAAAAATATAGAACAACTGAAACAAATATTCAGTGAGTAGGCTCAAACAGAATGAAAAGAACAGAGAAAGTAATCCATGAACTCAAAGCTAGAACAATAAAAATTACCCCACCTGAACCACAAAGAGAAAAGAGACTGAAATAAATGACTGGAGTCTCAGGGGCCCATGGCACTGCCACAAAAGGTCTAACCTTCATGTTTTCCAAGTCCCAGAAAGAAAACAGAAACTGGGTGGGGTCAAAAAAATAGCTGAAAATCCCCCAAATTTGGCAATAAAGTAAACTTACAGATTCAAGAAGATGACTGAAACCCAAACAGGATAAACTCAAAGAAATCCACACCAACCTTTTGAAAACTGAAGACAAAGAAAATGTCTTAAAAGCAGCCAGAGAGAAATGATATATTACCTATGGGAGGAAAACAATTCAAAATTCAAAAAAAACCCAAGAACTGGCACCTAGGGCTTGATGAAGGCACGACACCAAAAGCACGATCTATAAAAGAAGAAGAAGAAGAAGAAGAAATCAAACTGCACTTTGTCAACACTAAAAACTCTTGCTGTACAAAGAGCCCCTCAGAGGATGCTGACAAGCTTCCGGCTGGCAGAAGGAATGTCAAACCACACGTCGCACGAAGGACCGTCCAGAACGTGTAAAGAACTCTCAAAACCCAACAGTAAAAACCAAACAATTTGGGCTTCCCTGGTGGCGCAGCGGTTGCGAGTCCGCGTACCGATGCAGGAGACGCGGGTTCGTGTCCCGGTCCAGGAGGATCCCACGTGCCGTGGAGCGGCTGGGCCCGTGAGCCGTGACCGCTGAGCCTGCGCGTCCGGAGCCTGCGCTCCGCAACGGGAGAGGCCACAACAGTGAGAGGCCCGCGTACCGCAAAAAAAAAACAAACAAACAAAAAAAAAACCAAACAATTCAGTGAGAAAGTGGACAAAAGATACGAAGGGACACTTCACTGCAGAGGACACCCAGGTGGCAGATAAGCACACGGACAGACGTGCAGCTCCAGCAGCCGACCGGGAAGTGCAAAGCGATGGCGACGCACCTCGGAGAGCAGCGAAAACAGAAGAGCAGCCACACCACCAGATGCCGGCGAGGACGCGGGGAAGCCAGTCTCCCCTGCCCTGGCGCCGGGGATGCAAATCGGCGCAGCCCCCGTGGGGGATGAGTCAGCAGCTTCTTAAGCTAAACACACCCCGATGATGCAACTGACCCACCGCACTCCTGCGCTTTTATCCCCGAGAAAGGCCGCGACTGTTCAGAGCAGCTTTATCTGTAGGGGCCAAACGCTGGGATCGGCCACCGTGTCCCTCGGGAAACACAGGGGCAACCCCACTCAGCAATAAAAAGGAACGAACCACTGCCCCACACAGCCGGGATGGAAGGCGTGATGCCGAGCCTGGAAAAGCCAAACTCCCATTTATGTCACATCTCAAAAAGACAAAGTCACAGAGACTGAGAACAGATTCGTGGCTGCCGGGGGTTTCGGGGCGGGAGGCGGCTAGGTGTGAGGAGCCCAAGGGAGAACTGGGTGGCGGGGTGAGAGCCACGCGTCTCGGGGGAGGTGGTGATCACACAGATCTACGTGTGCGGTGACGTGACAAAGAACCACTCACGCCGCGTACCAGCGTCAGCTTCCTGGCTCTGATACTGTCCTACAGTCAGGTAAGCTGTAACTAGCAGGGGGAAGCGGGTGAGGTATACAGGGGACGTCTCGGAACATGCTTACAACTTCCTGTGAACCCGTCAAAGTGACAAGTGCACCTGTGGAGCTGGAGCCCACTGTGGAAAGCCACGTCACGACGGGGTCTCACACGGGCAGAAACCCACGCTCCACCCTGGACTGTAACGTGTGTGGAGGGCATTCGCTCCCCTTTATGTCAGAACTGAGTCATCATGCAGAGGAATAAAAAACCGTACAGCTGGTTCACTCCCAAAGAACAGCGTCTGCAGACACTCATGAAGAGATGGTGAAGGGGAAAGATGCTTAATAATCCACTGCGTTTGCGACAGAAAAAACAAAACCAAACCTGACACACCCGAACAAAGCACATTATCAACTCAAGGGCTGCGGTCTTCATATCCTGTAGGAACTTTAATTATTCTGCGAGGGAACGTGGACTAACATCCTATAACTACAAATGCATTGGCGTAATAACGTTTCAGAATCCACGGTACTTTGCCATGTGGCTCAAGCACTTGCTTTTATAGGTGAGGAACTGCATTCCAGGACAGAGGAAGGAGCCGCCCAGCTGGCCGCAGGGGTCAGGCATGGGCATAGGGCCTCGCCTCTGGGCCAGGGTGCCTGGTCACAGCACGCGGGTCCCGTGCGCTGCAAACCTCCCCTCTGGCTGTAGAGGGGCTTCACTAAGAAAATCAGACGTAAACCAATTCTGGGCTTTAACTTTTACTTTAAAATAAAAAAGAAAAATCAAGCAATCTGCTTCAAGTGACACATACAATTAAACCCCGTGGGGGCCCTTCCTCCTCACCTGGGTCAGGCAGCGGCGAACCTCTGAGATGGAGATGCGCCAACTCACGGGCTGCGGAAGGTGCACACACGCCTGATGGGAGCCTGTGGGTCCAGGACGAGGAGGGACAGCCGGCCTGCTCTTGGAGCGCCCCGTCCAAGGACGCGGCGGGCTCCCTTCCTCTCCCTCCCCCCGGGAACTGGACAGACTGGGCTGTGCGTTCTGACCGCGCGCATGCCCAGTGCCGCCTAGCCCACCGGGATGCGCGAAGCCTGCTAGCACACGGACCACGGAGGCCCAGGAGCTCTGCAGAGACACGCTATCCTGCGGCCCTCATTTCTGGCCCCTTAATTACAGCTTCCAGACGGTGGGGTGTAGGTTGAAGTCAGGCAGTCCCACCCTGGACCAGCCGCTGGAGGCACTGCTTTCGCGCATCTTGTTTTCCCCACATTTCTCGTCTTCAAGGAACTGGCGCTCTTGCTGGTGGAATCTGTGAGCCGCCCCAGGCTCCCAACTCGATCACATGGCCTGCTCAGCCGCTTGGCAAGACCTGGACCCCACCGGTCAGTTACAGCGAGAAACAAAGAACTGGCAGTTTCCTGTTTCACAACACCAGAGTATTTCACATCATCCTGTTCATTCATTCTGAACTTGGCCCTGCTCAAGTCAAAAGCTGGTAAACAGACGGCTTCTCGCACGTCAGGCTTCGCAGGCCTGTGCCCCCGGCCGGAGGAGGCCCGCGTCCCGGCCAGGGCGCGGGCAGAGCGGGGCCGGCAGGGCACACAGGCGTGCCCGGAGCCGGGACCGTGGCACACGTGGGCCTGACACTAACGGCTTCGCCCTGAGACACACTTTGCCAGCAGACGGAAGCTGTTAGCCGTGATGCCTCCTTGAGATGAAACACCCAGACACGCAGCACAATCCCAGCTAAGCTCCCTCTGAGGCTTTTCCGCCAGGAGACTCAGCTGACCAGAGAAGCTCCCCTCCCTGCCGGGGGCAGCCTGATTATCGCTGCGAGCCGCTTCCGCGTGCGCGCTTCCGCGTGCGCGTGCTTCCGCCTGCACTTCCGCGTGCGCGCGCTTCCGCCTGCACTTCCGCGTACGCGCGCTTCCGCCTGCACTTCCGCGCACGCTTCCCCGCGCACCTCCGCGCGCGCCCCCGCGGCACACAGACTTCCCGCAGGGCAGGTGCGAACAACGCAGCCCCTCCCGGGTGAGACACCTGGGCGGGTCTGTGGCACGGAGGCTCCAGTGAGGAAGCCCGCTGACCGCACACCTGCAGCTCTGAGCTGCGGCCGTGAATCACCTCCTCAAAAAGTACTTACATCAGAACTTAAGATGTGCCTTAGAGACGAGACGAAACGAACAGCACCCCGACTTTTATGAGAACAGAACGTGAGAAGAGCAAGAGGGCAGAGGACTCCATTAATCTGCAGAGACGACTCCCCACCGCCCCCCGTCCCGTTCCTGTGATGAGGTCGGGGAGTCACTCAAAAACGTCCTCTCAGTGACGCTTGAGACATCAGAGGGCAGGGCTCCCAGCACCCTTCTGTTTAGGGAGCCGACCTCTCGTGGGCTTTCCTAGGATGAGCAGCTGCGTGGGCTGCGCGTCTCCTGATTCTTCTCCCGCCTCGGCTTTTCCAGGAGCCCTGACCCCGGGCCAGCTCAAGGCCCCGCACGCAACAGTGCTGAAATAAGTATATAAAACATTTCCCACTATTTAAAGTTTACACAGTTAAAGGTTATGAACAGTTATGAACTTCCACTGTTGACTATTTAAAAATGTAAGCAACTATACAACTAATTGGATAGGAAAATAATTTTTTTATTTTTATTTTTTTTTTATTTTTTTATTTTTTATTTTATTTTTTTTTTGCGGTATGTGGGCCTCTCACTGTTGTGGCCTCTCCCGTTGCGGAGCACAGGCTCCGGACGCGCAGGCCTAGTGGCCATGGCTCACGGGCCCAGCCGCTCCGCGGCACGTGGGATCTTCCCAGACCGGGGCACGAACCCGTGTCTCCTGCATTGGCAGGCGGATTCTCAACCACTGCGCCACCAGGGAAGCCCGAAAATAATTTTTTTAAAAGCTTTTTTAAAAAAAATTTATTTTTGGCTGCATTGGGTCTTCGTTGCTGCGCGCGGGCTTCCTCTAGTTGTGGCGAGCAGGGGCTGCTCTTCGTTGCGGTGCATGGGCTTCTCACTGCGGTGGCTTCTCTTGTTGCGGAGCACAGGCTCTAGGTGCGCGGGATTCAGTAGTTGTGGCACACGGGCTCTAGAGCGCAGGCTCAGTAGTTGTGGCGCACGGGCTTAGTTGCTCCGCGGCATGTGGGATCTTCCCGGACCAGGGATCGAATCCATGTCCCCTGCATTGGCAGGCGGATTCTTAACCACTGCGCCACCAGGGAAGCCCCCCCAATTTTTGTTTTAAGTCACAAATTTACTTGGATAAATTACCTGGGCATCTGATTATGAATCTGGATGTGAAGTTTATCAGCCAAAGGGGGCCAGGGAGTTGGCCTGCCTCTCAGAAGTACTGGCCATTGTCTGTTTTTTCACCATAATTTAAAAATGAAATCTTGTTTGTAGTTCTGCAGAAGTCATAGAGCTATGAGCGCAATTTAAAAATAAATGCCATCTCTTGCCAACTGGAAATAAAAAAGAGAAATGATGCATACCCCCCGCCCCCCATCTTCATCAGCCCTACTCTGAGTCAATACATCTCACCCTGAATGTTTGAACACTGTTTAATCATAAATGGATTCGAACGCACTCAGAAGCATAAAGAGAACTAAGTATCCGTCACCCATCCAGGAGAGGAGTAGGTTAGCAAGGTTAGAGGACAGAAAACCCCAGCTGTAAAATGAGAAGCCAGGGAGCCGGCACATTTAAACCCAATGCAGACAGGACCATTTTCAAGATTACAAGAACAAATCCAGAATTCACAGAGAGTGATAGTTGATTGTCAACTGTCAGTATTCTTTCCCAAGGACGTATGAAAGGCAGAACAAACGGGTTTCACTGTGTCTTAGAAATGCTTATCCCTTGATGGTAAATGATCAGGCTGACCTTAGCTTGTCCCGTCTGCCTGCTCTGTACACACAGGGCGAGTGGTGCTGGGGAGCCCTAGCGGAGGCCAGCCCCACTCTCCAGAGCGCGGCTCAGTCCTCAGTGCGGATTATTCAAAACCAGAGTGATCAAAAGTACACACAAAGCAAACACAACTCACAGCACCCTGCACGTTTCTGTCTAAAGTAACCGCACTTGGGGCTTCCCTGGTGGCGCAGCGGTTAGGAATCCGCCTGCCAACGCAGGGGACACGGGTTCAAGCCCTGGTCCGGGAAGATCCCACATGCCACGGAGCAACTAAGCCCGTGCGCCACAACTACTGAGCCTGCGCTCTAGAGCCCGCGAGCCACGACTGCTGAAGCCCGCACACCTAGAGCCCGTGCTCCGCAACAGGAGAAGCCACCGCAATGAGAAGCCCGCGCACCGCAACGAAGAGTAGCCCCCGCTCGCCGCCAACGAGAGAAAGCCCGCGCGCAGCGAAGAAGACCCAACGCAGCCAAAGATAAATAAATAAACAAATAAATAAAATAACCACACGTATGAGCAGGCACCAAACGCTGGCGCGACCCGAGTGGGCACGGCGGCCCACAGGACCACGCATGAGACGCCAAATGCCAGCTCGGACCCCGTCCCCGCTCTCCCGGCCCGTCTCACGCACGAGGGCAACTCACAAATAAGCACAAACAATCCACCTCAAATATCCAAGACCCACGTGCCTGGCTTCGGCCTCTCTGGGAAAGAGTTGCAGAGCCCCCCGACTGCCACTGCCCTGCCTCTGCGCACCAGCCCTCGGGCTCCGGTCCCGCCCACCCTGACCTCCCGCCAAAAGCACATCTTGATTCCCTGTCGCCTGGGTCCCTGCCCCATGCAGACCCTGAGTCCACCTTAACCAAAACCGGCTCATCAAGGCCCAGCTCCAGCCTCCAGCCCTGAGCCCCGACGCCTGGCCTGTTCCCTGGGGCCGCAGCACCCTCCTCTGCGCACCTGAAGGCCTGCTTCCCGGCGACCCAGAGCTGGTGGCCTCGGGAAGGTCCTTCCGCTCTCCAAACCAGGCCCCTCCTCTGCCGAGCGTGGGAACACACGCCACACCTACCTCGTGGGGCCGTGGCGGCGACCTGGCGGCGACCGCGAGACAGCGCGTGTGACGTGCACAGGGCACGAGCCGAGGGCCAGGAAACACACGCGGTTGCCGTCGCCCTCGTGGCTCTCCCACGGGTGTGGTGTTTACGTCTTTCCTCACAAAGTGCCCACCTCACTACACTCCCTCTGCAGGCTGCCGCTGACCTGCGCTCCTGAAACACGGGCTCATCGCATCACTTGCTTCCTATGACACCTCCAAGGGTCCCCCGCTGGCCTTGGGGCTGAGCATACGTTTCCACCCTCCCCCTTGCCAAGCTGCCCGAGGTCCGCGGGGGGCGCCCCGTCTTCCGTTACCCAAGGCCCCGCCCCTGCAACGCCCACGCCGCTCTCTCCCGCCACGGTGACGGCCAGCCGCTCGGGGCACAGAGCGAAGCGTTTCTCCGCGGCCCGCGCGGTTCTGTGCGTCCCTGACACTCACCCTCGGCGAGGAGATGTCAGCGGGGGGTACAAACCGTCTCTGGGCCAAGGCTCGAGGAAGGCAGTGTGCCCGCCGCTCCTGTGCCGGCGCCCCGGGAAGGCGCTCTCCTCCCTCTACCACCCGGAAGGGGCTGCAGACTCACTTCCTCCGCGTCTGAGCCGCTGGTACATTCGGTACGACACCCTCGCCTCCCTGACTGATACGCCACAACGCAGACCCCGAGCAGCCTTCACCTCTGCTTTACCAGAGCTGCCCTGTGCAGAGGGGTGGGAACTCACTGCCCTCGTGTGTCTGCTGGTACCTGCAGGACAAATGCCAGCATAATGACCCTTACACTGGACCAGGATAAACTGTCTTAGGCACAACATCCCACAGAAACAGGCTGTTTTAGTAGAAAAAGCAACGGTGACCAAGGGTCAGGAGGTGCGGGGTCCAGTCCCAGTTTTGCCGCCTGCAACCGACTCACGGTCAGGGCCCTGGGGCCTCTGCTGTGTGTTCTCCAGGGCCCTTCTGAGCTCTGAAACTCCCTGAGGTCCAGGAATCGCGACCTGCTCTCCATATACCCCACGGGCGAGGGCAGTGGCCAAGCAGTGCCCGTCGGTCACATCCACTGACGCACGCACACGTCCACCACCAAGGAGGAACGACACAGAGCAGGGGAAGCGAGAGCAGGACAGCGGAAGACAAGGAAGGGGGAGGAACTTGAGACGTGTGACTCCACGTGGGGGAGAGGAGAGGCTCTGAGTTCAGCTTCTGTTAAAAGCAGCCTCGGCCACGCAGACAGATCAGGCCCCTCTCGCCGCGGGGCAGCCGGCCTGGCCCCCGCGTGCCGCCCCCCTCCACGGCCAGGACCAGACCGCCTGCGGTGCCAGAAACGAGGGCCACGGCGACGTTTTCATCCCAAGCGTCGGAGAGTCAGCGACACAGATTCCCAGCACTCCACCCCTAATCCAAATGCCGATTAAAACCCGGATGGATGCACTGCCCCTGAAGCCAGCGCGTGGGTCCTGGAAGGAAACGTCCTTTAAGCAGAACCTTCACTGAGGCGGCCGCGATCTCAGAGGGAAGCCGGCATCCGCACCGCTCTGCAGACAGGACACCGCGGCTAAGAGGTACAGGTCACTCACTCCTCCAAAGTCACCAAGTCACCCAGAGAACAAAGGGCAGCTCCTGTGCAAGCTCTGACCTCCTAACTCCTCGGAGAATGAAACAAAGAAACTGGATTTTGTGAAACAAAGCTGACAATAAAACCATTAAAAAACTCCTGATGAATCAACCCACCACACGAAATTTATGTTAAAAAGCCAATTCCGTGCTGCCACTGGGCTTCAGGGCAGAGCCCCGGCCCTCGCCCCTGCGGTCCCCGTCCCCACCCCCGGGCGAGGAGGGGCTGTCATCGCACTGAGGACTCCCACCGCTCGAGCGCTCGGGCCGATGGCCTCACGGGCACCTTGAACTCTATGGGGGCAAAATTAACCAGAGTTCAAGTCTGAAACTCTGCCCTCTCGTGCCTCGCAGGCCACACGCGCCGTCACAAACGCCAGAAGCGCTCCAGGCGGGGAGGACGCGGTGAGGCCTGCCCGGCGGCCGGGTCCCCAGGCCCCGGCGCGGCCGACTGGTGCACCGGGCACCTGCTAAGCTTTTCGCTCACCCACGCAGGTACCGAGCGCTTGTTGCCGAACAAGTGCTGGCCCCGCACGGGCCCCGAGAAAGAAAGTGGCGGACTCTCCGAGGAGGTGGGGCCTGCGACCTGGGCAAGGAGGCCCGAGACACGGCAGCAAGGCGGTGGATGCTGCGCCACAGAATAAAGAGGACGACGGGCCCAGCAAAGGGCCCCCTGAGCCGGCAACCCGCTGCGGGGCGGAGGCGGAGGGCGGCCGGCCGGGGGCTGCACGGGGGCCCGACAGCGCACACGAGGCTCCAGGTGACACCCAGCGCTCACCCGGAGGCCACATGTCACCAGCCAGGAGCAGCGCTTCACTGCCACCCCCCCCCCAAACTCCCCAAGAGGGGAGAAGCCAGGGGCCGGGGGCCACCCCCACAGCCTGGGCTTCACCAAATACCCGGGAGAAAATTCCTTCCCAGATCACACGAAAGTTGAAGTTTACACCATTTGGAGCAAATGTCCGTGTTTTCATTACACCAATTTGCTGTACTTTCGCTACCTCGGTTCTCATCCTGTCACACGGTATTCCACACTAAACCAAGAAAATTACTTTCCGTCATTTAAGGTCAAGTTAGACTTTAACCCTTTCAACTTTTTCCAAGGGAGTGGTGCTTCTCTGCGATCCTCTCCGACTGACCACAGGCCGCTGATAAAACAGAAGCTGGATCAGAGAGTCAGGAAGCTAGCCCAGGTTTCCTCAGGGAGACGGGGTCCCCGCCAGTAACCGGCTGCGGTTTACAAAGCAGTGGGGCTTGCTTAGAGACGCCCAGGTCTGTCCTGGAGAAGCACACAACAGAGCAGAGGCGGCACCTATCAGCACAGGCAGAATGTGAAAGGCCTGTGTCTGGCTCCGGACCCAGGCCCTCCCCAGAGCACTTTCCTAACATCCCAGGGCCGGAGAAAAGGCCGCCACATCTCCCAGCTAATCCCCAGCACCGTCCGAGCAGCGGGGCCTGGCTCTCCCTCCACTCAACTCAGCTGGGAGGAGACCTGCGAACAGTGTGATGGACAACATGCTGCACATGCGTCGGGACCAACCCCCCCACCCAGCAAACAGGCGGCCCTCCACGGTGGCTCTTAAAACCACTGCCCGCAGGGGCTTCCCCGGTGGCGCAGTGGTTGAGAGTCCACCTGCTGGTGCGGGGGACACGGGTTCGTGCCCTGGTCCGGGAGGATCCCACGTGCCGCGGAGCGGCTGGGCCCGTGAGCAACGGCCGCTGCGCCTGCGCGTCCGGAGCCTGTGCTCCGCAACGGGAGAGGCCACAGCAGTGAGAGGCCCGCTTAATGCAAAAACAAAAACAAAAAAAACCAATGGTCACTACCGCAGACCCCACGACTCTGCACGTATTTTAGCACCGTGGCGAAGAAACGATCCATCTGGGGAAAGTGGGTCACAAAACAGATTAATGACGCTGAATAACTGTTCAGGGAGAAGCCTGGTTTCAGCAGCGTGGGGATAAACCAAACTGGCTTAATTATTACGTAAACTGCAGCCTCGATCCCATCAATTTATCCCTGATGGCCTATTCGTCAGAACGGTTTTCTCTGAAATAGAAACTGAGCCAGACACTTTTCAGGGGTACACACCCACCCTCGCCACACAGCCAGCCCCCAGCCTGGATCTCCCGTGGCGCTTAGAGTCTGAGCAGCAGCGGCCTCCACGGGGCCAGGGCACTGGACGGAAAACCAGGCACACAGCCTTCTCTCCCGGAGGCTGGAGGCTGGAGGCTGACGCTCCGCCCGGTATCACCGCCCTGGGATCCGCGCGGGATGAAGGCAGCATCTCCTCTCCACAGGGACGAAGGCAGGAAACCCTTAGGTTTTCATTTTCATTTTTACAAAGAAAATGCAATGGAGTTCAGTTAAGGTATAAACCAGCTAAGTTATACCTTATAACAAGTAACGAGCTCTTGTGTTACTTGTTCAGTTTCAATAAAATTCTTTGTAGACCCTGCAAAAAGTGTTCAGAACAGTGGGACGTCTCTGTGGGCCCCTCAAGAGGGAGCCACATATGGAAGGAGAGGATGTATGGGGGGTGGTAGCCAGGCAGGCGAAGGAAGGACCCACCCTGACCTCGGGGTCGAACAGGACTCCAGGGCACTTACAGCAAAGGAAATAATCCCTCACGACGCCACCCCGTGATAAGTCCCTAACGAGATGCATTGTTTATCTTCCACGTTTCTCCGCATTGAAGACAACCCAGAAAAGATTAGAAATCACATACTGGCTTTGGGTACCGTGAGCATTGCCTGATCCAGCTGGTAGAAACTGGGGCCCACGACGATGGAGCTGGCTGGGGAGGGAATCACAGAAGCCAGGTCCTGCCCTGACTCGGCCTGGCCACAGCTGCCAGTGTCCAGTGGCCTCTGCCAGCCAGGCCACACGGCCCGCCCGCGTTCGAGGCCCCGCTGGGACTCCCGACTCAGCCACACAAACGTTAACATAAAAAAGGTGCTTTAAAGCCCCTGGCGAATTGAATTCCGATCCCCCAGCTGTAGTGATTGCAAATATGCAGTTTCAGCAAAGTGCCTGCTCTGGTTTTTTAAAAGGAAACAGGCGGGAGGAAAACCTGCTGAACGCCCTGGCGGTCACCTCGGTGAAGAGCCGCCATACATGGCTTTTCTCCTTCCCACATTTCTGTAGTTGCCCGATTTTCTGTAAGCGCGTATGTGACACCAAAAAGTTTGAAACAATAAAGGTTGCAGAGATATGTAACATCAAAGCTAAAGTGCACTCTTATTTTTTTTGCTTTCTTTTAAAGACTGAATCCTCCGGAAAGAAATGACACTGAACAATTTTGACTTTTAAGAAAATTAGAGAACGCAGGCTGATAAAGTAAACTCTCCAAAAAGCTTGAGAATTCAAGACTTTTAACTTTCTGTTAACCACCATGTTAGTAATATGGAATCCTCTGGAAAAAAGTCATTGTGGATAGAAGAGTTCTCCAAAGAGACCCTCGTCTGCTCCTTTAAAAAGTTACTGACTTTTGGGGCTTCCCTGGCGGCGCAGTGGTTGAGAGTCCGTCCGCCTGCCGATGCGGGGGACGCGGGTTCGTGCCCCAGTCCGGGAAGATCCCACGTGCCGCGGAGCGGCTGGGCCCGTGAGCCACGGCCGCTGCGCCTGCGCGTCCGGAGCCTGTGCTCCGCGACGGGAGAGGCCGCGACAATGAGAGGCCCACGTACCGCAAAAAAAAAAGTTACTGACTTTAAAATCTTTACCCCTCCCCCCCTTATTTTAGTTATCATGTTAAAAATACGTCAAACTTCCTTGGCTGCTTAAATGACAGCGCACAAATTGAAACTACAATTCTGAAAATTATAAAAGGTGAAGTCTGAAAACATGAAGACCACGAGGAGTTAAATAAAGAAACTGGGAGAACTGCTCAGGGAAAGTAACTACGGCCACAGGCACCAACTCCCCAAATGTCAGAATTATGGTTCAGTCCCTTACAGGTTAGAGGTGCATCAGAAGAAACTTGGAAGAATTAATTATCCCCAAATACAGGCTGAACGCCTCATGGGGTCCCGTCCTGGCAGATGATAAACAATGAGTGATGCAGGAGCAGAGAGCACGGGCGACGCCAGCCCGGGGCGGGGGCGGGGGGTGGGGAGAGGGCACTCCCCGGACGGCCAGCATCTGGGTGGGCAGCCTGTCTGACAAGGACTATTCCAAGGGTGGTTCCTGAGTCCCGAGACCCTCGCCACCCACTGCCCTCTGCGTGAGCTGCCGGGAGGGCCACGTGTTGAACAGGGAAAAGGCCCAGAGAAACCCTTAGGAACCGCAGCAGAAACACTTCCACACACGGCCTGACCCTCAGGGCCTTCTAGATGAACGGGGCAGGAAGTGGGGAGGGGAGGGCGCACAAATACGTCATATAGGAAATAAACAATTCTAGGCTGCAGGAACACCTGGGGAAACGCGGAGTGCCCCAACCCGGCCCGAGGCAGCGACACCGGGCGACCCCACGGAAGAAGGTGCACGCGCTCCAGGGAGGGCCTGGCAGGGAAGGCACGGGGCGCTGGTGCCACGGAGCAGGGACGGGTGTGTGAGAAACGCTCTAGTTAAACAGCTGTATCCGCCCGGACGGACAGCAGCTTGAAAGCAAAGGGCGAACAGGGAGCGAGGGGGGTCAGGCCCACAGCGGGCGGGCGCCAGGGGCCGGCGGCGCGGGCCGGGGCGCCGGCGGTCAGCGGGGACCGAGCTGCAGTGTCGGGAGATGAGAGACTCTGCACACGGGCGGTGGTGACGGCTGCACGACAACGTGAAGGCGCTGGAGGCCCCTGAACTTACACTCAGAAAGGGTGAAGATGCTCAATTTGACGCCACGCGTGTTTCACCACAGTTAGAAGAGTGGCTGAGGGTCTGGAGTAGCTGACGTGGGAGACGAGCGGCCCGGGGCGTCAGGGACACGGGACAGGTGGGGGACTCACGGAGTCTCAGGGGCAGGCGGAGCTCGGCACGCCCGCTGAGGAGGAGGCAGCCCGGAGGGGACCGGGGACTTCGCGGCCCTGACGCGCCCTCCCCGCCCGGGGCCCGGCTGACGGCCCCTCAGCGCATCACCGAGAAACCTCCTTGCTGGCCTCAGCGGCGCAGCCTGTCCGCCCTCTGCTCACAAGGCCCGTGACGGCCGCTGCAACTCTCACGGGCGTTTAAGAAACAAGAGAAACAACCTGCTTTAGAAAAATTAAGTTTGCTGCACGGATACAAAAGCTCATAGATCAAAATAACATCAGGGAGAGTCTTACAGGTCAGCGCCACGTATAAAGCAGGAGGGAGAAGCTGTTCTGTCTCACGGCCCTTCCCGCTCACCCCAGGACGCCGCACCAGGCCAGGGGCTCCTGGGACCCAGCGTGGCAGCGGGCTGGAGAGAGACGCCATCTCGGGGCCCGGGAAGAAGCGCCCCTGCGGGTGGACGCGGCCGGCCCTGTGCCCGTCCCTCTTAGACGGTGACCGGGGCCGAGGGCAGACCCTGGCACATAGGAGGCGCTTGGCAGCTAGAGACAAATCCTCCGGGTTTCACTCGGAAACGGTGGGCAGAGCCCAGGTCTCCGTGGGGCTGGGGAGTCGGCGAGGAGCTGGCCAGGGTGGGACGGGCCCCCCCGTGCTGCTGGGGCCACGGCCGGGCCACGGTGCACACTCGCGCCTCCCGCGAGCGGCCCAGGAGCCGCGCACCCCACAGCCTGGCATGTAGAAGGAAGGGCGCCTGGAGCCCAGGCTGAGGGACAACCAAAGGTTCCAGCCACGGCCCGGCCTTTTTGGTGACATCTGGATCTCAGCCCGTGGGCTCAGAAACAGGGAGAACGTTTACTCATAATCCTGTGAGCGAGACGCTTTCAGCGCTACTGCCGTCAAAAAGGCTCCCAGGGCAGGATCTGAAGCCGCACCGTCCGCTGTCTGAGTACTTTCCTCCCAAGTTATTTTATTAAGTGAGTAGTACCCGATTTTCCACATATTCAGATAGCTACTCTCAACACAAACAAAACCCCGCACAACTTCTCTACGATGTCTGGCTTTCTGTATCAGAGACTGGCAGCGTTTTCAGCCTCCGCAACCTTAACCCCACGCGGCTCTCACAAACTTCCTTCTGCAAGTGGAATCATGGGTCAGGTAGTTTCCCTCGTTCTCATGGACTATTCTACACGCACTGCATCGTGAAAGATGAGCTGGAAACACTTCCCGAGTCCTGGAGGGACTTCCTGCAGAGCAGGGACCCCTCTGAATGTCATGGAGCCCCAGTCCCCGGGCTGGCGCTTCCCCCAAATCACGTGGTTGATGACTGATGCTTTTAGTTTTACCACACAGAATAAAACAACCCTTCCTAACAATGTTCTGGCACTGACGCTCAGATGAATAAAATCCACCCGGCTCCTGGGCTCCGTACACTGTGTGTACACTTCTTTGCCACCCCGTGGCAAGGTCAGGCGACGTGGGACGGACCTGTGTAGGCTGAGGACCTGAGCTGGAGGCTGCCAGCCGCCCCTGGGGGCTCCGGGGGCCACCCTCCCCCACCCTCAGAGGCAGCCCGTCACCCAGCCCGCGGGCCACGCCCCTAATGGCCTTCAGTTATGAGCCCTTGCCACGGCCGCAGCCAGCACCCCGGTCCCCGTGCCTGAGCGTGGCCCCCACGGTCCGTCCCACTGGGGGGCCCTGGCGGTGCCCACGTCACTTCTCTCCTTTGAACCTGCAGGGGGACCCGGAGGCTGTCCGCTCCATGTCTGGCTTCCCCATCAGAGCGCCCCACCCTGGCCCCCGAGTCCCGCCCTGACTCCTCCCGTCACCGGCTCGTAACTCAGAGCTCGGTTAAGATGTCGCTTCCCAGGAAGGCCTGCCACCCACCGTCTCCCCCGCCTCCTGCGGGGCCTGCCTCACTGCGCCCGCATCCCCCGAAGTCTCACCGGCACTCGCTCTCCGTGGTCGCAGTGTCGCCCTCCTGCCTCCGGGAGCGGGGAGGCAGTGCGTCCTACTCGCCCCGCACACCCATCCCCGCGGCGCCCTACACGCGGGAGCGCTCCCGAGGAAAGGAAACCAGAGACCTCGGGAACCTAAGGCCGCTGGGCTGTGGGCAGGGGTTCCGTCCAGGTCCAGCACGGAGACGCCCAGGGGCCCCTGGATCCGGCCGGGAGCTCAGGGGAGGCGGCTGCGGGTGAGCCCGGGGCCCCCGGGACGCGGAGACACAGTCAGTTATGTGTCCGACAGTCTCACCCACGAAGCAGTCTTTCTGGAGCCGTGGAAAACACACACAGTACAACGAGGCAGACTGTATGAGACGACTTGTTTTAATCACCCCCTGCCTCCCACCCCTCCACACACACAAGTAAACAAAGCATCACTCGCAGACGCCTCTGGGTGTGGAAGGTACGAGAAAGGCCTAGAATCAAACTCCTACAGGTCTCGGGAACTCAGAGGACCCCAACGTCAACTGTTAATGTTGTCGTTTCTCTTATTAAAAAAATACGACAGGACGTGAACAAGGACACCTTACATTATCCTCTACACTCTTCTGTATTTTTCAAACGCCTTGCAGTACACGTGAGTTGTTGCATCCGTTCTGGGCATCGACCTCCAAGTGACAGCTTTTCCTTTGCCAGATGCCCTGCATCCCAGCTGGTGGGGGACAAAACACGGCAGCGACAGACAGAGGATCCGAGGCTGGCTTGAGATCAAGGCCCCGGCCCCGCCTGTCTCTCGGTGTCCTGCCCAAGTGTGAGCCAGTCCCCACACCCTGCAGAGGCTACTCAAGCCGATTCAAGGTAAAATCCCCTGTGCTCTGAGACCCCATCCTCCGGACAAGCTGCTCAGGGAAACACAAGAACACGCACCCTCCTGATTCACTCTGATGGTACAGCCTTGGCGGCCGGGAGGCATCCTGGTGGAGCTGAGCGCGTCCCACGCACGAAGGCCGCGCACTAGCGACGGGCGCCTTGATGAGAGAGCACGGGGCCGGTCCGCCCCAGCACGACCGCGGGAGGCACGGCGACGGCTTCCCCAGCAACAAGCCGGGTCTCACGGCCCAGGCCAGACGCCGCACCAAGCAAGCACAGTCCCTCTCCCACTTGGTCACAGGGCCAGCGGTGACGAAGACAACGACGGGGGCTCGCGCCGGGCGTGTCCAGCGCCAGGCGCTGCGGCGAGGGCTGCGCGCACGCTGCTTCCAGTTCCCAGGACCCAGGAAGCGGGTGGCGTGCCCATCTTCCAGATGAGGGGACGGGAGCTTGAGTTAGGTCACCTGTTCAAGGGCACCCAGCTGGGAGGTATGCAGTCAGGTCTTTTAAAAGCTAAGCTACTATATATATAACCTTCAGCCACTTTCTTTGGCCGGCTTAGTTGGGTTTTAAAAATTTTTTTATTTTATTTATTTTTTGGCTGCGTTGGGTCTTCGTTGCTGCACGCGGGCTTTCTCTAGTTGTGGCGCACGGGCTCAGTAGTTGTGGCTCGCGGGCTTAGCCGCTCCGCGGCACGTGGGATCTTCCCGGACCGGGGCTCGAACCCGCGTCCCCTGCGTTGGCAGGCGGATTCCCAACCACCACGCCACCAGGGAAGCCCAGGCCGGCTTAGTTTTGCATTCAGACCTCTACTGCTTGTTTATTAATTTTGCCAAGAATTTACGCACTGCCAACTATGAGGCAGACACGCTGGCAGGCAATGAACCAGAAGAGCAGTCCTGCCCCCCGACACGCAGACTGCGCCAGACGGTCACTAACTACAAACCCTCCAGTAACGACGCGACGGCGCCGCCCTGGGGCCTCGCTCAGAAGCGTTGGGGAGGCTGCCTTGAGAAAGCGGACTTCAAGGTCCTGTTGTACAGCACAGGGAACTGTATTTGGTATCTTTTTTTTTTTTCGCGGTACGCGGGCCTCTCACCGCCGTGGCCTCTCCCGTTGCGGAGCACAGGCTCCAGACGCGCAGGCTCAGCCGCCACGGCTCACGGGCCCAGGCGCTCCGCGGCACGTGGGATCTTCCTGGACCGGGGCAGGAACCCGCGTCCCCCGCATCGGCAGGAGGACTCCCAACCACTGTGCCACCGGGGAAGCCCTGTATTTGGTATCTTGTAATAACCTACAGTGGAAAAGAATCTGAAGAAGAATAGATATATACATACGCGTGTGTGTACATGTATGTGTGTATGTGTACATATGTATACACATATATACATATATATACATAAAGCCAAATCACTTTACTGTACACCTGAAACTAACAGAACATTGTAAATCAACTATATTTCAATTTTTAAAAAAACCTAATGAAATCTGGGGACAAAAAGAAAGTGGATCTCAGCAGCAAAGCTCCATTTGCTCTGAACCAGCTTGTAAGCTCTTCTTGTCAGGCTAGAAATGAGAAAGGAGCCCATCATCGTGGTATTTATTTAGCAACACTTGGAGGCTACAGCCAACTGAACAAGACAACAAAAGCGAATGAGATATGAAATAGTGGAAGAAAGAGACAAAATAATCATTATGTGCAGATGAAGATTATGACCTAGAAAACACATCTGAAAAGTGAATTTAAAAACGGTTACTAGAAATGGTAAATGTGGCTGGATACGAAATTAACGTTTTATTCCAGTACCGTAAAAGTTACTTATTAATGGCAAGGAGAAAAACAGTTAACTGCTTGGTGGAGGAGCCTGACAACACCTACACCAAGTGACCACACGACCCCATCGAGGAGGCCCCATGTGCCTGGGTGACGCCCCCCAAAAGGACACACAGCCCCTTGCTAGCATTTCAGCCAAAGACGCTTCACCAGAACGCGATCAGGACGTTGTCAAATGAGACAAACCCGCTAAGATGACTCCTGTGGACACAAGCAGGGCTGCGCAGATGGGCACCTGAGCGCGGCCTCCAGCCCGGGCCCGGCCTGCACGGCGCGGGAAACCACGAACGAGGCCTCCAGACAATGGCAGGGCTGCGTCTGGGCTGAGGACGTGATACAGCGTCACAGTTACTGTGACGTTCCCCGGACTCACTGCCAGGACTGTGGTTATGGAAGCATCCTTGTTCTGAGGAAATACATACCGTAGTATGTATGTAGTACGAAGGCAAAAGAGGCCCCTCTTTCCCACCCGTGAGCACTGACCCTTTAGAAAATAACGAGGGAAAAAAGATCCCATCATATTAACCATCCCCTAAAGGAATATACGAAATGCCCAGGATTGAGCGTAACAAGAAACACGGGTGCTCTGTGCGAAGGGAACCAGGCACACAGAGGCGCTGGCTGGGACGCCGGTGGCCGAGGAGCACGCCAAGGAACATGCCGTGCGAGCCACCTTAGGCTTCTGTAGCCCGCCGTCAACGAGTGGGTGTGGCCGTGCTCCGAGGAGACCTGACCAACAGGAGCTTGGGGGGTTTGGCTGCAGCGGAGCGGCTCCAGTCCCCTCCTGGGGGCCCAAGCCCGTCACACGCCCCCGCACAACCTCCCAGCAGGCCTGGTGTAGACACCACTGCCGCCAGAGGCTGCGCTGACCGGGGCGTGGGGACGCGGGGACGTGACACTGGACAGCGCCAGCCACCACCGATCAGAAACCCCTATTTCGGACTTTCCGTGAGCAAGCTGCTGGAATGGACCCTTCCAGCCTCCTGCAGGCCACACAAGGTCAGGTACGTGGGTAAACGCTCAGCCGACGTTTAGTGTCTCCCAAGGGCCAGGTGTGTGCTGGCCCCGGGAAGGCAGCGCCACCGTCACGGAACCTCCAGCTCCGCGAGCGGGACAGACGCGGACCAGCGTTCTCACGGTACGGCGGCTGACCCCGGGAAGCCCCGAGGGCTCGACGCACGGACACCACCTCCCGGGCCCGAGCAGGCGTCCGTGCGGACACGTGACAGGCACACGTCCGCCTGTGAAGGAATTAAAAGCCTGCAAGGACAGAAACGTAAACACTAGCGCTGAGGAGTTGGACTCGCAGGGCATCCATCCGTAACCAACACGTACCGTAAACCCAGGGCCACGAAGGGCCAGGGAGAGGGTTCTTCTCAATTTCCCTCAAAGCTGCAAATCTGTCTCCACCTTTACCTGCCATTCACAGGGGTCGTGTCTCAGCCCCTCTCACTTTCTTCCTCTGGCTTCAAGAACAAGGGCAACGAAGGGAAAAACAGAACCCGTCCATCCGGACTGGGTGCAGACGGGGAAGGGGACCCCTCCGCGGAAGGGCCTCTTGCCCCGCACGCAACCTGACCCCGTGGCCTGGACCAGGCCTTCCCATCCCCGTGCCCCGAAGCGCGCGGCAGAAAGCAAGACTCGTGCCTCGGAGGCGAGCGGGTAAACTGAGGCGGCAGCCACCACCCCCCCCCGGGCCCGGGCCCCCACGGACCTCCCACGTCCCCAAGAACACCCGGGGGCCGCGGCACGCGCAGTCAGTTTAACTTAAATTAACTGATAAATGAGAAACGAAAATTCAGGGACTTCCCAGGTGGTCCAGTGGTTAAGACTCGGCGCTTCCACTGTGGGGGCACAGGTTTGATCCCTGGTCGGGGAACTAAGATCCCATACGCCGCGCGATGCAGCCAAAAAAAAAAAAAAAATTTACAATTCAGTTCTTTGGTCACATTCGCCACATTTCAAGTGTCAACAGCCGCACAGGGCCCGGGCTGCCCTGCTGGCCACTTCTATCCTTGCAGGCCGTTCCAGACTCCAGGAGATCCCTGCCCAGCCAAGCCAGGGTGGGCAGGCCTGGAAAATCTGCTCACGCCGCAACGCCAGAGAAAAAGTGGCTCGCTAAGGAAGCTGAACGATCAGTCGAGTCACGCTGCAGGCCAGGGGCTACCGGGGCAGCAAGCGCCCCTGGTCAACACGGAATCAGCCAAAGAGCTGGGCCCTCCGAAGGGAAGGCGCTTTCCCCCGGCTGCGATGAGTCACCGTGCCCCGCGTCCGGACGTCAACTGCCAACTGCCAAGCAGACCAGGTACCGACGTCCCCAGGGTGGAGGTGGAGCAGCGCGAACGTCTGCCGTGCGGCCTTCCTTTGCATGTCGCCCCGACGGCTCCAGCCTGTCTGCTCTGTCATCTGCTCAGTCATCGGCATCATCGGATTTCATTCTAACATCCCTTCAAAATCAGCTCCAAAGAGTTACTAAATTTACAAATTATTTCTCACTGAGGAAAGTTCCAGCCAAGACTTCCTGGTAACACGTAGGAGGCTCCTTAATTTCCTCAGTAAACTGTACCCAAACCGCACTCGGCAGGGAGGATTTCTGGGCAGGCTCTCTACAGACCACAGCCTGGTCCCGGGAAGGCGCGTTTGTCTGCGGTGACTCAGGCGCGGCTCCCGAGGCCGGTCTCCCCACAGCTCACCCCGAAACCCGGCGCTGCGGGTTCCCCAGCAAGGGAACACCGGCCACGTCGGGTCAGCACCGCCCACCTGACACAAAATCCCAACTGAAAGATATACAATCGCTTTTTGGATCCTATATGCTGCTCCCCAGCCAAACACAATCTGTGAAACAGAGCAACGCAAGCGGGGGCCGCAAGGGAGGCATCCCAGCACATGTGACCTTACAACCGTCCACCTGGAAAACAGCAAGGCCTGCTGCTTTTCACGGTACGAGGCACAAAAGGCAAAGCTTTGCAGCACAGACGAAAAGTGGGTTTTATCCTATGTGTGATACTGAGTTACTGGGAGGAAGGAAGGAAGAGAGAGAAAGACTGGATTGAGAAGGGCTAGAATGAGGTTTATGTTTATCAAAAGGGGGCCCAGTTTTAAACAAGTGTGCTCAGAAAGGTTACGCGAAAAACCCCAAGAAAAAGGAATAATGTCCATAAAAGCCCGTTTTGTCACTGACATCCCTTGAGGGCTGAGTCACTCCAAGTCCACCCGCTTCCCTCTGCTGTTTCCTGGTGGGGCCACAACCACGGCTGAAGGGAGAAAGCAGGGGTGTCATCCAGGAACCCCAGAGCACCCTACTTGGTTGTGGGAAAATGACAGAAATAGCTGACAAGCTGGACAGTTCCACCTGAAATAATCAAGAATTGATGGGACATACAAAAATTACTAGATTTAAGCCAAATTATGCCACCAGATGCTAATAAAGGCCAATGACAAAATTATTTCTTTATTTCTACAAAATGTACTGTCACTCAACTTTTAAAGCAAATTTAAAAAGCCTGATCCTGGGCTTCCCTGGTGGCGCAGTGGTTGAGAATCCAATGCAGGGGACACGGGTTCGTGCCCCGGTCCGGGGAAACCCCACACGCCGCGGAGCAGCTGGGCCCATGAGCCGTGGCCGCTGAGCCTGCGCGTCCGGAGCCTGTGCTCTGCAATGGGAGGGGCCACAGCAGTGAGAGGCCCACGAACCACAAAAAAAAGAAGGCTGATCCTTTCATAGATTTCTATTTTCAAAAACATGAGTTGTGGGACTTCCCTGGTGGCACAGTGGTTAAGAATCCGCCTGCCAGTGCAGGGGACACGAGTTCGAGCCCTGGTCCGGGAAGATCCCACATGCGGTGGAGTAGCTAAGCCCATGCGCCACAACAACTGAGCCTGCCCTCTAGAGCCTGCGAGCCACAACTACTGAATCCCACGCACCTAGAGCCTGTGCTCTGCAACAAGAGAAGCCACTGCAATGAGAAGCCCGCGCACCGCAACGAAGAGTGCCCCCGCTCGCCAAAACTAGAGAAAGCCTGCACACAGCAACAAAGACCCAACACAGCCAAAAATAAGTAAATAAATACATTTAAAAAAAGAGTTGTTGGGTTCAAGGGGATCAATTTAACTACCAATCGAAGATAACACATTTGTGTAGTAAGATATATGGACATTAGATCTACATAATTCGATCAATATTTTTCTCAATGACCAACGCAAGAGGTTACAAATTCACACATGGGTAAAAGATTTATTCAAAATGCGAGAGAAAGCAACGGATTTCACCGGGTTTCACCAAAACTCCACTGATGAGGTTTCCGATTCCGTCCTGCAATTAACATTTAAGAAGCTACTACTGTCCAGTTCTGGAGAGGCATCAAAGAATATCCACAATTTCCTGAAAGGCAGTAGCACTCCTCCCTTTCCCAGCTACATATTTCTGTAAGGCTGGATTTTCTTCATATACTTAACTGAAACAATGTATCACAGCAGACTAAAAAAGCAAAGGCAGCTATAAAGTTCAGCTGTCTTCTATCAAGGCAGACATGAAAGACTTACCAAAAAATGAATACCCCCATCCTAATTTCTTTTGTTTGAAATACAAAATAGACTGAGCTATTTTTTCATAAAAACTTATTTTTGAAATAGGCTTATTATTGCTATTTTTGAATAGATTAATAAATATATAGATTTTTTTTTTTTTTTCCGGTACACGGGCCTCTCACTGCTGTGGCCTCTCCCATGGCGGAGCACAGGCTCCGGACGCGCAGGTTCAGCGGCCACGGCTCACGGGCCCAACCGCCCCGCGGCACGTGGGATCTTCCCGGACCGGGGCACGAACCCGCGTCCCCCGCATCGGCAGGCGGACTCCCAACCACTGCGCCACCAGGGAAGCCCTAAATATATAGATCTAAATTTCTCAGTTCTAATTTTGAATACGGTAAGTGTAACAGACAAATCTCACATCAACAAAAGCTCTCTGGGGTCCCCAGTAATGTGCGGGGGCTCCAAACCCTGAGAGTTGATGGACTAAACGGAGGTACGGGATGCCCAGAGGCACCTCTGCCCAAAGGCGGCCGCGTACCTTGAAACGCAGGTGGCAGGTGAAGGGAAGGCCTGCAGAAAGGCTGGGAGCGCTGCTAAGGGGTGAGCGCCAGAAGCCGTGAGAAGCAGGGTGGCCAGAGCTCAGCTCTACACACACATCAGGGGAAACAAATGGTTAAACACGTCACGGATGACTAAGGGCCAAAGTTCCTTCTTAACCAAGTCATGGACAAAAGATCCAGACTGAAAACCGTTCTTAGGAGAGAGAAGCCGCAGCTTCTCTCAGGACTCGGCGCTGGAAGCGTCAGGTCCTAAGGGAGGCAAGGCCCGCACCGGCTCACCCCCATCGCGCCCAGGGAGAGAAAGCCTGTGACGTCCACCTCAGGGGTGCAGCCACAGCCCGTCACCACCAGACCAGCCGGGACGCCTAGTGCGCGGCCGCTCTGCAGAGCCCTGGATGACACCCCAGCATGCCTCCCTGGCTTCCCCTTACACGGCCATGAAACATGTGCACACACACAGATTACATTTTTCTTTCTTTTTAGATCAACTGACAACATCTTACCAGAAAACTAGAAACTTGTGAAAAGCGATAGCAGCAATGAAAATTAACTACAAAATCTCCTAACAAGTCACAATGCGACGGCCTATTTTCCAGGAAATCAAAGTAAAAGCAATTTATAAAATCCTCTCATTTTAATATGAAATCCTTTAAATGTACGGTAATTATGGAAATGAGGCATCACTGTAATTTGAGTTGTCATTAATTTAGCAAGTTTATCTCCTGACATTCACAAGATGCAAAAACAGCAAATAGTAAATTACTGTATCTCCAAATCAAATGCTTTCCTTTCATTTCAGCACGGAATTTTAAACGTAGCTGTGTCTTTTTCCAAAGTACTATGAACACCATTGAAACTCTACTCAATACCCTTTTAGCACCTACCAATTCCATTCCTTCATCAATGACAAAGGCTTTAATAAGTTTATTATAGACTCGACACATACTATACAATAAATACCATCCTTCTCACAGACTGATTTTTTAAATACTATAGAAACTTTCTTATGTGGGTGATAAGCCCCAAAAACTCCGTGTGAACTCAATACCAGAACACAGACACTCCCAACTTGCTACACTACTATCAACCATTTTTTAATTAAAAAAATTCTTTTCTATTTTTAATAGACCTTTATTGGAGTATAACTGCTTCACAATACTGTGTTCCTTTCTGTCGTGCAGCAAAGCGAATCAGCCGTATGCACACGCAGGTCCCCAGATCCCCTCCCTCTTGCGTCTCCCTCCCACCCTCCCTATCCCAGCCCTCTAGGTGCTCACAGAGCACCGAGCTGATCTCCCTGTGCTGTGCGGCTGCTTCCCACCAGCCAACTATTTTACGTTCAGCAGTGTATATATGTCCATGCTCCTCTCACTTCACCCCAGCTTCCCCCTCCCACCCAGTGTCCTCAAGTCTGTTCTCTATATCGACCTCTCTATTCCTGCCCTGCAACTAGGTTCATCAGTACCATTTTTTTTTTGATTCCATATATATGAGTTAGATACAGTATTTTTCTCTTTCTGACTTATTTCTCTGTGTATGACAGACTCTAGGTCCATCCACCTGACTACAAACAACTCAATTTCGTTTCTTTTTATGGCTGAGTAATATTCCATTGTATATATGTGCCACATCTTCTTTACGCATTCATCTGTCGATGGACACTTAGGTTGCTTCCGTGTCCTCCTGGCTGTTGTAAATAGAGCTGCAGTGATCATTGTGGTACATGACTCCTTTCGAATTATGGTTTTCTCAGGGTATATGCCCAGTAGTGGGATTGCGGGGTCGTATGGTAGTTCTATTTTTAGTTTTTTAAAGAACCTCCACACTGTTCTCCACAGTGGCTGTATCAATGTACATTCCCACCAAGAGTGCAAGAGGGGTCCCTTTTCTCCACACCCTCTCCAGCATTTACTGTTTGCAGATTTTTTGATAATGGCCATTCTGCCCGTCATGAGGGGATATACCTCACTGTAGTTTTGACTTGCATTTCTCTAATAATTAGTGATGTTGAGCAGCTTTTCACGTGCCTCCTGGCCATCTGTATGTCTTCCTTGGTGAAATATAAACCTTTTCAAAGAAAGTCTTTAACAAGACACAGTCTAACTTTGAACAAATACACGTGACACACAATAACCACCAACTAGCAAGAAAAGCAGAAGAGAGCTTTTATTCAGAGAAAATGCCACATTTCGTATTTTGACTACACCATCCAGCTGCGGCCTAAGTCTAAAGCTCCATTCCCGCCACGGCACGTTCCCCGCACCCCTGACGCCCCCAGCTTCACTCTGCGTGGCTATCATCCCTCCAGCTTCCAGACACAGACCGTCTCTCCTACCCCATCACCAGATCAGAACGTTCTTCCATCAGAAGAGCTTTCAGCGGAATCTCTTCCTCGCCAGTCCCCGGGCCACCCTCCCGCTCCGGCCCGGACGACCGGCCGGCTCCGAGCAGGCCCACGCGTGTCACTGCCCCCTGGTCGCCACTCTCCTCTCCACGTGGAGACACAGCGGCACAGTCTCGGTCTCTACATCTTCAGCCACCGGCAACAGACTGACCTGATGCCCTCTCTTGCCTCAGGCGCACCTCCAGCTCAGCACGCAGATCCGCTCCTGGACCAACCACCCAGGAAGAGGGCGGCGGGTCGCGGAAGGACCCCGTAGCTCCCAGGAGACTGGGGAGGCACAGTGAGGAGGGCGGCGGAGGAAAGGACCACTGATGCTGCTTCTGCGGGCGCTGGGCCCCGAGGCACTCGGCAGACACCCGCTGCCTTCACTAAGTCTGGGGCATTTTCCAGTTAATTTCAATATAACCTCAGTCTGCAAACTCCTCCTGTAACATGGTTAGCAACAAACGCAATATTCTTCACGCGACCAATTGGAATAGCAACGAGAAACTATGTCCTGTATGTTTTCATGGGGCCTAAACCATTATTTATGTAGTAAAATGCCTTGGTGGTTACTGTTAATTACTTTTTATCACAGTGCGCGTGCGGAGGCCGTGATCCGTGACATCTGCCGTTCAAAACATGCCTTTCAGAGGGCAGAATGCGTCAGCATGCTGAGGTACACGTGCTGGCAGCCAAAACGAGTGACCAGAGTGCCGGGGAGAACAGATTTACGGACGTAGGCAGTGCCCATCAAAAGCTGCCACGGGAACAAACAGACGGGCCTGCTTCCTGACAGACCGACGCACCACTGCCTGTGCGGCGGTTCCAGCAAAACACACCGAACCCGAGTCTGATCAAATCTCCACGTCCGACAACCAATACACAGGAACGACAGGGGAGAGGACGCAGTAAATGGACACCACGGGGATCCAATCTGTAAAAAGAGACCGTGGGAAAGTGTACCGGACAAATGACCCTGTTTCTTCACTGAGAAAAGAAAAAAAAAAAAGTGAGATGAAGCCTATAGATTGAGAGAGATGTAAGAGATACGCCAACCAATCATAGTGTCTGGACTTGATTTGGTTCCTGATTAAACAAACACACTGCAAGAAAAGGAAAGAAAAAATTCATGAGACGGTAAGGGAAATCCACACTCATTGAAAGTTTGATGATAGCAAGAAATTGTTATTAATTTTCTAGGTGTGATAAGGACATTGTGGTTAGGTTTTTCTTTTTTTTTTTGCACTATGCGGGCCTCTCACCGTCGCGGCCTCTCCCGTCGCGGAGCACAGGCTCCGGACGCGCAGGCTCAGCGGCCACGGCTCACGGGCCCAGCCGCTCCGCGGCACGTGGGATCCTCCCGGACCGGGGCACGAACCCGCGTCCCCTGCGTCGGCAGGCGGACTCGCAACCACTGCGCCACCAGGGAAGCCCCTGAGGTTAGGTTTTAAAAAGGGAATCTACCTTTTACTGAAATATTTACAGATGGAGTGATAAGACATTTGTGATTTTCTTCCAAATACCTGGGGATCGGGGTGGGGGGTGGGGACGAAGATGAAACAAGCTTGGCCACAACACGGAAGCTGTAGAGGCTGGGTGACGGGCACGTGAAGCTCACTCCTCTGTTTCTATGCTTGAAACTTGCTGTAATAAGAAGTGTTGAAAAGAAAAAAAAGAGCCATGCTCATCCCAGAAAATTTGGGACACAAAGAAAAGTAAGAAGAAGAAAACAATCCCATACATCTTACCACTCACAGAAACCACCACAAACAGAAGTCTAGTTTTTACTGTAATTATTCATATGGCCCATACGCATTTTACAACAGAGTCAGGAAAGAAGGCTGGAAGAAAGAAAGGAAGAGCAAGTACAGGTTGTGCGTGGGTCTTTTTCCTGTAGTTCACAGATTACATCTCATTCAAACTCCAAATCTGCTGGTGTCAAGACCTACCGTCACACACACGAACAGTGTCCACCCACAGACCCAGGAAGGCCTGCTGACCGCCCACCTGGGAAACCCACTAAGTTGGTGACACTGCTTCTCCCCCCGGGAAGCTGCATATTCACTCACGGATTCTTCATTCAACAAATGTAACTCCTCTGTGCGCACCTACTACCAGCCAGCTCCTGTGCTGAGGCTCCACGAAAAGATAAAGAGTGCCCGGCCCAGCCCCGGGCAAGGAGGGCGGGAGAATCGCACAGGAGGGGCTACGCCAGGGCCCGCTGCACCTCCCTCTGCACGGGCACCCGCAGTCATGGGTCAAGGTCAGCTCTAAGTTGTGTCACGTGGAATTTCTTCCCTACCAATAATTTCAAAATTATTTCGTTTTAGTTTTGGAAAAACTTAACTTGTAGTCACAAGTGTGGGTGGGCTCTGGGGCTCCTCTCCACCTCGTGCTTCCCGGAGTGGGGTCTGGAAGGGGGGGGAGAGCCCGGGGAGCCATGCCCTGTGGGCGCTGGAGGGGGGATGCGGCCTCACAGGGCGGGACAGGGCGAGACGCTGCTGACACCAGGAAGAGCTCCAAGTCCCAGGCAGCTGCAGCCACAAAACGCAGACAGCAAAATTCCAACACGGGTGAGAACTCTGAATTTACGGTGGAGAAATTCACAACTTCTAACACTCATGGCAAAAATGTGCACCAAAGCCTGAGAGGAAACAGACAAGAACTGCTGCCGTTCTTTGAAAGTCAGCACTGAACTTCCCATTTCGAGGTGATAAGAACGTACACGTCCAACTTCCTTCCTCTGAATTCATTAGCATTTCTTGATTACTCTCCACGTGGTGGGCCAAAGCACCCTGATCTAATTCTAAAAAGCAGCTTCCAACAGCCCGTCCTACAGATGCTACCACCTACAGGTTAAGTTTTCTCAAATAAAAAGAAGGTAAAACCGCTCAGACGGCTAACATATTTGTCCAGGGGCTTTGACGGTTTCAGAAGCAAACTGCCCTCGGCCGGAGGGCAGACGCGGACACCCACGTGGTGTTTCTCCGCCAGCACGTTTCTCCTGTTCCTGTCAATTCTCCATCACCACCTGCGCGGCTGTTGCTCAGAGCACCGCTGAACTTGAACCCAGCCAGATGCGCACCGTGGGCAAAGCCCCAGCCAGAGGGCAGGGGACATCTGGGCTGCTGGCCACACGGGCTAGGAAGGCGGCGTGAACACCCACGACGTTTCATAAACAACGGACGCGGCACTCGCACGGGATCTGAGGACTCCTCTGGCTGAAATGTACTACCCTTGAGTTAGAGAAAATACGAGTGCATTCGAGACTCGGTAAGCTGGGGCCTCTTCGGGGCTGCACCCACTCAACAGCTAGGCAGGGAACTCTGAAAACAAGGTTGCTGGATGGACGCCCTTACAGAACCTGATTTATAAAAAGAGGCCTGAGCAAAAGGGGCCTCTAAGAGCCACCGGGCAGGGAGGGGAAGGCGCTGTTTACCTGTCACTTTCTCACCCTGAGGGACTGGTCCCAGAATGCATTTAAGGGCCCAGAAATGGAGAGAGTGTGTAGGTCACAGAAAAGGCAGGACAGAGTAACAGCAACCATGAGATAAAACAACTCTGTCATTCACCAAGTCCTGATTTTACAGAAACACACACACACACACCTTTCACGTTTGGAAAACAAAGTCTGTATACGCCCCCCCCCCCACGCCCCGAGCACCAGTGAGTCATCGTTGATGTTGAAAAGTATTCAGTACAACACTTACAACCAAACGTGCCAATACCCTCGAAAGGGGGAGATGGTTACAGAAACAGGCAATCACCCCGGCAAAAACTCCCTGGACCCAGGGTGCTTATAAAAGCGAGAGTAATTAGTCAGAGACAACTCGGGGACACAGCACGCTGGAGAAATATAAACACTGCTGAGAATACACAGAAAAAGAAAGTGCCTAAGGACCGCATGAGTAACCAAACAGGCTTTCTCCTGATCAAAAGATCTCCGGAAAGCAAGCATCTCCTGGGGCAGGGCAGCTGCCCCGGGAACCGGAAGAGCCCGGGAACACAGGCTAAAGCACCGTGGGGCATCCGCGGCCAGTGCCCAAGTGCGCCGGGGCCCCCTCTCCTTGCCCTGCCGCCCCGCCCAGCCTCTTCCCCTCCCGCCCAAGAACCCCAACTGTGCGGTGAACGCCCCCGGCACTGACGACCCCTGAACCCGCGTCCCCAGGTCCACTGAGGAGAGGGCACTTCCTGTCCCGATCCCAGCCCACTCTCCGGCCGTCCCCTCCCGGCCCAAGTTCACAGCTGGCCCCTACGGCCGGGGGCTCGGGCCTTTCCGGGGGCACTGGCGCTCGCTGCCCCCGGGGACCCCCGCACCTCCCGGAGCGACACCGCCTGACGCCAACCCTTCTCCTCGGGAGCGCGTTTGGCGGCGACCCGGGTCCAAACAGGGTGGCGGGGGGAGGGCGACCCTGGTGTCCAGCTCGGGGAGGGGCAAGGGCGACCCTCGGGGCCCCAGGCCGGGCGGGGGCAGGGGGCAGGAGTGACCCACGTCCAGGTCCTTCGGGGATGGGGGCCACCCCAAACCCTGCTGCGGAGAGGGGCAAGGGCGACCCTAAGGGCCCGGCCGGGCGGGGATCGGGGTGGCTCCCGGCCCAAGGCGGGCAAGGGTCAGGAGGGGACTCCATAATCAGGCCGGGCGGGGATGCGGGCGACCCCAAGCCCAGGTGGGGGGAGGGGCAAGGGCGACCCTCGGGGCCCGGTCCTCAGGGCTCCCGGGGCCGTCCCCGGGGGTCGGGTTGATCTCGGGCCCAGGCCCGGCGGGGGTAGGGGCGGGGGCGGGGGTGCCCCGGGGCCCGGGCCGGGCGGGGCCCGCGGCACTCACTGTTTGGGCAGCTGCAGGGCGGGCGCGCCGCGACGCTGGAAGGCCCCGTCCACGAAGACGCCGTTCTTGCCGAGGCAGCGCAGGTAGAAGTGCGGCTCCTGGAAGCTGAGCTGCAGGTGGCGCCGCGAGATGAAGCTGGACAGGCCCATGCTCAGGTCCACCGAGCCCTGCGACGAGTTGCGGCCGATGGTGACGCTGGGCTGCCGCATGAGAAACTCGAACTCGCGGCCCTCCAGGCGCGCCAGCGCGGGCCCGGGGCTACAGCGCACCGAGGCGGCCGCCGCGGCCACCAGGGCCTCGCCCGCCGCGCCCCCCGCGCCCCCAACGATAGAGCCCGGCGGCGGCGGCGGCGGGGGCGGAGGCTGGGCGGGCGGCGGCGGCGACGGCGCTGCGGGCCCGGGCGCGGGGGCGGCGGCGGCGGCGGGGAAGGCGGCGGCGGCGGCGGCGCACAGCACGGGGCTGCAGGGTGCCGAGCGCAGCGCCAGCAGGGCGCGGGCCCCGCTGTCCTCGCCGACTTCGGCCATGTTCGCACAGCTCCAAGCGGCCTCCGGCGGCGGCGCGGCGCAGGGGGCGGGGCTCCGCGGGGCGCGGCGGGCGCGGGATCCCGGCCCGGATTGCGGCGGAGCGGAGCCTGCGGGCCGCGCGCCCCGCCCGCCGGGGCTCGCGGGGCGGGGTGGGGGACGGTGTCCGCGCCCGGCCCGCCTCGCCGGCCCCCGGGTAGCGCCTCGCCCACCGCCCCCGGCCGTGGGCTGTCCCTTCCTCTGTCCCGGGACTGGGGCGGGGAACCCCCGAAAAAGTCTGCCTGGAAAGTTTTGATCCTGGGTCACTCACTGGAGAAGGGACACTGACGTCAGCAGTCTCCGGGGGGGCCCTAGTGGCTCCATCCGCCAACCCTAAAGTGCGATACTTAAGCACCAAATTTAAGGGGTTTCGAGCTGTAACTGAAGTTTGCCTAAAGATGCTTGCGATCCCTGATGCCCTGTGTGCCTTTTTGGAGTCATACATTCACTCAGCAAGTATCTAGACAAGTATCCTGGGACGCATACTAGGGCCCGGTGCAGTGGCCGCCGGCCCTTTACACCTCTTACTGTCTCTTGGGGGAAGGCAGACGCCTGCAGAGGGGTCTTCTGCGAAAACGCGGAATTGGCCACCTTGGGCATCCTTCAGATCCCGCAGTGCTTCATGCATTCCTAACTCAGCCACGGTCCCCTACAAAAAGGTGTCAGGGTCTGCACACTGCCATCATTTAATAATTATTGAGCGGGAGCAAACAGACCCTCCCTGGTAGAGCTTACGGTGTACTGGGAGATGCGGACAGGAATCAAGTAACATTCTAATAAATACATACAAAATTACAACTGTCTCAAGTCCCGTGAGGCATTGTGGCCCAGTGACATGTGTAGAGAGTGTGGCCCCCCCCTAGGGTGGGAAGCTTGTCTGCGTACCCACTGTCCAGCCTGGGGCTGCAACAGATATTAGGCCAACTGTCACATGATTGAATATATAGGTGCAAACAGAATCAGTGCCTGGGGGACAAGTAAGACATTTTTACAAGAAGCTGTAACGGGAGAACCCACTTGAAGGTGGAGGAAGACAAAAACGGGGTCAGGGGTCTCTTCCCTAAGGAGTGACACTTGAACTGAAGTCCAGGGATGATTAGGAGAGGGGACTGGACTCCGGGGATGGCATTCCAGCCAAGGAACAGCACGTGCTAAGCAACAGAGCACGGTGCCTTCCCAGGACTGACAGGTGGAAAAGAGAGAGTGACCACATCAGCTGAACAACATCAGTCGTGTAATTTGGGTCTGATCCCCAAAGCAATGCGAACCACTGGGGGCCTGTAAGCAGAAGGGCAACGTGCAGACCCACATATTGGAATTAGGATCACTGGCTGTCGGGCAGAGCCTGAATCCGAAAGGGGTCTGCGTGACCATAGGAGGCCAGCTAGGAAACTCGTAGACCAGGCCAGGGGCTGAATTAGGGAGATGGAGAGAAGTTGAGGGAGTCGAGCAATATTTATCTCAAAGACGTTTACAGACACATTGCTGGCAGGAGTGGAGAACGCTGCAGCCCCTCTAGAAAGCAGTTTGGTGGAAAACATACGATCATCTGATTTAGCGATTCCACTTTTCGGTCTATCCCCATGAGAATTGAAAGCAGGGTCTTTACTTATTTGTTTTAAAATAAATTTGCTTATTTATTTTTGGCTGCGTTGGGTTTTCATTGCTGCACGCGGGCTTTCTCTAGTTGCGGCGAGCGGGGGCTACTCTTCGTTTCCATGCATGGGCTTCTCATTGCGGTGGCTTCTCTTGTTGTGGCGTACGGGCTCTAGGCGCACGGGCTTCAGTAGTTGCAGCACGTGGGCTCAGTAGTTGTGGCTCGCGGGCTCTAGAGCGCAGGCTCAGTAGTTGTGGCGCACGGGCTTAGCTGCTCCGCGGCATGTGGGATCTTCCCGGGCCAGGGCTCGAACCCGTGTCCCCCACAATGGCAGGCGGATTCCTAACCACTGTGCCACCAGAGAAGTCCCGAAAGCAGGGTCTTGAAATGACATCTGTACACTCACGTTCATAGCAGCGTTATTCACAATATCCAAAAGATGGAAACAAGCCAAGGGTCCACCGACATGTCCGATGGGACATTATTCAGCCTTAAAAACAAAGGAAATTCTGACACCTGCTATAACGCGGATGCACCCTGGAGACATGGGGCTAAGTGAAATCAACTGGTCACGAAAAGAGAGATCCTGTGTGATTCCGCTTATGTGGGGTCCCTACGGGAGTCAAGTTCATAGAGACAAAAAGTAGAAGGGTGGTTACTTCCCAGAGGGACAGGGAATGAATGGGGAGTGAGTGTTTAAAGGGGACAGAGCTTCCGTTTTGCAAGATGAAAACGTTTGGAGATGACGGTGGTGATGGCTGCACGATAATGTGAATGTACTTGACGCTACCGAACTGTACACTTAAAATAGTTAAGATCGTACATTTTGTGTTACGTGTCTTTTACCACAATTTTTTCTTTAAATAGAGAGACTTACATAAAACCTCCAAAGTTCTCTCCTCTGGCTCATCTGGGGTGACTTCTCTCGTTACTGACAGGTCTGTTTGAGAACAAGAGGGATATATGTGCTTCCACGGCCCTCAGGCTTGACGATATTCAATGTGAAGACTTCTGCACAGACTCACAGGCCTGGACAGTTCTCTTCCTGACCAGCAAGAACCTGTACGTGACAATGACAGGAGCTCCCAGGGCTGACTCACGATGACCCTGCAATCCGAGACGCCCACTGAACCTTGCAATTCCTTTCCTCTTAAACAGCAAGCCTTCGATACACTGACAGCTTCAACAGAGAGGGCCAGAAAAGGGGAAATAAAAAGCCATTATAGAACCAGCATTGGAGAAAGTGAATTCTCCTCACACTCTCTCCGAGTCTAGAGGGCCTGCTAAAGCTGCTTCACGATGCATTCGCTCAAAAAAGGAAAAAAAAGGGCTTCCCTGGTGGCGCAGTGGTTGGGAGTCCGCCTGCCGATTCAGGGGACACGGGTTGATGCCCCGGTCCGGGAAGATCCCACGTGCCGCGGAGCGGCTGGGCCCGTGAGCCATGGCCGCTGAGCCTGCGCGTCCGGAGCCTGTGCTCCGCAACGGGAGAGGCCACGGCAGTGAGAGGCCCGCGTACCGCAAAAAAAAGGAAAAAAAAAATTTGCGAGGGAGCCCACGACACCCAGGCTCTTACCCTGATGGAAGCCTCTGGAGCTGGTCGCAGGAACAAAAAGGAACAGAATTAACTACAAGACACTAAACCGTTTACAAGAAAAACATACCGTATTGGGGGATGACGATGAAAGCCATGTTAAAAAGAGGCCATGGAATATCTGGAGAAACAATCCATTACAAACAAACACACGTGGGACTTCCCTGGTGGCGCAGTGGTTAGGAATCCGCCTGCCAATGCGGGGGACACGGGTTCGAGCCCTGGTCCGGGAAGATCCCACATGCCGCGGAGCAGTTAAGCCCGTGCGCCACAACTACTGCGCCTGTGCTCTAGAGCCCTCGAGCCACAACTACTGAAGCCCGTGCGCCTAGAGCCCGTGCTCCGCAACGAGAAGCAACTGCAATGAGAAGCCTGCGCACAGCAACGAAGAGTAGCCCCCGCTCGCCGCAACTAGAGAAAGCCCGCGCGCAACAACAAACACCCAACACAGCCAAAAAAAAAAAAATAATAATAATAATTAAAGTCTTAAAAAAACAAAAACAAAAACACATGAACAGATCCTTCACTAAAGATATAGGCGTGAAAAACAAGCCCAGGAAAATATACTCAACATCATTCATTGTTAGGGAGCAGGATAAAACCACGCTGGGATATCTGTTAAAATTGATGAGAAGGTCTGGAGTCCTCCCACATGGCTCGCAGAATTCAAGACGGTACCGCCACTTTGGAAAAGTCTGGCAGTTTCTTATACAGTCCAACTACCTTACCGAATGACCTGCAATCCCATCACTAGCTATTTATCCAAGTGAAATGAAAACTTGTGTGGACGCAAAAACTTGTACGTGATTAGCTGTAGTGGCTTTTTTCCCAAAGACCCCAAACTCGACAACCCAACAATCCAAGTGCACCTCGCTCGGGGAGTGGAAAACAAATTTGAGGCACAGCCGTACGACGGAACATCGTGCAGCAGTAAAAGGAGCAAAGGATGCATACATAGAAGAACACGGAGGACCCCAAGGGCATCCTGTGTGCTTTCCTTTGTAGGACCTTCTGGAAAAAGCAAAACTATAGAGACAGAAACAGATGAGTGATTCCAGGGGCTGGAGGTCTGGGGAGAGGCTAACTCGAAAATGACACGCGGGGATCCTGGGTGGGAGGTGATGAGTGTGGCGGTGATTATATGTCTCCCTGTATTTGTCAAAAGTAGCAGAACTGTACACAAAAAACGTCAATTTTACTCCATGTAAAAAAAAATTAATTAATTAATTAAATTAAAAATATATATATATACACATCTCTAGAGAGTTTGTGATTATAGACCCAAAACAAGGATTAAGGGCCATGTCGTCCAATTCAGAAGCCACTAGTCACATCTGGCTATCTACGCTTATACTCTTTTTTTTTTTGTTTTTTGCGGTACGCGGGCCTCTCACTGCCGTGGCCCCTCCCGTTGCGGAGCACAGGCTCCGGACGCGCAGGCGCAGCGGCCACGGCTCACGGGCCCAGCCGCTCCGCGGCACGTGGGATCCTCCCGGACCGGGGCATGAACCCGCGTCCCCCGCATCCGCAGGCGGACTCTCAACCGCTGCGCCACCAGGGAAGCCCCGCTTATACTCTTAATGAAAATGAAATACAATGAAACCCTTCCTTGTGAAACGGGGCACGAGCCACATTTCAAGAGCCAGATCTGGAGACCCACGTGGCTGACGGCTGCTGTACTGACCAGTGCAGATGAAGGAAGTTCCCATAGCTGCAGAAAGGTCTGGACCGTGCTGCTCTGGGGGTGGGGGTGGGGCTGGGCTGCCTCTGCCCTCTCCTCCCTTCACCCTCCAAAGTCAGGGAGTCACACCAACGCGCTTCGGGCAGAGCCGTACGACAAGACCTCCGCAAAGAGCACCGACGGGGTCACCCTCCTGCCTTGAGCCGCAGGGGTCCTCGCTTGGCCTGCTGTTCCCCATCACAAGACGGGGGCCCAGTGGAAACCCCTCCACCGAGTGCTGGCTGGGTCTGAAGGTGGGCGGATGGGCTGAGAAGCTCAGAATCTGAACGCGGCGGGCCCACACTCACAGCTTCGAGGGCCTGAAGCTCCACACGCACCTGGCAAATGACGGATGAGCCCAGACCATTCTCTGTGCTCTCAAGCGTCCCCTTCCGTTTCCTGTCTGCTGAACGTCACTTCCTGCTGCTTCTGTATCCTTCTCGGATCCTCCCTGCATCGCCAAAGCTGCTTCCCGTCTGCTCACTGAGTCCGTGGGGCGTTCCATCACCCAGTGATGGGTCTCTGACCACTACCGAGAAGGACTGCATTTTTGTATCACTACAGAAGATAGAGACAGACAGACAGAATAATCCTGCAAGAAACTTCCTCACCCATTTGAGGCCCCCCCAAACCTGAGCGAGACGGCCCATGTGTCCTCAGCTCACTTGGAACAGGCCGGCTTGTTTTTCTTCTACAGCCTCCCCTGGCCACCCTGTCATTTAGAGCCAATCATATTTCTTAAACGCTAATTCAGGAAAAGACATGTCTGACTTCGACAGCACAGGAAACTTGTTCAGACAAGGCCGGGCTGAAAACTACTCTTGACTGAACACTTGGGAGTGTCGGCGCTCAGGAAAAAAGAAAGATGTTCTGTGTGTTACTCGTCCACGGCTGTGTAGCAGCAAACGGTTCCAAAACGTAGCAGCTGAAACCAATCAACGTGTACCAATCTCACAGTGTCTGTGCGTCAGGAATTTGGGGGCGACGCAGCGGGGTGGTCCCGGCTCGGGGTCTCTCGTGAGATGCTGGCAGGGCTGCGTCTTCCAGACGTTTCGCCGCGTCAAGACAAAGCAGAACGAAGGTGCTGGGGGAGGGGCGCCAGCCCCACCGTTAACCAGCTCTGTGCCCTCGCACAAGTTACGTGGCCCCTGGGCCTCAGTTTCCTCTGCTGTGCAATGGGCTTAGGGCTGTTGGGGGACACTGAGAGAGTCACTCCTGTGACCTCAACAAATGCAGACTGTTTTGTAAAGATAGGCTTGGAAATAAGGAAAGCAAGACGCTTAGCCCGAGGGCCAGCTCCGCAGAAGCCCCCAGAAGCGGCTCAGCCAGGCAAGCCTTACAGAGAGTAGAAAGAACGCACGATGCCTGTTCTCCTCCCCTGATGGAAGGAAGCTCAAGGGGATTTTTTTTTTTTTTTTCCTGATCTTTACTGTGAAAACCCAGCAGGGCTTCGGGTGGTAAAACTCATGGCAGTGTCAGGGCCCCCAGGACGGGCCTCCAGGGGTGTGTGATCTGTCCACTCAGCCCTGGGTCCCCCCCTCCCACCGTTTCCTCTTCTCCGGCTTCGTACATCGTGACTCTGCATTCGTCCGTCTGTCCGAACAACCTAGGGTGGCGGTTTGCCCTGTGACCTCACTGCTCTGGCAGATCTAAGATGAGTTTTGATTCTTCAGCTCATTTAGCTTTTCTCTTGCGTGGCTGGGAGTGGTGTGTTATGGACCAATGTAAGCTCCGTGCGTGCAGGAATGGAAACAGGTCGTTCCAAGCGGTAATTCAGCAGCTCTGCTTCTCCGCGAAGGTTTTTTGTGCTGTTATTTCCACCACAAACAGGTTCAATTCTCGAAGCGCTCAGGGGCCCGCTCTTCTGGAGAGACATCCGATGGGCTGCATAAATCACCTTTGCACCCGGTGAGCGGGTCACGCCAGGTTTTTAGATCAGCGGCCTGAAGTCAGGCCCTCCGAGCGCCCAGTTAGTGGTGTCACCCCAGTGGAGGGTCCCCACTGCAGACAAAACCCGCCTCTGACTGATGAGCCGCTGGGGTTGTGCCCTCGGCGGGAGCCTTTGCTACAATCCAGAGGATGCAGCTGGGCAGAAGTGACGGTCCTTCTAAGGCTTCATGACCCAGAACACACGCAGAAACCCCAGAGGGACAGTTTATAGCGGCTTTATAATTTATAGCTCTTGAACACTGGCAACACGACTCAGCCAAAGTGACATGTGCTGTGTCCGCGTAAAACACACTACGCGCCGATTGCAAAGACCTAGTTAAAGAAAAAAGGCAAAAGCTTATTAATAGTATTTTACATATTTATATTGGTTATAGTTTGAAACGATAATTTTGGGGGTATATTGGGTTAAATAAAATGTACTACCCAGATTAACTTCACCTGTTTCTTTTTACCTTTTTTTTTTTTTTTTTTTTTTTTTTGCGGTACGCGGGCCTCTCACTGCTGTGGCCTCTCCCGTTGCGGAGCACAGGCTCCGGACGCGCAGGCTCAGCGGCCACGGCTCACGGGCCCAGCCGCTCCACGGCACGTGGGATCTTCCCGGACCAGGGCACGAACCCGTGTCTCCTGCATCGGCAGGCGGACTCCCAACCACTGCGCCACCAGGGAAGCCCCTCTTTTTACCATTTTAATGCAGTTACTAGAGAATAAAAAATTACCTCCGTGCCTCACATTTGTGGCTCACAGGCCAACGTAACGTTTTCGTCCCAATAGAGGTTTCTGTCTCAGTTACGACGGGGCTCTGAATTTGTGATTTAGCAGAGCTTGGGCTGATTTCTGTCCATCTGGTGTCTTTGTATCATGTGTATTCCTTCCTCTTTGGCTATCACTCTGTGGGAGCTTTAATGTCCAAAGGGTCTGTGTTTGTGGCTGGATCAGCCGAGGGAGGTGGAGAGATTTCAAAGAGCACGTGGACCGCTTGGTGAGCTTTGCTGTCTCCGCCGCTGGGGGCTTTGGTTTTCTGCAACGGAAACCCACTCTGGCCAACTTCAACAAAAAGGGAATGTGTTGGCGTGATGCTAGGTTGATCAGAGAACTGGAGAAAGCCGAGATCCAGCTTTCAGCAAGGGCTGGAGTCACGGCAGCCCTGGGATTTAGCTGCGAAAACCCCAAGGCTGGTCTCCCAGGACGTCTACACTGGGATTAACCGGCTCCAAGCTTTCCCCTTTCTTGCATCATTCCACAGGAGATTGGAATTCCCAGGAGAAAGCAGCTGACGGGTTTAGGGAGGTTCTGTGCCCAGGCCTGGACCAAAGGAGGGGAGGCACCAGGCGGGGCCCGGCCCTGGAAGGTGTCATGCAGCCCACGCTGTGGGGCTGGCCCGTCCACGAAGCAGTCTGGTTACTGTTAACAGAAGGGGCGGGGACACGGCGAGGGTAAACAATAGATGTCCACCTCCTCATTCCAACTGGATTTCGTAAGGGACCCCGCCAAGAACTCAGCCAACTCGGCATTTTTTCAAAGACTCTTAAGCTCGTCTTTTAAAACTTTTAATTGTGGGAACGTTGAACACACAGACAAAAGAAGACAGAATAATACAACAAACCCCCATGTACCCAAAACCCAGCTCCAGCAGGGATCCGTATTCACAGCCTTGTTTCATCTATAAGCCGCCCAAATCCTCTCGTATTATTTTGAAGCTAATGTCAGGCATTATATCATTTCCTATAATTCAGTGTGTATCCCTAAAAGATGAGAGCTGGTTTTTAAAAAAATCACCACAATATTATAATCCATGAAAGAATCCTAATCCTGCCTTAATAGTATACAATTTTTGGCCAGTGTTTAGATTTTCATCTTTTAATAGCCTTATTGAGGGATAATTTACCTCAACTGAGGGATAATCTACACACCACAAGATTCACGCACTGTAACGTACAGTTTGACAAATTCTTGGAGGATTGTACGGTGGTTCAATAATCACCCCAACCCAGTTTCAGAATATTTCTGTCCCCCAAAAAGTTCCCTCAGGCCCATCTGCAGGCAACTCTCACTCTGACCTGCAGCCTCAGGCAAACACGGATATGCTTTTTTTCTCTATGGTTTTTCCTTTTCCACCAGTTTCCCATACACAGAATCACACTCGACGTGGTCTTTTGCGTGTGGCTTCTTTCACAAAGCGCAAGGTTTTGGGGTTCACCCGCGCTGCACGGGCCAGCAGTTCAACCCTGTTATTGCTGGCAATGCTTTACTGCATGAATATGCCACCGTTTAAAAAAAGAAAGCAGTCCACAAGTTGAGAGACACACGTGTTGTTTCCAGTTTGGGTTTTAGTAAAACTTCTGCTATAAACTTTTATGCACTACTTGTTGACATGTGTTTTCATTTCTCTCCAGTAGATTTATAGGGATGGAATTGCTGGGTTACACGCCGAACGTATACTTAACTTTTAAAGAAATTACCAGAACCGTTTTCCCAAGTGACTGCAGAATTTTACGTTCCCAACAACGACGGAGGAGTCTCTTAATCTCTTTTGGTCCATGTTTTCCCTCCACCTCCTTTTTCCCCCCCTTTCGATTTACTTTTTTAAAAACGGGGTCACTTGTTCATTAAAGTTTCCCAGAGTCTGTTTCCCACTTTTGCTGATTTCATCTCATGGAGTCTAAGTTCATCTGAGCTCAAACAAACAAACAAACAAAAACAAGATTAAGCCACACGTACAGTCAGTGCACAAAGTGCGAACCTTAAAGTCTAAGGGAGTTGGTAGAGATAAATCCCGGTTTTAATTCTGAGCTTCCTGACAGCCCAAAGAAGGAAAGAGGTTTGGTTACAAGAGTCACGGTCCATAAGACAAAAACAAACTGACGGCTCTGAGGAAGCTGGCTTTTTCCTGCCAGAGACCAAAGAGAAATTTCCACCATCATTCCCTCTTCCTTATTAGGGACGTGGTAGGAATTAGTGGGGCAGCGCCCAGCCAGTGCACGACACTGTTCTTTGTCAGGGGACGTCAATGATTAAAAAAAAAAAAAAAAGCCAGTGGGCTCCTTTGGGATCTGATGAGGTGACATCACAAGTCAGACTCCTAATCCCAGGTCAAAAAAGGCAACTTTGAACCACGTAATTCAGGTACTCATGTGAGCGTTCATCATACAAGCCCCAGTGCTGTGTCACTGGGAAGAGAAAGAAACATTGTTATAACATAAAGATAATTCCCAACAAAGTACCTACTATATTAGCTGCCCTTTCAGGTCTGTATCAAACCTCCCGACAAAACACAAAAATACGCAAACAGAACGAAAACAAACAAAAAACCCACTGTCAATTCACCTTTTCTTTTTTTAAATTCAAGTAGAGTTGATTTACAATATTGTGTTAGTTTCAGGTGTACAGCATAGTGATTCAATTCTTTCTGATTCTTTTCCATTATAGGTTATTATAAGATATTGAATATAGTTCCCTGTGCGCTAAAGTAGGTCCTATGTTGTTTATCTATTTTATATACAGTAATGTGTACCTGCTAATCCCGAGCTCCTAATTTATTCTCCCCCCCCCCGCCCCCCGCTTTCCCCTTTGGGAACCGTAAGTTTGTTTTCTATGTCTGTGAGTCTGTTTCTGTTTTGTAGATAAGTTGAGAAGCAGCCTTTAAATGCAGATCATAAGCACGGTCCTCTGTGCCCATTCTCTTACCCTCAAGGGACCAAGGGGCAAGTGTCTGAGATGTAGGGGGGCAATGACCAGCAGATGAATAAGAGGTACCTTCCTGAGGAGGGTGACTTCCTCGGCCGGCTTCCCATGCCGTGGACCTGCCTCTCCCCCCAAGGCCACACTTGGCCAGCTTATCTCGGAGGCCCAAGGAGAGACCCCCCGCCACCCACCCACCCGGTAAAGGAGATGTTTGGCCCTGACCTTGCTCGTTGCAAACCTGGCTTTGATAAACTCACGTCCTTTGCATCCTCTTTTTCTTCTAAGTGTCAGCTGTACATCGGGGTCCATCTCAGCACTTTTCTCTCCCTCCTTTCTCACTGACCACGTCACACCTTGGAGGTCTCCACGGTGACAAAGGGCACTGGACAAGAGCGACTTTTCACCCCAAGAAACTTGAACATGGAGTTCCTGGCTTACCTGAAGCCTCACTGTTTATTCCAAGTCCGGACTTCCTGCCAGGAGGTAAATTAATTTCAATATCTCATATTTTTGTAGCAATTTATAAATGTAAGATGTGAGAGAATGAATTCGAATCCAAGCCCCAGGAGGGCGGGGACCGTCTTTTGTTGGCTCTGGCTTCCTAGGACCCATGACAGAGTTCGCGCTCAAACTGTCGTTCGAATGGATGCGTGACCACGAACGTACAGCCATCCTACGGGATGTGGAGGTCCTTGTGTGCCTACAAAATTTAAAAATAATTCTTTTGAGTGCAGAGCTGGTGCAAAATTCAGTTTCTCTCTTGCTGGCATCCTCCTTCTAACCCGGAGGTGTGCAGAGGCCTAGATGTCCTGCGGGAGGTCTCAGGCCTTTAGCCCACACTGAGCTTTGCCGATACGTCCTTTGACCGAGACCAGTGCGGTCAAGGACCCCGCGGCTTTGTGGCCAAAGTCAGACACAGCAATTTTCGGCAAGGCTGGAAGCCTGGTTTGTGGGTTCCATCCTTCCCATGTGCAGCCCTGTTCCCTTCTTGGGGCTCTCCAAGAGAGCAGGACTTGGGTCCCCGCGGCTCACAGCACCCCACAATCTGGCACCTTCCTTGATCTTGGTTTGTGGCCCCTCCTCTGGGAGGGGCTGGGAGCCACCGCTTCTGGGAACTTTTCTCTCTCCTTCTCCCTCCTCGGAGGCCCCAGCATAACCCCTCATTGAAAACTTAGGCTTCACTTCTGCAACCCAAGCTCACCTAAAACAAGAGGACACAAAGCCCAGCCACTTTCAAAAAATAAACACAGAGAGGACAAAAATACAAATTTATGTATCAGGAAACACCCTGCCGCAGACATTTTTGAGGAGCCTGTCTTCATGTCTTATCATTTTCAAAGTTGCTGCTGTTTTTTTTAAAAAATCTGACTTGCTTGCAGAGGCCAACACAGAGGGAGGTGTCATCAGTTCCGTTTTACAGCCTGGAGGCTGGGGTTCCAATAGGCCTGGTGAGGTGCCCTCGGCTCGCAGAGGTGGGCCTGCAGCCCGGGGTTCTCAGGGTCTTTCCCACCCTCCTGAGGGGATTAGACACTGCTCTCCTGGTTCTACAGCCCAGAAGATGGCCACGCAGACTTGAGTCTCATCCAAGCTCACAGAAGCTGCCAGTGAAACATTAACCAGGCTGTCCCAGCAGATCTTCCCCTACCAGACTCCCAGCTCTCCTTTCTGGGTCACAATTTACTTCAGTTGACATTTATTGAGCACCTATTGTGTGCCAGGCACTGTGCGGGGCGTCTTGGGTATATTATTTAATTCTCCAAGCAACCCTGTGAAAGGCGTTATTAGCAGCTCCATTCCAACAGGGCCGAAAAGTGAAACTAAGACCGAGAGAAGGGAAATGACTTGCCAGAGGACACGTTGCTGGTGGGACGGGCTGAACTGACGCTTAGCTCTCAGGCCATCAGATGCGAAAGCCCCTCCAGCTCTTGGTACTCCCTGCTCTTTGCAAAGGGACGGAAACAATTAGTTGGAGGGGAAGTTACTAAAATACTTAAGCAAAAAGCTTTCCCTTTGTACTTTCTACAAAATGCCCTGTAACCCATGCAGATGGTAATATGCCTGTGTCCTCAGGTTAATGGAGCTGATGGCATGCGGGTGTGTTGGGTGCACGGACAGGCCCTGGAGTCGGAGCCCCTTGGGGTCCAAATGCAGCTCCAACACTTAGTAAGTGCAGGGCCCTGGGCAAGGCACTTGGTCTCCACGGGTCTCAGTTTCCCCTCTTCGCACGAACCTCCAGACCACAGGAGGGCTGTGTGTCCAGGGCCTGGCGTGCAGCCCAGCAGGTCAGCAAGCCCTCCACGTGTGCTCCTGAGTGTCAGGATGCAACTGCCACTCAGAACCGGGCAAACGCGGTCCACTGGTGTTCCTTTCACATGGTTCAACCTAAACGTATAATCAAAACTGAAGTTGAGAGGCTTCCCTGGTGGCGCAGTGGTTAAGAATCCGCCTGCCAATTCAGGGGACACGGGTTCGAGCCCTGGTCTGGGAAGATCTCACATGCCACCGAGCAACTAAGCCTGTGTGCCACAACTTCTGAGCCCACGTGCCACAACTACTGAAGCCCGCGCGCCTAGAGCCCGTGCTCCACAACAAGAGAAGCCATCGCTATGAGAAGCCCGCGCACCGCAACGAAGACCCAACGCAGCCAAAAATAAATAAATAAATAAAATTTAAAAAAAAAAAAAAAAAAAAAAGACTTTGCCTTCCAATGCAGGGGGTGCAGGTTCAATCCCTGGTCGGGGAGTTAAGATCCCACGTGCCACGCAGCCAAAAAGCAAAACATAAGACAGGAGCAATATTGTAACAAATTCAATAAAGAATTTAAAAAATGGTCCACATCAAAAAAAAATCTTAAAAACAAAACAAAACGGAAGTTGAAACAAATAGGCCCAAGGGTGGGAGTTGAACTGGAAATCTTCAGAGCTCCGAACAGGGAAGAGGATGAAATAAAGACAGTGAGAGAAAACGAAATTGGGCTTCGGTGACTTATGCACCGTAGGTAGGAAATGCTCGTTTCTCGTTCCGCTCTAGGTATATACATTCCCAGTTTTGAAGTCGGAGAAAAGGAAATAGCAAATGTAGCTTCCCAAATCTATGGGGAAACCTGTATCTGAGAGAAGGAAAGGGAATTCAAGAAGCCCTAGCTTTCAGCCCTGCTCCGGCCGTGTGTAAGAAGAGCAGTTGTACTAAACACACACAGCGCTAGGGGGACGGAAAGCAGAAGAGACGCGGCCTCCTGTTTCAGGTGGACCTTGCGGATACCTAAGCATCATCTCGTCCCTACGCGGTTTAACCTACCCAGGCTTCAAGGGAAAGAACAAGTTGGCTAAGAGAGTCTTACAAAGTTTAAGTTCATCGAAAGATTAAATCTTCAGGACATGATGTCGCCTCCCTCTTTTTATGTTTTTTTTGTTGCCGTCAAGAACAGGCAGCGAGCTGTTGAGATTCAAGTGAGTCAGCATACTGACTTACGGGCTTTGAAATCCTCCCTAGCACGTGTTTTCCTACCAAGCCAAGAGTAATAAATGCAGGTACCGAAGGATATTTAGAATAAACCTAGGATACGATGATAATTACCGTCTGAGAAAAGCGCCAAATAAATATAAGATTTTAAAAAAGAAAAGAAACACAGGACCCAAGATTCCTGAACCCCTCTCAAAAGTAAGAACTGAAAAACCCGATTGCGGAGGACCCCTCCTTTCCCGCCTCTTCCCTGCCTTGCAGGCTTGGTCTAGCGCCACCTATTGGCAGATCCTGCCAGGGAGCCCGCTGGCTAAACACAAGCACGGTGTGCAGGTCTCAGCCGCAACTCCACAGAGCCCCCAGTCTAGGACGATGGGTTTGGGGCTGAGAGGCCGTAACTTAATAACTGGCACACCTTCCCCGGTCACATCACCTTCCCTTCCCCCCAGGAGGAAACCACGGCACCAACTTTTCAGTTGTTTTCTTGCTTTTCCTTAAGAGTTGTACCACATACCCATGCAACCCTGAATAACGTGGCTCGATCTTCCTGTTTTTAAACACGTAATGATTGGAATGAAACTGCCTATGATCTAGCCTGTCTGGCTTTCTACAGTCGAATTGGAGATGCACCCATAGTTTGCAGGTGGGGGTAGTTCATTCTCCTCCAATGCTTCACCGGATTCCATTGCAAGAACGTGCTGCACTTTGTGCATATTCAGCTGTCGACGGACATTTTTAGCTACGACTCTGAGGACAGTTCCTGTGCGTGTTTCCTGAAGCCCATGAGCGCACGTTTCGCCAGGTCGTTCTCAGAGTGTGGCCCCCAGGTCAGCTGCATCAGCGTCACCTGGGGGGGAACTTGTTCGGGATGCCCATTCTGGAGCCCTACCCCACAACTACTGACTCATTCTGGGGATGGGGCCCAGAAGCCCTCTGGGGGATTGTGATGTCGGCTAACTTTCGAGAACCACTTTTCTAGGTTACACATCCAGAAGTAGATTTGTGAGGCATCAGGTATTTTTCTAGACAATGTCAAACTGTTTTCCAAAGTCACTGTACCAATCTACGCTCCCACCTGGGCTGTCTTACAGTCCCCACGGCTCTCTGTCTTTGCGACCACTTGGCTGGTTTTTGCCACTTTGGAAGGGTAAAGAGATCTCTCACAGTTTTAACAGGCACTTGGAGAACTTCCAGTGAGGTTGAACATTTTTCTCAAATGTTTCTTGGCCCTTTGGATGGCCCTTTTTGTGAAGTGCCCATTTTTTCCTATTGGGTTGTCTATTTTTCCTTATCAGTTTGAAGTTCTTTACATATTTGGAAAACTGGTTTTTCTTGGTTTTATTTGTTGCAGGTATCTTCTACCGCTCGGAGACCAGCCTCACTTCAGTTTTCTCTTTGTTGCCATTCTTTGATGAACAACTTCTTGATTTTAATTTATTGCTATTTTTATGATGAATGCTTTTAATGACTTAAGAAATCATTCCCTACCCCAAAATCCTGAAGATGGTCTCCTTTAATATCTTTTTAAAACTTTGTAGCTTTGCCTTTCACATTTCTTTTTTTTAAAGAGGTTTTTCTTTTGTTTTTTTAAATTTTTGGCTGCGTTGGGTCTTCCTTGCTGCACACAGGTTTTTCTCTGGTTGCGGCGAGCGGGGGCCACTCTTCGTTGCAGTGCACGGGCTTCTCATCACGGTGGCTTCCCTTGTTGCGGAGCACGGGCTCTAGGCACGTGGGCTCAGTAGTTGTGGCTCATGGGCTCTAGAGAGCAGGCTCAGTAGTTGTGGCGCACGGGCTTAGCTGCTCCGCGGCACGTGGGATCTTCCCGGACCGGGGCTCGAACCCGTGTCCCCTGCATTGGCAGGCGGATTCTTAACCACTGCGCCACCTGGGAAGCCCCACATTTAATTCTTGAATCCATCTGCAATTGATTTTTGCATATGATGTGAGGTAGGGGTTCCATTTTTCTTTTTTCCATGTGAAGACCTGATTTTCTTAGCACCATTGATTGAAAACTACGCCTCTGCAGTGCCACTTCTGTCATCGATTGTTTATGCACGTGGATCTGTGCCTGAGCGCTCTGTTGTTTCACTGGTGTATCTGTGCGTGCTTGAATGGATACCGCGCCGTACCGGGTACCCTGTCACCTCTACTGCTGCCGCTCTGCACAGAAGGATCCGTCCGTCCATCCAGCTCGATGCCCTCGAGTTGAGCTGTTCCTTTGCCCCGACGTCATTACAGCTGGATGAGGTACCAGCGTTGTCTGTAATTCTGCCTTCGGCTCACATGTTCCCGTGGGTGTTTCATGCCCTCTCCCCATACCGCACCCCTGCCTGCTGACACCCTACCCTTCCTCCAAGGCCTCTGCAAGGCCGACACCGCTGATCATCTGCGGCCAGCAGGGACCCCTTCCTCCTCAGACATGCCTGCAGTAGGATGTGTGTGAGTTTGCTGGGGCTGCCGTAAGAAAGCACCACAGGCGGAGCAACTTGAACCACAGAAATGTATTATTGCGCAGCTTGGGGGGCCAGAGGTCCGAGGTCAAGGTGTCGGCAGGGTTATGCTTCCTCTGCAGGCTGTAGGGAAGGGTCTGTCCCGGCCTCTCTCCCACCTGCTGGCAGTTCCCTGGCTTGTGGCAGCCTAACTCTAATCTTCCCAGGGCATCCTCCCGTGTGCCTGTCTGTCTCCATTTCCCCCTTTATAGAAGGACACCAATCACATTGGATCTGAGGCCCACCCTACTCCGATACAGTTTCATTTTTGCTAATTACATCTGCGACCACCCTATTTCCAGAGAAGGTCCCATTTCGAGTTACTAGCAGTAGGGTTTCAACAGGTGAATTTTTCAGGGACACAATTCAACTCCTAACAACAACTGTGTAACTGACCATCTGAAACTGGGACACCCTGGAGAGTGAACCAGGACATTCGTGATAATTATCCTAGGATCACAGGTTAGACCCCGAGTGCTGGGGATGGCCCACGACGCGTGGGTTACCCCACGAAGGGGGAGGCCGGGGGGTCCCCATCTTGCAAACCTTTAGCACTGGCACTGGCCCACGTGGGAGGCTTCGACTGCAGATAACACAAAGCCCAGCTTGACGTGGCTCCAGCACGGGGCAGGTTTATGACCTCACAGATGAGAACTCAGGAGAAAGGGCGGCCCTAGGATGACTGATTCAGTGACTCAGAGACGCCATCAGGGACTCGGCTTCTGGCCGGCACTCGGCTCCCCTGTCCTTGATGGAGCAACTCTGTGATTCTGAGGTGGCTGCAGGGGCCTGAGGCCCCTCGGCTTCCCAAACCAGGACCTGGAGACCGTCTCTGCTTCCTGCATCTCTTTTCTAGGAACGGACACGTCTCTCAGGACCTCCCGCCCCCAGCCCACTTCCCCTCACGTCTCATTCGCCGAAGAGACACCACATGCCTGTGTTTAAGCCACTTCCAGCCGAGGGGTTTGCGACCACCGTGCTTTTCTTAGCCCGACCGTGGGTTTCTCTTAGGGGCTGGGCCCCGGCTCTCCTGAAGCCGATGGAAAGATGGGACAGGACAAGAATCTGGGTTCTCGCGGCAAGAAGAAGAGAAGGGTGCGGAGGAGGCTGCTAGGTTGGCAACTACCATGCATTTGCCACAACAGGAGAGAGAACGGGGTCCCGGAGACCAGCAGCATCTAAGGGACAGGTAGAGGAGATTTTCACGGCCGGGCGTGGGGGCAGAAAGCTAGGAACCACGGATGTTTAAGGCGTTATTCTTTCTAGTACATTTATTAAACCTAACGTTTGGGGAAGTTGGCAGCAGTACCCACGTCTCCTAAGGTGGAAAGTGTGATAATTGAGGTCAGAGAGTTTCATTTATTGCCCTGGTCTGAAATCATTTCACACCGATTTGCTCTGCAATTCAGCGTCACTACAGACTACCAATGAGGAAAAGGCAATCAGTAAGGAGGCTCGTTACCGAGCAACAAGCAGCCACAGCAAGAATTAAATAGAAGGAACGTCAGTGGACCCGTCAACCCAATCACCAGAAAAAGGTAGCATATGGGAGAAAAAGAATGGGAGAAAGTTTCCCAGTTTCTGTCGAATTTCATTGAAAAAAACTACATGCCATGATGCAACATACTGTTGCTTCAGAAAATCAGGAAAATATGTATCAAAAAAGAAACTAATCACAGGCATGACTTCACCACTGACGGCTTTTAAGAGTTGGGTGCAGGGCTTCCCTGGTGGCGCAGCGGTTGGGAGTCCGCCTGCCGATGCGGGGGACGCGGGTTCGTGCCCCGGTCCGGGAGGATCCCACGTGCCGCGGAGCGGCTGGGCCCGTGAGCCGTGGCCGCTGGGCCTGCGCTTCCGGAGCCTGTGCTCCGCAACGGGAGAGGCCACAACGGTGTGAGGCCTGCCTACCGCAAAAAAAAAAAAAAAAAAAAAAAGTCCCTAGTGGACATCATGTTAAGTAACTGCATAGCACAGGCACTGATCAATTACTCTTTGCAAAACACTAGAAATCAGTGCTTTGGAAGGACCGCACAGGGGAAAGGAGGTGAGTTGAGAACCTAAGCGCCAGCCCTTCCTCACTGGTCTCCTGTGCTGAGTTCTGACATTAGGTCAAAGGTGTGGCTGCTTGCTAATCTCCAGTTTGGGAAAAATAAAAACCTGTGCTGGGGATGGGGTGGGAGGGAGGTCTGTGAATTTTCTGGTGGCACCCCGTGCATTGCTTTGTGCTGCAAACCATAAAGCCAGTACACAAAACTTTCCAATTGTTCGTGGCATATTTTTTTTCTTAACGTCAGCCATCAAGGGCCTCAGCCCTTGCTGGAATCGCAGTGCGTGGGCCTTCAGCTGTACCTTACATTTCCTACCTTCACGGGTGGGATGGCTCCTTCGGAAGCTCTGTAGAGCTATTATTATAATCATCTCTCCTGTGAGAGGGTCATTTTATTTAATTTAAAAAAAAAAAAAAAAACCACCCTCACAATGGCGAAGCTCCAGACGTACTTTTTAGCTGCCATGCTAGCAATTTCCCCCACGGTGCGATTACAGCGTATGCCAGGCAAGACCGTCCACATTCCAGTCACCTGACTCCGTTAGCCTCCGAGGAACGAGTAGGCATCAGCGACGGCAAATCAAGCCGCAGAATCTGCCTCTCGGGTTCTTCTTTCTGAGAAGAGTGCTGCCGACCCCCTTGGGTGGGGGCGGTGCATTGGTGACGTCATGTGAGACTGTGTCCCCCTGGTCTCCTGGGCGGCAGCGCCGGAGAAGCACCCTCCCCCCACCCCGACAATTAGGCAAGAGGCCAAGTTCAGGGGAAGGAGCGTGGACTCTGGAGCAAGACAGACCTGGGTTTAAATCCGAGGTTTATGCTAAATGGCCTGGTCTCATGACTAGACCAGGGCAGCTGCCTGTCCCCTGGGAGCCCTGGCGTTCTCACCTGTGAAACAGGTGAGAAAAAATAACACCCGCTCCACGGAACCCAGCACTCAGCAAGGGCTCGGGACTGGACGAAAATTGCTAGTGGGAGGCTTCTGTGCTTAGAGCCCAAGGTCACGTTCAAGGTGAGACCGGCACGCAGAGGGAGGCCGTATCCCGAGCGGGCCAGAATCTGTACCGTGAATCACACCCCTGCCTTGCGAGGCCAAGGATGATGCTTTTTCAATAAACTGCTGTCTGTCTCTTTATTCATCTGATTTTCCAAGCTCATGCTCTGTGTTGCTTTTGGACGGACTTCTGCCCTCAAATCTAAATGGATGACATGCCGATGCTCTCTGAGCCAGCTTTTTTTCTTTCCTTTTTTTCCTTCAAATTAAAGTTTAACGATAAAGAACCTGCCCACACTCGGAGGAATAAACGTCCAGGACTCTTGCTCCCCTGCCTGCTAAGGGGCCCCAGCACCTGGATAAAAAGGCCATTTCTCTCTGTAACAGGACAATTCAGACACAGCCGTGGGACCAGAGATGACGTTCCCCCTGGTCCCTGGGGGGATGAGGGCTTGCTAGGGAGAAGGCTGCCTGGTGTTCCGGCCGGGGCCTTCTGTTTAAAAAGAGAAGCCAAACTTCCTATTTACAGATGAACGAATAATGCAGTATCAGTTATTGGTTAAGGCAGGACAACAACATGGGAAAAAAACAGACAAAGGGCTTGAGGTTCAAGGTTATGTTGGAGAAAGAAAGCAGATGGGACTTTTGTTTCATCTCTCCCATCCTCCTAGTATGTGTCTACTTTTAAAAAATACCGTTTAATTGGGTCTCGTTGGTTTCTAAAATAAAACAAGGCAGGGGCTGCGTGCAGGTGAGACCCCTCGCTGGCCATCCGTGCACAGCCTTTTGGGGGCACAGGTGCAACCGGCTGAGGTCCAGACGCCTCTCCAGGCGGCTCCTGTTCGTGTGTGCGCGTGTGTGTGTGTGTGTCTGTGTGTGTGTGTCCCCGGGAGGCCCCGGCAGGCGTCTTGTTAGTTTACGCTGGTGAGATGGGCCGGGGACTCTCTCTGCTCGGCTCTTTCTCTCTCCACAAAGCTCTTCCTGCTTAGAAAAGAGGTTTTGTTCAACTCCTTTTCTGGCCTCGGAGGCACCAAAGGGAATGATTAATAGGGAACCACCCCGAGGTTTCGACAGGCCACAGCTAGAGCTCCAGGGCCGCCGGGCCTTTGTCTGCCGGGCTGCGGCCGCCCGGGGGTGCGGCCTTGCGCTTCGGGCGGGCCCAGGGGGCGGCGGCTGGGCCTCACCAAGTGCTAGGGCCCGCTGAGGCCTGAAGACCGGGTTTCTCTTGTGAAATCCAGCAGACGGGAGGCAGGGCTGGAGACGGACATGCCGATTCCCGGGGGGGGCAGGGTGCAAGGAGGGCTCCTCGGTGGAGACGGCACGGCGGTCCGGCCTCCAGGCCTGGGGACAGGGACGCGGCGCTGGGCCAGGCTCGGCTCAGCTGTGGGCAGGCTGAACGGGGCTCCTGTGACCACACAAAAGCAAGGCCGGCTTGGGACGCAAGCGGAAGGTGACTAGGCACAGGGCGGGGAGTGAGGGGGCGGGTTAAACAGAAAGGAAAGCAGCCTGGCCTGCCCAGGCCTGGAAGCCATTGTCCCTGCCGGGGGCACGTGGCTGCGTGCTTCCTGGGGCTGCATTTGTCCCCGCGGTGGAGCAAGGGGACTAGAAGGTTCTCCTGTGGAGGTTTCCCTTCCTCAGGCCCCAGGCCCCTTCCCTTCATTCATTTGACAACTGCCAGGCCCCCGCTAGGACGGGAGCATCCTTGCAAACTCAAGCCGGGCGCCTGGCAGCATCTGTGGAGACTGTGCCCGGCCCTGACAATGTTTGCGGGCGCAACGCAGAGGGGGAACGACGACGCGGCCGACGGCGACCTCCCCGTAGCGCGGAAGCGTTTCACGGCGTGTTTGCAGAGGAGACAGAGCTTGCTTGATGCGGGGGGTGTCTTAGTCAGCTCGGCTGCTGTAACAAAGTCACCACGGACCGGGCGGCTTAAACAACAGACAGTGTGGAGGCTGGGAAGCTCAAGGCCAAGGTGTCGGCTGATCAGGTGTCTGGTGAGAGGCTGCCTTCTCTCCGTGTCCTCACGTTGTGGAGGGTAGAATGGGAAAAATCGCTCTCGTGTCTTTTCTTATAAGGCACCAGCCCATCCACGAGGACGCCGCCCTCATGACCTGGTTGCCTCCCAAAGGCCCCATCACACTGGTAATTAGTGTTTCAACAAATGACTGGTGTGGGGGCGGCGGGCGGTGGAAAAACATTCAGTCCACAGCAGGGAGTAAGGCTATCTGGGTGTGAGCCCTGGCCCTGCTCCTTATGAGCCACGTGGCCTCTATTTCAGCATCCTCAGCTGTAAAGTGGGGGTTTGTTGTGGCTGAACTGCATTTCCTCCAAATTCGTATGTTGATGACCTGAGCCCCCGTGCCTCAGAGCGTGACCCGATCTGAAGACCGGCCTTGACGGAGGTGAGTAAGGCAAAGTGAGGGCACAGCGTGGACCCTAATCCCGCGGGACTGGGGCCCTTCTAAGAGGAGGCCAGGACACAGACGCGCACAGACGGACGACCATGTCGAGACACAGGGAGAAGACGGCCGTCCCCCAGCCAAGGAGAGAGGCCTCGGAGGAAACCAACATTGATCTCAAACTTGCAGCCTCCAGAATTGTGAGAAAGTAAGTATCTGTTGTCTAAGCCGCCCCGTCGGTGGCATTTGTTAGAGCCGCCTGAGCTAAGATGGGGTGGTAAGCGTACCTGCCTCCCCCCACGGCCGTTCTGAGCATGAAGTGACAGAAGAGCTGAGGAGCAGCTGCATGTCGCACGCCACGAAGGGCTTCAGCCCTGAAAACGTGCCACCCCTGTGCCGCGCCCGCCCAGGCCTAGAGGCGGAGCTGCACGCCCAGCGTCCAGTGGCCACTGTCCCTCGTTCCCATCCCCGTGTACGGACCTGGTTAATGGCTTTACACGGCGAACGAATCAGGATGCAGGTTCGGCCCATCAGGCACCAGAAAACCCAACTCAGAAATGGTCTAAATGATGCCGAAGCGTGTCAGTCACATACCTGGGATCTGGGTGCAGATGGAATTTCGGTGTGGCTTGACCCGGGGCTCCAGCTTCCTCGGTTGATGATGACGCCGGCAGCCCGACGGGTGCAGCGTCCCAGGCTGCGCACGGCTCATCCTCTGTCACCGCCCCTGGGGGGGGGAAAGGCAATTTCTTCTCACGGCTGCCTCGTAGAAGATGAGAACCCTTCTTCTAGAATCTCCTACCAAATACCTGTTTCAACTGAACGCCTGATCTTTCCTGAATGGCTCAGGGAATGACAGACGGTGACTCAGAATCATTTGCTGGCAGGTCACCCTGTGTGGTGCAGACTCACCCGGACCCACCCCAGAGCTGGGGTGAGCACCTCTTGCCCCTTGATGGCTCTGTAACGGGGGAGGGCTACAGGAATGCTGGCCACTTAACGATGTGGTCCACCGAAAGGGGCCATCTCACCACATCCTGACGCTGTCCCACAAGGCAGGGACCACCGTCATCTCCAATTTAAAGGTGAGGAAACAGAGGCTGGTGGACACAGGTAGGCAGGAGGTAAAAACTCAGGCACTGGACTCCAGCTCTCAACCTCACACCCTCTTTGCAGTGTAGACAGGCCACGGAGCCAGGACAGTGAGATCACAGGGGCCAACAAACCCACTAAAACGCACTGCCAACCTTCCTCAGAGTCAGACTACCCGAGAGCGTTCTGCTGCAGTTATTTCCTGCTATTTTTATTGGACTTACAATTCCTCCCCAACCTTTACAAATTGAGAAGCGTAACTCACATACAAAAGGACGCATACATCCAGTGCTGCAAAAGAAAGGACCACCAGTTTAGCAGCTAAAACGTACACGCATTTGCAACCTCGGTGTCTGTGGGGCAGGAGGCCCGGTATACGGCTCAGCTGGTCCTCTGCTCAGGGTCTCACGTGGCCACGATTGAGGTGCTGGCCCAGCTTCTTCTGGGCTGCTGGCTGCCCTCAGGTCCCAGAGGTCCATGGTCCCCTGCCAAGCGTCCCTCTCTGGGGCCGTTCACAACATGGCTGTTTGCTCCTGAGAGACCAGCGGGAGAGTCTGTCTCCAGTCGTCATGGGGTCCTGGCAGTGATGGGCGTGACATCCAACTCCCTTTACGTACGATGCGACCCAAAGGGAAGGGATGACATCACAGCCCTTTCACCAAATTCTACTGGTTAGAAGCACATTGCAGGCCCCGCCTACACTCACGGGGAGGTGATGATACAGGGCATTGACTCACTGCGGGGGGGGGGGGGGGGGGCAGGGGTGTTTCACCTTCCCATGTGTCTAAGCTTAACCCAGAAACAGGACATTGCCTACCCTCCCAGAAGTCTCGTTTACCCACCCCCAGGTCCACTTAGAGGTAAGACCAGTGTGGAGTTAGAGATGATTGTTAAATATTCAGGAATTCCATGAGCTCTAGCTGTTAAACACAGATGTCATAAAAAAAATTGAATTACATAAACTTAGAGTGAAATCAATTCTATCAAAAACAAGGTCTCAAAACTCACATCCACATCCACTTCATGATTACTTTACTAAAACCTGTGCTCTTGAGGTTACTTACATCTCTTGGACCTGTATGGTGGAAATACTTTCCCTAACTCTGCATGCAAGGTATTTCATGTTGGTTCAGATACTCCCGAGTTGGCCATTAGAGAAATAGTTACACTGTGGAACTCAGAAAATGCTACAAGTCAGAGCTTGAAGGCCAAACGAGGCCCTTGCTCAAGCTAAGAATGGCTTTTACATTTTTAAAGGTTCGTAAAAAATAAAACAAAGAATATGTGCCAGGGACCACTGGTGTCTGGCAAATATGTATCTGGCCCTTTGTAGAAAACATTTCCCAACCCCTAGCCTAGTAATGGAGAAAATTAACAGTGTAGCTAAACTTAAAATTGTGTCCAGTTTGTAGCCATTATATTACGACTGGCACAAAACGTTCGTCCAGTACTGGAAACTGATCCAATACAGCAAAGACATTGTTCACATTACTGAGGAATAAAGATCTGTATCTCTTCGGTTCATTTCTGTCTTACTCATTGATGTGATTAAATCAACCAAAGCTCATATCACTTAATGACACTTAATGACAATAAATTTATTGGAAAAACAGTGGGTTGGGAGACAGCTCAATCTGATAGATTATGGTTGAATTTTAACCATAGGTTGGCCACGGATACAAGAGTTCAGCAAAAATAAGCAAGAGCAACATGTGAGAATCCATTGGCTCCAGGGAATTTACAAGAAAGAGCACTGGATGTTTTACCATTTGTGGCAGGCTGTGTACTGCACACGCTTTATACTAGTTAAAACTCATAATAAATGTGTCTACATATGCACTCCTCCCCCTGCTAGGTGTTAAACATGTACCATCGGCCTGAACTTCGGGCGAGATACTTCCTGATTTCCTTTATAATTTAACCACTTTTAGGTTTCCTCTTACCTAGGTGTGGCCCATCTTCCTTAGGACCTGTGGCACCATCTGGTACATACTAGGTATTTTAAAACTACGGAAGTGGGTAAACTTCTGAGAAACACTAATTTTACAGAGTAATCAGCAGGGGCAATGCAACTGTGAGCCTTTAAGATAAAATGGCAGAAAAAAAAGGGGGAAAGTTTCTTTGATTTTCAATCTCTATTAAGGCCCTGCTCAAATCTTCTTATACTTAACGGAATAAAGTCAAAGGACAAAAAAAGAAAAAAAAAAAAAAAAAGGCAACAGCCATAACTAACTACCACAGACTCCTTGCTTATTATGGGCCCAACGGTGTTTCTCACGCAGGATCCCGTAAATAAAACCTATAGAATAGGTGATAGAATAAAAGACCTAAAACACTTCCTGAATATCCTAATAATTAATTCACCCTCCGTTCACTGATTTTACTAAGCATTTTACAGCGCGCCGACAGGAAACCAGCGGTGTCGGCCCTCCGGGAACTTAAACTCAGGCTGGGGAGGGGGCAGCCGGCCTGCAGCCCCTCCGGCCCGCCCGGATAACCCCCAACGCGCATCACAGCCCGGCCGCCGTGCACGTCGGGCCGCGGGCCCCACTTGCGCCGGGCACAGTCCCAAGCCTCCGCCAGGCCCGCACGTGCAACCCCGGCGGCTCGCCTCGCCCCGCCCCCTTGGGAACCCGGGCGCCACGGACCCGAAGCCGTCACGAGGACGCAACGGACCTACGCCCGGCTCCCGCGCAGACCGGAAAGAGCGTCGTGACGCGTTGTGCGCAGGCGCGACGTGCAGCGCAGAGCACCTGGCTGCCGCTAGAGGGCGCCGGGGCCGCCAGCGCCATGGGGGAGGGGAGGCCTCCGCGCAGGGACCGGACCACGTGCGCACCGCGTGGCGCCCCCTGCAGCCCCGGACCGCGGTAGGGTCGCCGGACCGGCCACGCCGCGCAGCCAGCAGCCCGCAAAGGCGAACGGATGGGTCTCCCCGCCTGCGCCCCCCCTGACCTCTGACCTCTAACCCCACTACCTTTAGGGTCACCCCTTGCCGGTGGCCGCGCGGTGTGTTTATAAACAGAACTCCCGGCGGGGCCAAAACCCCGGATCGCGGATTCACGCCCGGGGGAGCGGAGCTTTCCGTCCGTGCCGTGCGCCTTCTGCGCATGCGTCCTGCGGGGCGCCGGGCGGCTCCTCCTGCTCCTGCGCACTGGTGGGCGGGGCCGGGCGAGGCGGGGCGAGGCGGGGTCGCGCTGCCGGGAAGGGGCTGGCTGCAGCCGGGAAGAGCTGGATGCGGCGGCTGCAGCCCTGCCCCCGGCCCTGCCCCCGGCCCTGCCCCCGGCCCTGCCCGGTCCTAACCACCGCCCTTCCTGGCTGTGTGACCTGCGCAGGCCGCCTGCCTGCTCTGTGCCCGGTCCTCGCCTGCACGGCGGGGCACAGATGGGTGGTCGCGTAAGTGAAATACTGACCTTCCCTGCCTGTGTCCTTGGCCCGTGTTGACCCCTCGGGGCAGTGTCGCCTGGCCCTGAAGCGGGCCTTAAACATTTCCGTCCACCCGTGTTGACGAGTGGGTGAACAAAATGTGGTATCTACCCGCAGTGGAATACTATTCAGCCTTAAAAAGCAACGGAGTAAAATTTGTGTTATGCATATTTTAATCACAGTATGACAATGTGCTGTGTAACATGGGTGGATCTGGAAGAATACTCCAGACACAGAATGACACGTGCTGTATGATTCCACTTACAGACGTCTCTGGAATAGGCAGATTCACAAGTAGCCAGGGGCTGGGGACGGGACGGGGGTGTTTTGATAGGGACAGAGTCTCAGTTTGGGAGGATGAAAAAGTTCTAGAGAGGGGGATACTGGTGATGGTTGTACAATAGTGTGAATGTGCTTTAATGCCCCTGAATCTACACTTAAAACCGGTTAAAGCGGTAAATTGCATGTTACACACGTAACATTTTAAGCCCCGCCCCCCATCAGTTCACGTTGTGCCTGAAAATATCCTTCCCATGTTTTAAAAGGCCTGGACCTCTCTCACCCTGCCTGTGTCATTTTCAACCCCTCTAGCCTCAACCTGGTGCTTTTCTTACCTGGAACACACCACCCTCCTCACTTCTTGCGGTTCTCTCTGACAGAAATGTTTGTCCCTCTCATTTTTTCATGGCTGTGTCCTTCTTTCTGTATTCATTCGTTTAATCAACATGTATCCATGCTTACCTGTGCTAGGCTTTATACGAGGAGCAGGGGACACACAGGTGATCAAAGCAGGGAAGGGCTTTCCTCTCACAGACTTTGTATCTGGCAGAGGTCAATAAACACAAGCAGAAACGTATCAGATGGTTGGTTAAGTGCTTAAGAACCCCCTGGCGAGTGATAGCAGCTGGGGAGGGGAGATCTAATCTAATCTAGATCAGGTGATCCTGAGGGGCTCTCTGAGGGCTGACTGTTTGAACTGACACCTTACAAGATAAGGAGGCGGCCATGGAAGATGGGGGGGGGGGGGAATTTCCAGGCGGAGAGAGGAAGCTAGTGGAAAAAACCCTGAGGCCAGAACCATTTCAGTGTGTTTTAGGAACTGAAAAAAGGGCAGGTGGTAGGAGCCCGTGAGCAAGGGAGCGGCTTAAGAAGTGCGGGCAGAGAGATAGGTGCTCCCATTACTAAAACCACGGAACAAATTACCCTCAAACTTGTAGTGTAAAACAACCAACTTATTTGACTCACGATTTGATGGCTCAGCAGTTCGTTTAGGGCTCAGCCAGGCAGTTCCCGCTGGGGGGGGGTGGTGGTGGTCTACGCGGTGGCCATGAGACGGTGGGGCTGTGGGCAGCTGAAGGCTGGACGGGGCTGGATGTCCAGGTTGGCAGGCGGCCGCCAGCTGGGAGCTCAGATGGGGCCGCCCGTCTGTGGCTTCCTCAGACGAAGTGCTCTTTTCTTGCAAAGCAAGGTTCCCAGGGCAACCAGGTGGAAAGGACACCGTCTTCTGCCTTTTAAGACTTATCCTTGGAAGTCACGTAGTCCCATTTTTGTCATACTTGGTTGGTCGGAGCAATCAGAAACCCGCACAGATTCAAGGAGAGGGGGGAAAAGAAAAGTTGACATGAATACATTTCTACCCTAGATTCTCATACCAGTCCATAAGCACCCTCTGGGAAACGTACGGACTGATCGTCCTCAAAAATAGTTAAACACGGGCTTCCCTGGTGGCGCAGTGGTTGAGAGTCCGCCTGTCGATGCAGGGGATGCGGGTTCGTGCCCCGGTCCGGGAGGATCCCACGTACCGCGGAGCGGCTGGGCCCGTGAGCCGTGGCCGCTGCGCCTGCGCGTCCGGAGCCTGTGCTCCGCAACGGGAGAGGCCACAGCAGTGAGAGGCCCGCGTACAGCAAAAAAAAAAAAAAAAAAAAAAAAAAGTTAAACACAACTGTACCCAATCTAGCATTATGTATTTCCTCTTTTAGACTATAACTAAGGTAGTGTTACTTCAGTATTGACGGAGACCCCACCGCTCAGCGAGAGGAGTGTCAAAGATTTTTGGAGCCAGGTTTTAAAATCACTGCACAGGTGAGCTTAGCTCTTTGTACAGGTGGAGAAAATGATGCTTCCAGGCCAAGTGACTTGCGCAGAGCAGGGCTGGGCTGAGTGAGCCAGGCCCCTCCCACATCTTTCCAACCCTCCTCGGCTCCAGCCACAGGGAAGGGAGGCTTCAGGATCAGAGTCTCAAGACCCGGTTCTGGCTCAGACGTCTCCTCAGAGAGGCCTTTGGAACACTGCCCTGTTCAAGTAGCGCACGGCCCTCTGGTTCATGACCCTGATTTAGTGCCTTCACAGCCCTTATCACTCGGCTTAGGGGTTCATTGTCTGTCTCGGCCGCTCCCTCCCGGGAGCCTCGTGTGCCTCTCACCGCTGCCTTTGCAGCCTCCAGCCGGGGCTTAGCCCGCAAGAAGCATCGATGAAGCCCCCGCAAGGAGCCTATGGGTCTAACGCAGGGTTGGCTCAGCCGGTGCCCCTGAGACACACACACACACACACACACACACACACACACACACACACACACACACACACACAGACATCAACGTGATCCTCCCAGCAAATCTCAGGCCCATTTTATGGAATAGGAGATAAAGGCTCTGGAGGGGAGAACCAGGCTTGGAGCTGCGGACTGGATCGTTTTTCCACTGACGAAAGCCCTCTCCCCCTCTCCCAAACTTGTCATGGGTTAAAGAGGCAGTAAGTGGGGGGCTTTGGGCAACTGTGGGGTCCGACGGGGGTGACTGTGAGGGTCTTTATTAAAATACGTGTGTCTGGGGATTCCCCGGCGGTCCAGCGGTTAAGACTCGCGCTTCCACTGCAGGGGGTGAGGGTTCGATCCCTGGTCCGGGAACTAAGATGTCACGTGACCCGCAGCGCGGCCAAAAAAAAAAAAAAAAGTGCGTCTGTTTACCTCACACCTTATCTCTGAAAGAACAGAGGCTTGCCACACCCTTTGGTGGCACTGCCTTCCTCAGTGGCGCCAATGGTTGATTTTAGAAGAGGACCCTCGGGGAGTCTAACTGCAGCGTGTTGGCAAGTTTCATCACCCGCCAGCAGGATGGGGAGGCCCGGCCGGGCCCGTGGTCCCAAGGGTCCGACAGGAAAAACCCTCGGTCTCCCTACCTCATGTGACTTGTCCCCCTTGCCAGCAGCGTGGAGCAACTGGCAGAGTCCCAGACACCACTCCTCTGAGTGTGCCGCGAAGAGCTTGTAAGACATGCGGGGGCCAACATGTAATTACAGGATCCCAGACTTGCAGACAGTTCTGCTGGTGCAGGAGCCGTGAGGCCATTAATGCCACCTGTGACACGAGTCCATCGTAACAGGAGACAGCTTCACTGAAGCATCCATTTTTAAAAATTTAGCTCTCCCTACCCACCAAATTGTAATTTGTTCAGATTTTTTTTTTTTTTTCGGTACACGGGCCTCTCACCGTCGCGGAGCACAGGCTCCGGACGCGCAGGCGCAGTGGCCACGGCTCACGGGCCCAGCCCGTGGGATCCTCCCGGACCGGGGCACGAACCCGCGTCCCCCGCATCGGCAGGCGGACTCTCAACTGCTGCGCCACCAGGGAAGCCCTGAGATTCTATTTTAACAAGCTCCCAGGTGATGCTGAGGTTGCCCAAATGGGGACAGCATCACGAATAGCAAAACCCTCGTGGGAATGCTGACGTCGGGGCTGCTGGCCCTTGGACCACAATTTGAATATAGCGGATGGACGGCTGCATCAGACCAGCAGCACCAGCACCTGGCATTTGCTAGGAATGCAGACTCTCAGGCCCCACCGCAGGCCACTGCCACGGAATCTGCATTTTACACGATTCCGGGTGCTTGCCAGGCACGTCACCCTGGGATCAGCTCTGGTCTGGCGCCGTGGTCTCCCCAGCTTGTGGAGTAGGAGGCAGGCAGTGGGTGTCACCACTGCACAGCAACGATGAGCAAATGCTCCTCTAGTGCTCTGGCCTTTCTCGGATCAAAAGCTCTGATTATGAGGGTGATTTTGCGGTCCCAGCCAAGGTGGCCGCACCCTTGATCATCTCGGAGTGTCCCGGTGCCCCGGAGATGGCACTGCAGGCCGGGAGTTGAACAGGACCGAGCTGAGAAAACCTGCAGCAGCTCCTCCCTGACTTCTTGCCGATCGGTCCAGCTGTAACCGCCGGGGCTGGCCGGGGCTCTTCCAGGGGGTCCTCCCCTGACCTCTGGCTTCCCAGATAAATGGGGGGGGGTATGTGAGTCACCCCAGCACCCCTCCCTGTGCGATTCTCCAACAGGACGACTTGGACGGACACTGGTGGGAGGTTCACGTTTATTGGCTGGAACCGGAGAGCGTTCGTTCAATTACTGAACCAGCCTTTATTGATTGATTACTGTGTAACGGGCAGCCCGCTAAAGGGCTGGGGACACAGATCCAGGGCAAAGAGAACAGTCGGTGCTGAAGCGTCACCCAAAGGCATGAAAACTATGAACAAGCGCTACCGAGGAGAGCTGCCCGGTGCTCAGAAAGCGCAGAAGAAGGGGTTTTGACCTTGTCTGGGAGGAGAGATCTAAGGGATAAACAAGGAGCAGACAGCCCTGCGGAGTGGGGCGGACAGGAGGCGCGCGCGGTGACTGTACAACGCAAAGCATGGCTCCGTGCGTCTGCACGGACGACAGACTTCCTTAGATTCCCCTTCTCCCTGGTGATAACTCGTCTTGGCCGGGCAAAGCTGGAGTTTATGGGCCACTGCGTCACTCGGCAAGTGCCATAAGCTCTTCTGTAGGGAGGGCCCCAAACTCCGGGGCAATCCCTGACCTCAAGGCAATCAGCACGTGCTCCCCGAGCGCGTATCTTGTGCAAGATGTCGCTCCGGGTCATCCCGAGAAGTGCTAGCTGGGCTCTTATCTGCAAAGAGCCACTGACGTTATTGCAAAGACGGGGAACTACCAGGGAAAAGAACGAGAACCACGCGTCACGGTTTACAAAACGGCCACAGGACAGACAAGAGGACTGACCCTGGAGGGAGGGGTGGAGGGCCTCGTCTCAAATGCACACGCCCGGACAGGTGTAGATACAGATGGGAACCCAGGTACGACTGGCTGCAGGGACCCCATTCCTCCCATACAACCAAACTGCTCAGTTGTAGACATGCTGAGTTTGCCAAGATGGCGGGCTTCGAGATGGATACGTGCAAAGGGCACTCGCGGATGTGAGGGGATATCGTAGAGGCCGTCGTTGTACCCTTTCATCCGGGACTGGACTCCTGTGTTCCTGTTCATGGAAGGTGGGTCGCCCAGGGGCTGCTCAAACATACCTGGTGGTGGGGTTCCCCCCCCACAAAGGGCCCCCCAGTTCTCTTTTCAGAGACGTTTGATTGCTTAAGTTCTTCTTTATCCTGAGCCAATATCTCATTGCCGTGGCTCCTCTTGTTGCGGAGCACAGGCTCTAGGTGCGAGGGCTTCGGTAGTTGCGGCACGTGGGCTCAGTAGTTGTGGCACGTGGGCTCCAGAGCGCAGGCTCAGCAGCTGTGGCGCACGGGCTTAGTTGCTCCGCGGCACGTGGGATCTTCCCAGACCGGGGCTCGAACCCGTGTCCCCTGCATTGGCAGGCAGATTCTTAACCACTGAGCCACCAGGGAAGTCCCCTTTTCTTTTCTTTTTCTTTTTTTTTTTTTTAATGATAAACAGGACAGAGCCAAGAGGAGACCCATGAGATCTGAAGGCCTTTCTCTGGCTTGATATCAACCCATTCATCAAAACTTTGCATCTAGTCCCAGCTTCTTCTGAATCAGTCTCTCACTCAACCACCCCTGGCCCACAGCTGTCTAACCTGCCCAGAGGGGCGTCAGGAGGACCTCTGTCAAATGTCTGGCTGAAACCCAGACAGATAAGGGAATAAGGAAGGGGGATGAGTTTCCTCTGGTATGGACAGTCTCCTACGGACCATCTATCTGTGCCTTCTTCTCCCAGAGCCTACGGGAGTGTAGAATTTTTGCCCAGCCAGCCGTCCAGCTGTGCAGCTTCTAGAATCTGCCCTTCCTTGCTTTTTGGCAAAGTGGGCCAGCTGTCTGCTCATTTCTCCTCTCCCGGCACCTCCCCAGCCCTCGGGGCTCTCTGAGGGTGGGGACTGCATCTGTCTTGGTCACTGTCCTGTTTGCTGCAGCGCCCCCAGAGCCTGGCAAAGAGAAGAGCTCGGTCGCGGTGTCGTCTGTGCTGAACTGAACAAGCTCCGATTCTGCAATCTCATTCCCGAGTTCTGTCCATCCCAACCTGTCTCCTGATGGTGCTATTCTTAAAACAACAACAACAACCACCACCAAACAAAATCCAGCATATTCTCTTTTGTAACTAGACAAGAAACACATGCCCGCTAAGGATCCTAAAAATAACCAAACAAAAATCATCCACAGTTCAGTGCTCAGAGGTGACGACTGCCAACATTTGCTTCCTGAGTTTCTGACTGAGATTTCCAACTGCCGGTAGAATATTTCCAGCAGGGTGTCTCTCAAACATCTCAAGGCCCATCTGACCCCAATCAACCTCTTCATCTTCCCCACTCACACTGCCCCTGAGTTCTCTACATAGGTGGACAGCATCACCGTTCACCAGGTCACCCAGGACAGAAATCTCGAATTATTTCCCTTCTGACCCCCAGCATCCAATCATTCATCGAGACTTGTCCAGTCGAGCTCCCTGCAATGTGGTTTTGCGTTGTCACCCCGGCTTCCCTGGTCTCCAAAGCAGCCCCTTATCATTGCTCATCTGAATGGCTGCAACAATATTCTTACGGGGTCTCCTAACTTTTAAGCTCTCCCACCGGGGCACTCTAATCTCTACACAGCTGCTGAGATAAGACCGTATTATCTCTCTGCTCAAAAGCCTTCAATGACACTCCATTTTCCAAAGAAAACTTCAGCATGACATTCAAAGCTCCACATCCTTTGGTACAAATCTCTATCTTCATTCTCATCTTCTACTCAAATGTCACCTCCTCCAGGAAGCCTCCTCTGATCTGGAGGGTCAAAAGTAACAACTCCCTTTCTCTGTTCTCCCATGGTGCTCTGGTCGGGTCCCTTTAATAGGTCTTAGCAATCATCTTATGGTTTATCTCATGTATATCTTGCTCCCCCTCTAGATGAGGGACTCATTCATGCTGAGGACCACTTCATTTATCTTTTCTGTGACCTGAGAGAACCACAGTGGTGTTCAGGTTGATTTCAAGGTTCATCTGGGCATGAAAACTTGAACTCTATAAATTTTAAATTAATTTTTCTTTTTTAAAAGTTTAATTTAAAATTTGCGTATTTAAAAAAAATTTAAATATATCTATTTCCCAGGTATCCATTTTCTCTGATCTCCCTTGAGGAATCGCCAATCCCTTTCCCATTGGATACAGTTCAGTGGCGGCGGGGTGGAGTTTATAAATAGGAGTCTGCCCTTCCCAAAAAGGGAGTCTGTGACCCACGCTAGACCCAACTAGACGCTTCTTCCTCTGGAAACTGAATCTGGGGCAAAAGAATGAAGAGGATAAAAGTGAGTTAAGTTCTTGTCCATCCTCCCCAGCTCTCCTTGTGGGACCTTCTGTCTTAGGGTTAGGGCATCACACTCTGATTTTTTTTTTTTTTGCCAATTACAAGATGGAACTTCCAGGACTCCAGAGGGCTTTGCCACCCACCCATTCCCTGTCAAACACTACGTTACGCCACATTCGGATATATCCCATAGTACTTCTAGTTCTGCCAGAGACAGGCTTCATCACTTGTCTAAACATCCTGGACCTCTGAGCTGGCAAGGCTTACCTGGTGGAGGTGTGGGTGCCAGCCATTGGCTACAGTTTACAATTCAGCACAGTGGAGAAATGTGGGCACATCTATTCGTAACACTTGTTTTATTTGAGACACTGAGAGGGTAAGTTTCTCTCTGGAAGTGTAAAGGTAGGCAAGCAAAATCTCCGAAAAGGGACCTTTTAGAAGGCTAATTTATAGACTGGTATGTTCTCTCTCCTCATCCCAACCTATAGCTTAGCTTCCAGGAAAGGATGTGGTTTGTTTTCACATACCAATGACTGTGTATTAAGCCAGCTGCCCCCTTGAGAAGGAGAATCATCACGTGATGGTGATAAGGTGCTTCTTAACTCTTGAGCTGCCTTGGTTCTTGCTCATTTCCAGGCCTGGTTCTCCAGATTCCTACTGCTCCTGTGAGCCCTGGATTGGTTAGGGATGAGTTTGCAGGCAGCAGAAAAAGAGTGGCTTAAATGTCAGAGGTAGACAGCCCAGGTCTGGTCTGTAGCTCCACAAGTTTACCAATGTTCCAGACTCTTCCTCTCTGCTCCAACCATCCTCAGCATGTGGCTTCCATCCTCAAGGTCTCATATGTTCATAACTGCTGCTGTGGCACCAGCCATCACAATGATATTCCATACGGGAGAAACAAGGAAGGGAGGAGGGTCAAAAGGACTTTGCCAGCATGGCCAACCACTTTAAAAAAAGCTTTCCCAGCATTCCAACCCAGTGATTTCCATTTATATCTTATTTGCCATAACATGACCATCCTTAGTTTTAAGAGAAACTGAGAAGTGCAATTTAGCTGGACACATTCCTAGCCTGAAAACCAGGCTTCTGCTAGGAAGGAAGAGGTAGACGATGCACGTTGGGTGGGCAGGTCTTGCGCTTTGTCTCAGCCTCCAATATTCTTCCTTCTTTTTGCCTAGATTAGTTTGAGTTACTTTCCATGGTTTTCAACCAAAGAAGGCTCACACTATATTTTTATTCTTATAGAAACAATGCATTCAGATTTATTGTGGGAAAAAGGGAAAATACAGGTTGAAAAAAAAAGGAAGATCAAAATCACCTATATAATCCCACTATTCAGAGATAAATATCATGAATAATATATTCATATTAACAAGTATTCTAATAACTAGTTGTTTTCTATCTTAAAAAAAAATAAAATCTTAAAGGGATGCTCAGTTCACAAAATAGATAAAACGGAGCTGCTCTGATCGATGCTGGAATGGGAGGCCCAGACCCCTTCCGGTGAGGCCCCTCTCCTCTGGCTAAATGTTGGATTTAGCTGGGAAACGACAATTTTAAAGGACTTCCCACTGGCCACTGCACGGATACATCGTCATTTCCTTACTCAGTCCCCTACTGATGATCACATAGGTTGTTGCCAGTTTTCCACTGTTGTAAACTTCGTTATAAACAAACTCTGTTTTAAGCAAACCCTCTGAACTTTTCTTTCCACGTAGCCGGGTTTGTTGGAGCTCATTTACTGCCTTGGAGAAGGTGGCAGGACAGGGGAAAGAGAGGTCCTTCTCCTTTCTCTGCCATTTAGTGGCCTTACGCCAAGGAAGCGGGTCCCTTTTCTTCCCTCATTCCCATCTTTAAAGGCACCAAATCTTTGCAGCGCATCCCCTCCTGGGATGCAGCCTTCCACGACATCTCCATCTGGCTTCGTCCTGGGGTCTGTGAGAGGCCTACAGGCGCCGGTACGGGGGTGACCACGCTGGCTGTGCGTGGGCTCTCTTCAGACTGGCTAGTGTCCAGGCGGTACTGGCTCTTCAGCTATTTTTAAAAATGCTTTTTATTTTTAAGTTGTTCTAGATTCACAAGAAGTTTCAAAAAAATACGCAGAGGTCATTTGTTCCCTACCTCCAGTATCCCCCAATGGTAACATCTTGCGTGATTACAGTACAACGTCATAACCAGGAAATTGACATTTGTACCATCGAGCTTATTCAGATTTCACCAGTTACGTGTGTGTGTGGGGGGGTGTAGTTTTATGTAAATTTTACCGCACGTGTAGATCTGCGTAACGACCACCACAATCAAGATACAAAACTGGTCATCACCGCCACACAGACCCCCCTCAGGGGAAGGACTGGGAGGTTGGGGTCAGCAGGTGCAAACTCTTATATACAGGATGGATAAACAACAAGGCCCTACTGCAGAGCACAGGGAACGAGATTTGCTATCCTGTGACAAACCACAATGGAAAAGAATATGAAAAAGTATATATATATATACACACATATATATATGTATAAAACAGAATCACTTTGCCGTACAGGAGAAATTAACGCAACATTGTAAATCAACTACTTCAATAAAATTTTTAAAAAAGTCTCCCTTGTGCTGCTCCGTTATAGCCTCCTATCCACTCACCCCCGTGCCTAACCCCTAGAAACCACTAATCTGTCTCCATCGCTATAATTTTGCCATCTGAAGAATGTTATATAAACGGAATCATATAATATGTAACCTTTTGAGTCTCACTCCTCCCTTCCCCCAACATAATCCCCTTGAGATGCATAAAGGTTCTTATGTGTATCAACAGTTTGTTCCTTTTTATTGCTAAGTAGTATCCCTGGTGTGGATGCAACAGTTGCCTTGAAGGCAATTAGGTTCTTTCCAGTTTGGGGCCCCACGAATAAAACTGCACTGAACAAAAGTTTTTGTGTGCCATAGTTTTCATTTCTGGGTAAATGCCCCAAAGTGTAATTTCTGGGTTGTACGAAAAGTGCATATTTAGTCTTGTAAGAAAGTGTCCAACAGGGAGTTCCCTGGCGGACCAGTGGTCAGGACTCAGTGCGTTCATGGCCGTGGGTCCGGATTCAATCCTTGGTCAGGGAACCAAGATCCTGCAAGCTGCTCAGCGCAGCCAAAAAAACCAAACCAAAACAAAAAACTGTCAAGCAGTTTTCCAGAGTGGCTGCACCATTTTACTTTCCCACCAGCGATCATGTCCAGTCCGGTTCCTCCACATCCTTGCCGGGATTGGGCGCTGTCCCTACTTTTAATTTTAGTTGTCCGGATGCAGTCACACCCCACTGTGCTTTTCCTTTGCGTTTCTCCCGTGGCTGACAATGCTTAAGTCTTTTCATGGGTTCATCTGCCATCTGCATATATTTTCCAGTGAAATCTCTCTTCCTGTCTTTCGCCCGTTTTCTAAGTAGATTCTTCCTTACTATTGACTTTTGAGAGTTCTTTTTGTTTCTTTTAAATAGATTCTAAATACAAGTCGGTTGGTAAATAAATGGTTTGCAAATATTTCCTCCCACTTTGGAGCTTGTTTTTTTTTTTTTTTTTTCCCCACCCTCTTAATGGGGTAATTTTTTTTTCTATTGAGATGTAATTGACATACCATAAATTCACCCTTTTAAAGTGTACAATTGGGTAGTTTTTAGTATATTGGCAAAGTCGTGCAACTGGTGCCTCTGTTTCGTTCTAGAACATTTCCATCAGCCCTAGAATACACTCCAGACCCATTAGTGGTCACTCTGCATATTCTGTCCCTCCCACGGGCTCTATAAGCTGCTTTCTGTGTCTATGGATTTGCCTGTTCTGGGTATTTCATTTCATATCAGTGGAGTCGTACTCTACATGACCTTTTGTGTCCAGCTTCTCGCACCTGGCGTCACGCCTTCAGGTTTTACTCACGGTGTAGCATGTGTCAGTACTGCATTCCCCCCCATGGCTGGATCATACCTCATTGCGTAGATACCCCACATTTCATTTATCCATGGTTAGGAGTTGAACTGTGTCCTCCAAAAAAAACAAATGAAACCCTAACCCCTAGTTCCGCAGAACGTGACCTTATTTGGAAATAGAGCTGTTACAGAGGAATTAGTTAAAATAAGCTCATCCTGGAGTAAGCCCTTAATCCACGATGACCAATGTCCTTACAAGATGCATAGAGAGAAGGTGGCCATGTGACAACAGAGGCAGAGACTGGGGTGATGCAGCTACAAGCCCAGAAACGCCAAGGACCGCCAGCAAAACCAGAAGCTGGAAGTGGCAGGGAAGGATCCCCTACAGGTTTCAGCCCTGCCGGAACCTTGATTTCAGACTTCTGGCCTCCAGATCTGTGAGACAATATGTTTCCATTGTTTCAAGTCACTTGGTTTGCTGTAAATTGTTTCAGCAACCCTAGGAAACCCAAACATCCATTCCTCATGTGATGGTTATTTGGATAGTTTCCACGTTAAGGCTCTTATGAACGTCCACGGAAGGCTTTTTGTGTGGACACGTTTTCAGTTCTCTGGGCTCTACACTTCAGAGTGGGATTGCCGAGTCATACGGTAACCCCAGGTTTAACTTTTTGTGTGCGCAGCGAAGGGCACACAACATAAAATCTCTCATTTGAATCATTTTAAAGTGTACAATTCAGTGGCATCAAGTCGTTCACAGTGTTGCGAAACGGTCACCGCTATCGAGTTTCAGAACTTTTTCATCACCGCAAGCTGAAACCCCACCCATGAAGCACTCACTCACTGCCCCCCAAGCCTGCCCTCCCAGCCCCTGGAAATCATTCACCTCCTTGCTGTCTCCATGGATTTGCTATTGCACGTATTTCACAGCAATGGAATCACACCGCGTGTGTGTGTCCTTTTGAGTCTGGCTGCTTTCACTTAGCATCGTGTTTTCAAGGTCAACCACATTCTAGCGTGTGTATCAGTACTTGATTCCTTTTATGGAGGAGTAAAGTCTACTGCGTGACAAATGAACGTATCTACGAGACGGAAACAGTCTCCCAGACGTAGAGAACGGACCTGTGGTTGCGTTGCCGAGAGGGAGGGGGTGGGGGGGGGCGGACTGGAGTTTGGGATGAGCGGATGCGAACTCTTATACATAGAACGGATAAACAACAAGGTCCTGCTGTCGAGCACAGGGAACGAGATTCAACATCCTGTAATAAACTGCAATGGAAAGAAGATGAAAATGAATGTATGTATATGTGTAACTGAATCCCTTCTCTGCACAGCAGACATTAACACGTTATAAATCAACTATACTTCAATCAATTTAAAAAAACCCACTGTATGAGAGTGAAGTGAGTCAGAAAGAGAGAAACAAATACCATATGCTAACACATATATATGGAGTTTAAAAAAAGAAAAATGGTTCTGAAGAACCTAGGGGCAGGACAAGAATAAAGACACAGACGTAGAGAATGGACTTGAGGACACGGGGAGGGGGAAGGGTAAGCTGGGACGAAGTGAGAGAGTGGCATGGACATATGTACACTACCAAATGTAAAATAGACAGCTAGCAGGAAGCAGCCGCATAGCACAGGGAGGTCAGCTCGGTGCTCTGTGACCACCTAGAGGGGTGGGATAGGGAGGGTGGGAGGGAGACACGAGAGGGAAGGGATATGCGGATATATGTATACATACAGCTGATTCACTTTGTTACACAGCAGAAACTAACACACCATTGTAAAGCAATTCTACTCCAATAAAGATGTTAAAAAAGTCACTGTATAGACAGATCGCATTTTGTTGACCCATTCATCAACAGACGGGGCGCTTGGGTTGTTTCCACCCTTTGGCTGTCGTGCGTGTGCTGCTATGGACATGAGTGGACACGTTTTTGTTTCGGCTCCTGTCTTCAGTTCTTTTGGGTACCTATCTAGGGGTGGAGTTGCTGGGTTGTGTGGTCATTCTAGTTAAAGGCATCTGCAACCTAGAAGAGGGCCCTCACCAGAACTCGGCCACGCTGGCACCCTGATCTGGGACTTCCAGCCTCCAGAGCCGGGAGAAATCAATTCCTGTTGTTCAAAAGCCACCCAGTCTACGGTGCTTTGTTAGAGCAGCCTGCAAGGACTAAGACAGTTTCGCCTGCCTTTGAACTTGATCTGAATGGACTCGTACAGCACACACACTCTAACTTTGCCCACTGTGGTTTATGTGAGGCTCACGCGGAGATGGGCTTTGTTCACTCTCACTGCTGTATCGTATTTCACTGTTACAGCCTACACACCCACGCTACTTACCCATTCACCGAGGACAGACATTTGAGTTGTTTCCAGCTTCTGCCTGTTGTAAGTAAAGCTGCAGGGACACGCTTGAACGGTTCTTTGGGTGGGTCCATGCCCTTTTTCCTCTTGCAGATGAGTGAGCTGGCCGGGGCATGGGGAACGTGTGTAATTAGCCCCGACAGGCACTACCAAATAGACTTCCCAAGTAGCTGTACGGTGCTGTGTCCCCACGTGACGGGAGAGAGTTTACTTTTGCCCAACCTGGCATCGCGCTGTAATTTTTCTGGGCGTTTCTTGGATGGTTAATGCCGGGAAGCACCTTTCCGTATGCCAATTTCCCATTTAGCATTATCTGCAACACTCACTATAATCCTGAGAGGTTCGTGTTCTTGGGTCCATTGCACCGAGGACAGAGGCCAGTGGCCTGGCCGAGGGTGGGCAGCTGGCAAGCCCTGGATCCCGGGTCTATTCGGATAACAGAGTGAGTTCTCACTCTTTGTCCTGTAGAGGAGCCTTGATTCCAGGAGAGGAAAATGTCCTTTTCCCCCGTCAGACTGGAGGGAGAACTCAGACGAGCACTTGACAGATTCAAGTTGGGCAACGCATGGGTTAAGAAGGCTGTTTTGGGGAGCGGGCTTGGTCAGCGGTGGCATGGATACTGACGTTAGCCGTCGCTGTTATTTTTGTGGGAAAGTGCATCCGAGTTCCACGCCGGGGACTAGGAAGGAAGCCTGGGGTCCGGCCTGTGGGAAGCACATCTCCGTCCCCAAAGAAAACAGCACAGCTTGAGTAAGAGCAAATCCTGGAAATGATGACAGCCTCTCGCAAGCAACTCGCTCTGTTTGCAGAACCGGATCCACAGGCGTGTGTGGGAGACAGGAGGCGTGCGGCTCCGGGTCTCACGTTTCCAAACCTCCAAGTGGATGGAATCCATGCTCTCCTCCGTTTTAGGTCCGGGTCCCCAGAAGCAAACCCTGAGATGAGGGTTTACGTGCAGGTCGTTTACGTGGGTCGTGGTCCCAGGGAGGTCTGCGGGGGAGACGCGGACGCCAAGCGGGCCAGGACTTCCGGGCTGGCATCGCCAATTCGAGAGCATCCTTGGCCTCGTTTGCCAGAGGAAACCAAGGCGACCAGCACATCGTGTAAACGATTCATCAACGCCTTGGAGCCAGGTGGAGTTGACGTGTGATTCCAGCGAGGCGGGCAGCCTCCCCTCTCCCCAGTTCTGAAATGGAAACACCCAGGAAAAGCTAGGAGGTCAAAGCCTAGACTCCAGGTCCTCATGTCGCAGAAGGGCGAGGCTATCCGAGCTCCTCCATGTTCCCATGATTCTTTTCACCAAGAGGTGAAAGCACCAAGGGCTGCTTAGCTTTGGATGGCCTGCACCTGAGCTGCTCTGCCTGCCCACGCAGAGGCGAAGAAGGGGTTTTCATCTCCCAGGTGAGCCCTCGGCCGGGGACCGACAGGCGTGAGAATGTGAAAGCCCAGCTCCCTCGCCCGAGTCAAACCCTGAGGTGTAACCTACTTTCCAGAGGCCTGGACTTTGCCCTGCAGCCCTGCCTTCCCTTGCCCGCTCTGTCTCCCCTGCGGATCTCCCGGGAACCGCGACCCACATTAATGACTAGCACACAAGTCCTCGCCTCAGGGAAACACGGATTCCTGGTCGCCAAACCCTGTACATCGGCCCGTTGATACAGCCCATCCAGGGGCGCTGGTTTCCCTTGTGGTTCCAGGTAGTTCTGGAGCGAACGTTATACCTGGAGGTGGCGATGCAGGAACCTGGGGGTTTCCTCCCCCTCCCCCCTCCGGAGCTCTTGCCTGTGCAAAGCACATGTAGGATTCTCTGCTGTGCCACTTGCGTGTTGGACTCATACGTGTACGGAAAGGGAGCAAAAACCAAGCGTGGATTTCCCAGAGGGACCCCATCCGTGTCAGCACCACCAGGTCAAGCGCCAGAACCTTACCAGCACCCCAGCAGCGTCCCTGTGTGCCCTTCTGGTCACCACCCAGGCACCCCTAAGTGCTATCCGGACTTCTGACACCACAGCTGAGCTTTGCCTGCCATTTACATTTCACACGAATGAAATCACACAGGATGTTCCTTTTCTGTGGCTGCCTTCACACACCTAATATTACTTTCACGAGGTCTGTCCATATCCTGGTTCATTTGCGTTGCTGTCTAGTATCCACTCGGTGAATATAGTTTATTGAGCCTTTCCGTTACCGATGGACACTGGAGATCTTTCTAGTTCTGGCTCTTACAAAGGGCGTGCCCGCCGATGCTCTAGGACATGTTTCCGGGTGCATGTATGTATGTGTGCTGTGGGCACACGCCTAGTGGAATTGCTGGGTCACGGGTATTTTTTTTTTAAGTTTTTTTGATGTAGACCATTGTTTAAAAGTCTCTATTGAATTTGTTACAGCATCGCTTCTGTTTTTTAAAAAATTGTATTTATTTATTTATCTTTGGCTGCGTTGGGTCTTCGTTGCTGTGGGCGGGCTTTTCTCTAGTTGTGGCGAGCGGGGGCTACTCTTCGTTGCGGCGCACAGGCTTCTCATCGTGGTGGTTTCTCTTGTTGCGGAGCGCGGGCTCCAGGCGCGCGGGTTTTAGTAGTTGTGGCTCACAGGCTCAGCAGTTGTGGCGCACGGACTTAGTTGCTCCGCGCCATGTGGGATCTTCCCGGAATCCCAGGATCGAATCCATGTCCCCTGCATTGGCAGGCGGATTCTTAACCACTGCGCCACCAGGGAAGTCCCATTGCTTCTGTTTTATGTTTTGTTTTTTGGCCACAAGGTATGTGGGATCTTAGCTCCCTGACCAGGGATCCAATCCTCACCCCCTGCATTGGAAGGCAAAGTCTTAACCACTGGACCACATGACCCATGGGACTACCAGGGAAGTCCCATGGGTCCTGGGTATTTGCATGTCCAGCTTGCGTAGATGCCGCCAAACAGTTTCCAAAGTAGGGGGTGTATCAATTCACCTCCCGCCCCCCTCCCTGGTAGTGCATAGTTCCTGGTTTCTCCATAACCTCACTGACCTTGGTATTTGGAACTTCCATTTTGCAACCCAATCAGAATGCATGGGACCGTTCACTTGAGTACTCTCCACCCTCAGGGCTGCCGCTGGTCCTTACATCCCTTTTGTATGAATTAGAAGAAGGACATCCCTGCCTTAAGACACTTTACATCCATCTGCTGAGAATTTCTGTGATGTGCTGTGTTGTCAGAGCGTGACACGCTACTGCCCTCTGCTGGACAACGGTTGACATTCATAGTACAAATCTTGGATGCCTGGGATAGAAAAGGCAGCCTCTCAGGTGGGGTGGGGGGCCCTTGAGCAGTGCACTCCCTGGACGACCGCACATGGTGACCCTGACCACTCTCCTCTCCTGTTCACACATGCTGGAGGTGATGGTGAGGACTGGCTGGAGGAGGCTTAATGAAATCTCACAAGGCGACGGCTCGCGAGCTGAATCTGGCGTGCAGTTTATGTTTTACTTGACTCACAGTGTAAAAAAAAAAAAAAGAGCTAAAATTATTTATTGATTTTAAAATTGGGGGGATTTAAAGGAAAAATCTGAAAAATCAGAGAAACTAGTAAAAGTGGGCCCTCATCCTCAAATTATGACCTAGAGGCAGATCTGCTCGGGTCTCCCGTTAGCCTCAGTCTCTACCACGCCCGCTGTCCTCAACCCCAAAGCCTCTGTCAGTTGGCAGCAGCGAGATCAAAATAGCCAATGCAGTGCCAGATCCCCGGCGCCCCCACCCAAAGCGCCGTCACTTATTTATGGTAACTGCCTTGCTGCTGCTGTGTGGATACACCTTTGCGATCGCTCTTTTGACATTGACAAGGGAAGGAAAACCATCCCAAGCTGACCGTTAGAGTGTGGGATAAAATAACTCCACTCTTCTGTGTACCGGAGTAAAAATCCCATCTGATAAGGTCTCTATGGAACAGTAGGGGCTTAACGACTGGAGTTCACTGACAGCCCTGCCCAAAGGGGCTGGTGCTTTTTTTTTTTTTTTTTTTTTTGCGGTACGCGGGCCTCTCGCTGCTGTGGCCTCTCCCGCTGCGGAGCACAGGCTCCGGACGCGCAGGCGCAGCGGCCACGGCTCACGGGCCCAGCCGCTCCGCGGCACGTGGGATCCTCCCGGACCGGGGCACGAACCCGTGTCCCCCGCATCAGCAGGCGGACTCTCAACCACTGCGCCACCAGGGAAGCCCGGGGCTGGTGCTTTATGAGCTGGTGGCCAAGAAATGAAGCACGAGGGGGGGGGGCAGGAGGGGCTGGCGTGAGCAGGTGAAGGGTGAGCAGGTGGCATCTAGAACTTTCTCAGAAAAGCTCTGGTGTCCCAGGAATCAGGGCTGGGGCGGCAGCCTAGCCAGTTAGGGGGCTGAGACTGAGTGGAAAATTCCTTATCTGTATGTTACAGAGTTAAACTAGTTTCTTGATGAACTCAAGAATTTTTCACTTATTTGTATATCTTAGCAATTTAAAAAATCTAGTGCCTCAATCAACGACCTCTGAAGTAGCTATCATTTTTTTTTTTGGTCTCTCAAAATATTTACTTCATGTAGATACTGGGAAGACAACAACGTACAAAATAGTTAAGTAAAAAACCTTGACAAATACACTCGTTTGGTCATCAAAATATAAAAAGCTGAAAATAGTATTACATTAGGTACTTTGATTGGAAACAGTGTTACTCTAGTCAAGTAACGAGCCCAAAGCGGTTCCCAGCTCAGAGTTAAAGCTCGGCTCTCTCTTCATACACACAGAGCTTAGACAAGCATCATATATGTTTTCATCCAGAATGGTCCCCCCGCCAGATCCTTATCTTTTTATTTTTGTTACTTTTATGGAAATTATTCAGTGTGTTTGTGCGTTTTTTATAAAATAAACTTTATTTTTTTCAGAATGTCACTAAGCAAGCACATCAAGCTCGGACAATGTCTGAATTTACGAAAGTGGAAATAGCCCAATAAAGCGTCTCAGGTTAAGAGAGAGGCGAGGGCGGGTTACTAATCGGTATGGAATCATTTGTCGCTTGATCAGCACAGTGGCACTGCTGACCGTGCTCTGAAAGTTGGCCCTGCCTGATAACAACCCATGTGGATGCAAACCTCCTGGAGCTAGAACCCTTTCTCGAAGGTACAGATGAGGCACAGAGAATCACTAGGAGAAGCATGAGTAAAAGCTGAGTCCTTACCACGAGTGGGGTGCTGGCCAGGGAAAGTCAAGTCCTCGGACGCCCCGTTGAAACGCAAAGTGTCCTGGCGCGGCTGTCCCCAGGGGCTGTCCCCAGGGGCACATGTGAGGCGGGTCTGGTGCAGGAGAGACAGACCGCTTGTAGAAGTGAATGGTGGCTTGCGCGGGGAAGCTGGCCAGCGCCTTCTCCCCGGAACCCTGCAGATACTCTTGACGCTTAGCAATGGGTAAAGTCAGTGTTACGGGATGCCGAGACCCAAAGGCCCCCTTCGATCCAAAGGTCTGTGGGTCACACCCAGGCTCCAGCTTAACCGTATTTGATAAGCTCCTCTTCCTCTTAACTGTCGTCGCCATATCCTGGGCGCTGTGAGGGAACCCAGGGTGGAAAGATGAGTCGGACGCGGTCCCACAGTTCATGCGTTTTAAATCTGGCTTCCAGCTCTGGTGGAGTCAGCATCCTGGGGGCTCGGGATCCAAGGTCTCCATGGTGTTCGGCTCGCGGGCCCGCGCGGCGTCGGGGGTCCCCGTGGACCGTCCCCGGGGCGGTGACAGACGCGTCCCCGCGCCTCCCGGGCTCCGGCCGCTGCCTCGGGTCCCGTGGTGACCCCGGAGCCCGCGCCCCTCCAGCAGCGCCCGCGACCGGCTGCGCCTTTAACCGCTCGGGCGTTACACGTGAATGATCGTAATATTACCCGTGTCTGCTGGGCTCTTACTCTGTGCCACGTGCCGCGTCACCCCATTTAATCTTCACAGTGATGCTCTCCGCCCTAAGGCAGATGCTATTACCAGCTCCACGTTGTGGACTTAACTTTACAGACAAGCAAACTGAAGTCCAAAGGCCTTCAACAATTTGCCTAAGACCACGCCACGTGGGCGGGGCTGGGTTTGAACCCGGATCGCCCTGACTGCAGGCCTCAAGCTCTGGACGCTTCTGTTCAGATACCACCTGATCTGGAAGCAGAACCTCTTCCTGGGTGGCGCCAGATAAAATCTAGGCTGGAAACTAGAGCTTTGTGATCGTTACCGAGCCCGTGTCTTTCTCGGAAACGCGGGTCTTCCCCATCTTTGATGTTGGGAGCTTTGAGGCCTCGTGGGCGGAAGACCACGGAGGTGCTACCCCATCTTCTTCTTGCAGGAGGCCCCGGGGGGCAGGGGCTGAGGCTCTGTACAAGGTCACAGGGCCCGTCCGTCCGTGGAGGAACCCAAACCGGGAGGCTGGGTCCTGACTCATGGATTCCAGCCCCCCCCCCCCCCGCGCCCCGGCCATGCCGAGTCTCAGAGCCGCGGCTCTTTAGAAACGAAGGAAGCAATTACACCCTCACCATCAGGACGCGGGCTGCCCCCCCGCCCCCCCCGCGAGGGCGGATGCCAGCAGCCCGGATCCACGCGCGCGGCTTTCCCACGTGGTCCGCCTGCCCGGGGAGCCTCAGCTCGTGTTTGATCGCGGCCACGGGAGGCGGCCCCCGCCCGCACACTTGCTCCGGTACATTCACTCCTGCCCTGCGGCTGGGGCTCAGCTCGGATGTGGCGGCCGGATCAGAGCTGCATTCCGCCCTCGCAGCGGGTAGGGCGAGGATCACAGGAGAGGTCTGGAAAAAGCACAGCAGCTCCGGGCAGGCACACCGCGTTATGAGACGGAGGAGGGCACAGCGGGAGATGCTTTGGCTTTTCCTCGGGAGGCGTCTCCAGAGCCCAGCGGCCCACCCCGCCTCTCGCCCCTCTCACCCTGCAGGGGCTCCCGGCTTCTGGGCCAGCAGGTGCGCGGGTCCTGAGCTCCCTGACGCTTCGCCGCTTCACTTTTATTTGCACCGGAGCCTTCCGTTTGAGACGGCCGCCGGCCAGCTCAAACAAACGCTTTTCTACGGCCACGAAAAAGTGATTATTTGCATGGTGAGGGAGTCGCCATCCACGAGAACGGGGCAGTTTCCCTCTGAGCAGAAAATGAGAGACGTCTGAGCCCTCGGAGGGAGGGGGGCCGCTAAGTGTGCAAAATCCTCCCGCGGGCAGAAGTCGAAACGGGTCGGATGTGCTTATTCATTTATTTCCTCCTTAAAAAAAAGCACTTATTGATCACATACCTTGTCTTACGCATGAACCCAACCCTCGGGGCCCAAAGTATAGGCAGCGATGGACACCCACACTAGTGACAAAGTACTGTAGGGGCACAGATGCGGGAAAAGCCGACCCTGCTGGGGAGGCGGGTGTTGGAATGTTCTTGAAACCAGGTAACATTGCACTAGGTCTTAAAGGATGTAGGATGTTTTCCAATTAGACAAAGAAGGGACGGCATTTATGATGGAGGAACAGCATGTGCAAAGGCCCTGAGGCTGGAAAGTGCAAGGAGTTTGGGGGCATAAGGGTCACCTGGGTGACTAGAACATGGCGCGCTTGGGCAGAAGAGGGGGTGAAATCGGCTGTGAAGAGCCTCAGATGTGGTGAGGGAGGGACCCTTATTGCTCTTTTCCTCATATTTCCATAGAAAGGAGGGCTATTTGTCTCTGGGAAGGAAAAACACTGTACAGGGCAACATTCTCTGTGCCCCTTGCAGAAGAAGGACGACCCTTCTGGTTGGTCGGCTGAGCGGAAAGTGAGTGATTTCCCGCCCTGGGATGTGAACATAGATTATGTGGGGTTCACCCGTGCCGACATACACCACGTCCTCACTCTCAATTGCACAGGATGTGCTTTTTTTTCCAGCGGTTGCCTTCCATCTCCAGACAGAACTCTGAAAGTGTCCAAGTGATCTTAGAAACTGCATAATTTTATCTGCCTGCTGAGTATTCCAGAAGCTTCAGGGGAGCAAGTGTGCGCTGTGGATTGTGGTGAAGAGGTGTGCATTTTCATATACGGACCCGAGAGTGACCCTGGCTCTGACACGAGCAGGCGGGGAGTCTCGGACTTGGATGATTCTGTCCTGTCCCACAGCCCACCAGCGCAGCCGCACAGACAGTGGGGCAGGGAGGGGGCGCAGATTCAGTACCGGGTCCCCCGGGTTCCTTGTGGAAACATCGTCCTGGGTGCTGTCTCTAGCTCAAAGCAAATCAGGGAGCCCCCTGCAAGGGAGGAATTTTTCTCCTAAAATGTAAAAGCAGAGTCTTAAGGGTTTAAAATCTGAGTGAGGCTGCCAGGCACGTAGGTGGTGCTCAAGAAATATTTACAAAATAAAGGAATGAGGAGAATCCCCTGGCGGTCCAGTGGTTAAAACTCCGTGCTTCCACTGCAGGGGGCCGGGGTTCAATCCCTGGTCGGGGAACTAAGATCCCGCGTGCAAAAAAAAAAAAAAAAACCCACAACACCCCAAACAAACAAAAAACCCCCCACCAAAACAGAACATAAAAACTCCAAACAAACAAATCAAAAAAAATGACTGAGTGCATAAGTCTAGTCTTTCAGACCTGCCCAGGTTCAAGAGGAAGGGACACGGCCCCCATCACTGCACAGGAGGAAGGTCAAGGTAATATTTTAAGAAGAGCGGTTGGGAGCTAACGGCTGTGGCCACTTTTGGAGAACAAAACCTGCCATAACACTGGAGGGAGGGAGTTACAAGAGGGGGTCCCAAGATTTGGAAGAACCCTCTGCTGAGCCCAGCGAGGCCCCGTGTTTCTGATTTAGGTAAAGAGAAGGCAGGAGGAGTGTGGTCTGTGGTCCAAACCCCAGCTCATTCACTTATGCCCGGAGTCACCCGCATCTTCTTGCATCCACGGCAACCTGCGTGTGTGACGTGCCCGCCCCAGACGGGGGCTCACGGGACAGTGGTTAGGTTGCCTGCTTGCGTCACCAGGACTGGTTACAGGCGGTCGGGTCGGCGGCAGAGAGCTCTGCACAGCTTAACAGCTGTGTGTGCGGTCTGTACCCCACGCAACCCACGTCGCTCTAAAGGCTGACCCTGTTTGGTGCTGACTTTGTGTGCCGGGACAACATATTTCCAGAAAAGAGGAAAATCTGGGACAGCCCGACAAGCCAGAAGCCCTGCGTTTGCTGAGAGAAAGCTATTGGGGGAGGGGGATTGGCCGGGGGAGGGGGATTGGCCGGGGAAACAATGTCCAAAGGTGCCCCCGTAGGGTGGGTCTTGGCTCCAGACCTGCCCCTGGGTGGGAGGGGGTACTGTGTGCTCACAAAACCATAGTCAGGGGACTTAGCAAAGGCAGCCTCTGGATTTGGAGAAATCCCTTACTTCTCCCCAGGTAAGCACTGTGTGTCCATGACATGTCCATTTTTGGTCATTTTCTACCCTAACCCCCAGGCAGAGTCTCTTGTGTTAAGTGCGGAGGGGGCCGATTTTGTGCTCCACCTTGTAAAGAGAGAGGCTGAGTCCGGCTCCCACCCAGCGGTGAATGGGGCTGACTCTGGATTCTCCCCGGCTTGGAGGGGCCAGAGGCAGGAGCAGTGAGGGGACGGGGCCACACCCTTCTTGGGATGCGAAGCTCTGAGCTGAGCTGTGGCCAACGTTCGACGCCACCTTCCGTGACTTGCGCCCTGCACGGCGTTTAGTGCCTATATTTAATCCATCTGCAAAATCTCTTTTCCTGCCCTAACTACCTCCCAGGGATAGAAAATGCCTTCAAGGTACATTTTTGTTCATCAGACGAAAAGAAAAAAAAAAAAAAGGCACTACCGAAATAGAAGAGATTATTTACTACTGTACGACTGTAAAAATGGTGATCAGGGAACTGGGAATTCAGGCGTGATGGGACAGCCGCGCTAGTGAATATTTCAGAAATAAAACATACGTGATAAAAGAATGATCAGAGCGGACTAATTATAGAACGGAGCCTATTAAGGGAAGCGAGGAAAATCCAGGCTGAGGAGAAAATGAGGAGAAAATTGGTGAGCAGAGAAAGTAGACAACAGAGCGGGAGGGAAATATTTAGGCCCCTCGCCTTGTACACGGGCGGCCTCCGAAATGTGATGAGTGAAAAGGCGCAGGCGTATCTGAAGAGGAAAGTGGTCACTGCTGAACGCGAATGATTTATTCTGCATTTCTGTTTATACTGAAGGCACTGAGGCGTAATTTACGCCCAGTGAAATCCATCCTTTTTAGCGTGCACTTCTGTGGATGTTGACAGACAGACAGAGTCGTGGAACCTCTCCCGCAGTGAAGATCCAGAACACTCCATCACCTTCAAAGGCTCCGTCTCCGCACCCTCCTTCCCCCCCAACTCCTCAGAGGCTACCACAATCCACCTTACTGCACCCCGCGCCCGGGAATGTTCTGCGCAAGGCCTGGGCTAACTTCTTGACGACCAAATCCAGGAGACGTACTTGAGACACGTCAGATGTTTATTGAACAGAGTGCGCGGTCCAGAAGGAGGTGTGGCGGAGGCTCAGGTGTGGGTGCGGGTAGGGGACAAACGGCAGAGCTCGGACCTGCAGGCCTTCGTCAGAAAATCAGGAAAGATCAGGAAGAAGGAGAGGGAGATTAGAACCCGGTGTCTCCGGTGTCTCCGGGTTCCCTTTACCACGTTGGAGATGTTGTCGTCATGGAGACGGGGAAGAGGCGGGGTGGGGGGGTGGGGGGGGAGAGGAGGAGGTCCGGCCCTGCAGGGGTGGGTGTGGGGCGGCTACCAGTGACCAGTGCTGAGAGGATAAGGCGCTGAGTCCACCTGCCCGCCTGTCGGGGGGCTTTCTAAGTGCGGTGGGGCAGCGCAGCGATGGGGCTCTGGTCCTCAGCTATGCTCTCCAGAGCCTCTTTTGTTGGCTGTTCAAGTTCGCCTTGGGCAAACAGTCCGGCGCCCCGCTCCCTCTGCACCCGCCTTGTGTCACCTGGGGGTGAGCGGACGTGTGCGCCCAGCTCTGACAAGGTCACGTCCGGCGTTTTCTGTCTCCAGACCCGGGTGTGATCTTCCGCTCCAGGAAGGCTCAGGTGACACGACCGGGTACAGAAGCCAGGCTTGTGCTCTGATGCACCGAGACTCCGGCTTCTCCATCATTTTCTGAACTGGTGGTGGGGGGGCTCCCACATCTGGGAGATCTGTTCTTCCTCCACAGTGTTGGAAGGGGAGAGAATCCCCCTGGCATCTGGCGTTAGCTTGCAGTCTGCCAGGAGAATGGACCGTGAATGCACCTAGGACCCACGAGGGTCCTAGGATGGAGGCTGAACTCAGAAAACCAAGCAACCCGGGAGGACCTGTGGAGTCCTGGAGGGACCCGGAGAGAGGTGACGTTGCTGTCTTGACTCTAAGATTCGGGGGCTGCTGGCTTCACGGGCAATCAGGCAGCTTAAGAGTAGAAATACCAAACGGTTGCTCATTTAAAGCGGAAGCTCCAGGTTTTCTCTCTCGTCGCGCTGGCCGCTCTGGACTAGGACCCTGCCTCTCCTGGAGGTGTGCACTTACCCTTTGCCCTGGGGGTACCTGAATGAAGATGTCTGAGAGCAAGGGCATTTCTCCAGGGGAGGAGTATCTGTCCAAGGGCCGTGCACACCTTCAGCAGAGGCTGCGGGGCGCTGCAGGTCCTCAGCCTCTATCCCTTGGGGTCCCGGTTATGGCTTGACGGGTCCCTCTCAAGATTTGGGGCACCTGTGCCCTTCTGCAGAGGGCGGCCTCTGGGCCACTGGAACTGCCCCCCTCCCCTGCCCCCCATGCTTTGCTGGGCCCCATCCCCGTCTCTGCCCTCCCTTTGCTCCCTGGCTGCTTCTGGGAGAGAGGCCTTTGCGTGTCCTCCCACCTGACCGACCGGTCCCTCTCCACGCCCTTGACCACAGGGTACCGGCGTTCCCCACCGCCCGGCCTTGGCCTTGCTTTTCCGCGTACACTCCCTTCCTTGGTGATCTTGGCTACACTCAGAGCAGATGTCTGTCCAGCCGGAGTTCTGTCCAGTGCAGCTCCTGAGACCACCTCCCCACGCGTGCTCAGCCTCCCCTGCCTGATGCCTTCACACCTGTCCACCCCCGACCTGGGCCCCTCTCCTGTGTCACCGTCACACCCGTGCACTGTCCCCTTCCAGGTAGATCTTTGTGACGCTATAGGGATGCCCTCCCATCCACCTCAGCAGAGAGGGTTTACCAGGTGTCTGGGAGGCCAGGCGGGTCAAAAATCCAAGGTCAAGGTAGAACTGTCCCTTCGAGCCTCGTTCACACCAGGTCACGTCAACAGAGCCGAAACAACAAACTACACAAAGCAACTTCCTGCAGATCAGACCCAGGGCGGGTTAACATTCCTTGCCTGCAAATGTCTATTAGGATACGTGAGTTTTATTTTAACTACTTTCCACAGACAAATGATACGGTGTAGAACGGCTTTTCGTTCGGGTTTAAACAGTTTAGTTTATCTATAATTCAAAAAACTAAACCGATTCAGTAGGTGCCACAGAGTCAAGAAGCCTATACCATTTGTTCAAGTGGCACAGTCTCTCCTCTCGCAGGGGACGGTCAGCTTCACCTTCTTATTACAAACAGCTCATACTCAAGGCAAAAAAATTCTAAACCACAACCAAACAAGCAGCCCACAGAAAACACAACGATTAAACGTCTTTCAGGCATCCTGCTACCCAGAGGTAACCACTACTACTCTTTTGATCATGATCTTGTGGTTTTAAAAATATGTACATACACCCACCCATACCCACATAAACTACACGTATTTATAACTTGTCAATGATTTATAGATAATTATAAAATGATGTATTTGTGTAAAACTACAAAGTAGACACATTTACAAAATTAGTGGCACACTCATCAGCATACTTGGATGTCTCCTTTTTTCTCTCTGAAGTATATTATGAACTTCTTTGCATAATAAATATTCTTTTTTTTTTTTTTTTTTTTGCGGTATGCGGGCCTCTCACTGTTGTGGCCTCTCCCGTTGCGGAGCACAGGCTCCGGACGCGCAGGCTCAGCGGCCATGGCTCACGGGCTTAGTTGCTCCGCGGCATGTGGGATCTTCCCGGACCAGGGCACGAACCCGTGTCTCCTGCATCGGCAGGCGGATTCTCAACCACTGCGCCACCAGGGAAGCCCCATAATAAATATTCTTGTCAGCACCTTTTTCTTTAAAGAGGAATCTATTATGTGAATGGCCTCCCCCCCCCCTTTTTTTTTTTTTCTGGTAAAGGGAGATTTTCTTGTGCATCCTTGGCCATGTTCCTAATTCCTACCTCATTAGGTTCTCATAGCAGCTGGTAAGGAACTCTTACGGTCATTTTGTAGGAAATACACTCCAGCGGCCCCGGGTGGCTCATGAAAAGTGGTTGAGTGAGACTAAGCAGCCTCAGAGGAACTGGAACGAGGCCGCAAGGGCTGGAGCCGAGGGGCCCCATAGCCGCGGTGAGGATTTTGGACTCAGCAGTGCACGGCTGTAAGCGGGGGAGCTGGAAGGATGGAGTGGGAACAGAGTGTGTGTGCGGAGACTGCTGAGGAGGTCCCCGCGGTGGGTCAGGGAGAGAGGAGGAGGACAGCCCAGGCCAGGATGCCTGGGGAGACAGAGAGAGGCCGATGGGGCCCGGAGGTATTGGGGTGGTGAAATCGACAGGTCTCGGGTTGGGTGTGGTTACCCTGATCTAGAGGGAGGGGATAAAAGCACTTTGTAAATGTTGAAACTGAGCAGAGATCACATCGATTATTACGAGAATTAAGGGGGGAGCATCTTAGGGCAATGAATCTTGCAGTCGTGTGTGTTTTTCCTACAGCACCATGAGAAAGCCAAGGCAAGCAGAGCTCCCACGTTTAGATGGTTTTATGAGTCAGCACAAGCACCACTAGCTGCTGTGACAGATAAACCCTGAGCAAGTTTCTTTCTCCTTCAGGTCACAGATGCACGTAAGCTGGGCAGCTTTCTGGAGTCAGGTCCCTTGTGGAGGGGCGGTTCTGTTGAGAGACAGGGTGCCTGTCTTGGGCACACGCTGAGGTCAGGCGAGGTGACCCTTCAGGAGAAGCTGATGTGGCAGAGTAGGTTTTCCAAAGATGCCCCACGTGTCCTTCTAGAGCCTTGCTTCCCTTCCTCAAGGTCCTTCCCCCACTCCTGAGCCTGGACAGACCCTCAAGACAGCCTCGACCAACAGAGCAGAGAAGTGATGCCATGTGACTTCCAAAGCGGGGTCATAAAATCACGGTGCATCTCCTCATTGTTCCTGTGGGACGCTTGTGCCTGGATGTAGCCACCATGCTGTGAGGAAGCCCAAGCAGCCGCACAGAGACCTCGCGGAGATGCCAGCCGTACCTGTTCCATCGACGGCTTCCTGAGGTCAGGGCCAACAGACCAACCGCCAAGACGTGACCGAACCGAAGAGGATGGTTCCAGCCCCCTCAACTCCTCTGCCACCTCTTCTGGGTGAGGGAGCCTGTGAGGATGGCTGCTATAAACGGCTTTATTAGCTTGGGCCTTCACGTGTCTTTGTCCCAAGAAACCCTGGAACCATTACATGGCCTTTAAAAATCAAACGAATTAAGCTCTAAATTAATTCAAAATGTATGGAAATTGAGCTGAAAAGCAAAGTAAACGGAGAGGAGAAAGGAAATGCAAGTTGGGTTCTATGCTTATGATGTGTGCCCAAGTGCACATAGGTTGTACAGCAACAGAGAGTTTAAAAAAACGGGGTGGGGGTGAGGGGGTAGGGCTTGACTGCTTTCCCAAAGGAAGGAAAACTAATAAATTGCCCGTCAGAAGCTCTCTGGACGATGAAAACTGGTGGCCTTGACTCGACCTCCAGAAGTTGGCCGTGTGGTTCCTCCCACCTCAGGTTCCCTTCCCCTCCCCCACTTTCCCCTGCCAGGGAGCCTTTGTGGTCTTACAGGCAGGACGCTTTTTAATTTTTATTTATTTATTTTTTAATTTTTTTCTTTTTTTTTGCGGTATGCGGGCCTCTCACTGCTGTGGCCTCTCCCGTCGCGGAGCACAGGCCCCGGACGCGCAGGCCCAGCGGCCATGGCTCACGGGCCCAGCTGCTCCGTGGCATGTGGGATCTTCCCGGACCAGGGCACGAACCCGCGTCCCCCGCATCGGCAGGCGGACTCTCAACCACTGCGCCACCAGGGAAGCCTATTTTTTAATTTTTTAAGTTAATTAATTTTTTTATACAGCAGGTTCTTATTAGTCATCTTTTTTTATACACATCAGTGTATACATGTCAATCCCAAGCGCCCAGTTCAGCACACCACCATCGCCACCCCGCCGCGGCTTTCCCCTCTTGGTGTCCACACGTTTGTTCTCTACATCTGTGTCTCAGTTTCTGCCCTGCAAACTGCTTCATCTGTACCATTTTTCTAGGTTCCTCATGTATGCATTAATATATTTGTTTTTCTCTTTCTAACTTACTTCACTCTGTATGACAGTCTCTAGATACATCCACGTCTCTACAAATGACCCAATTTTGTTCCTTTTTATGGCTGAGTGATATTCCATTGTATATATGTACCACAGCTTCTTTATCCATTTGTCTGTCGATGGGCATTTAGGTTGCTTCCATGACCTGGCTATTGTAAATAGTGCTGCAATGAACATTGGGGTGCATGTGTCTTTTTGAATTGTGGTTTTCTCTGGGTATATGCCCAGTGGTGGGATTGCTGGATCATATGGTAATTTTATTTTTAGTTTTTTCAGGAACCTCCATACTGTTCTCCATAGTGGCTGTATCAATTTACCTTCCCACCAACAGTGCAAGGGGGTTCCCTTTTCTCCACACCCTCTCCAGCAATTGTTGTTTGTAGATTTTCTGATGATGCCCATTCTAACTGGTGTGAGGTGATACCTCATTGTGGTTTTGATTTGCATTTCGCTAATAATTAGTGATGTTGAGCAGCTTTTCATGTGCTTCTTGGCCATCTGTATGTCTTCTTTGGAGAAACGTCCATTTAGGTCTTCTGCCCATTTTTGCAATGGGTTGTTTGTTTGTTTTTAATATTGAGCTGTATGAGCTGTTTATATATTTTGGAGATTAATCCTTTGTCTGTTGATTCATTTGCAAATATTTTCTCCCATTCTGAGGGCTGTCTTTTCATCTTGTTTATGGTTTCCTTTGCTGTGCAAAAGCTTTGAAGTTTCATTAGTTCTCATTTGTTTATTTTTGTTTTTATTTCCATTACTCTAGGAGGTGGATCCAAAAAGATCTTGCTGTGATTTATGTCAAAGAGTGTTCTTCCTATGTTCTCCTCTAAGAGTTTTATAGTGTCCAGTCTTACATTTAGGTCTCGAATCCATTTTGAGTTTATTTTTGTGTATGGTGTTAGGGAGTGTTCTAATTTCATTCTTTTACATGTAGCTGTCCGGTTTTCTGAGCACCACTTGTTGAAGAGACTGTCTTTTCTCCATTGTATATCCTTGCCTCCTTTGTCATAGATTAATTGACCACAGGTGCGTGGGTTTACCTCTGGGCTTTCTATCTTGTTCCATTGATCTATGTTTCTGTTTTTGTGCCACTACTATATTGTCTCGATTACTGTAGCTTTGTAGTATAGTCTGAAGTCAGGGAGTCTGATTCCTCCAGCTCCGTTTTCTTCCCTCAAGACTGCTTTGGCTATTCGGGGTCTTTTGCGTCTCCATACAAATTTTAAGATTTTTTTGTTCTAGTTCTGTAAAAAATGCCATTGGTAATTTGATAGGGCTTGCTTTGAATCTGTAGATTGCTTTGGGTAGTATAGTCATTTTCACAATATTGATTCTTCCAATCCAAGAACATGGTATATCTCTCCATCTGTTGGTATCATCTTTAATTTCTTTCATCAGTGTCTTACAGTTTTCTGCATACAGGTCTTTTGTCTTCCTAGGTAGGTTTATTCCTAGGTATTTTATTCTTTTTGTTGCAATGGTAAATGGGAGTGTTTCCTGAATTTCTCTTGCAGATTTTTCATCATTAGTGTATAGGAATGCAAGAGATTTCTGTGCATTAATTTTGTATCCTGCAACTTTACCAAATGCATTGATTAACTCTAGTAGTTTTCTGGTGGCATCTTTAGGATTCTCTATGTATAGTATCATGTCATCTGCAAACACTGACAGCTTTACCACTTCTTTTCCAATTTGTATTCCTTTTATTTCTTTTTCTTCTCTGACTGTCATGGCTAGGACTTCCAAAACTATGTTGAATAATAGTGGCGAGAGTGGACATCCTTGTCTTGCTCCTGATCTTAGAGGAAATGCTTTCAGTTTTTCACCATTGAGAATGATGTTTGCTGTGGTTTTGTCACATATGGCCTTTATTATGTTGAGGTAGATTCCCTCTATGCCCACTTTCTGGAGAGTTTTTATCATAAATGGGTGTTGAATTTTGTCAAAAGCTTTTTCTGCATCTATTGAGATGATCATATGGTTTTTATTCTTCAATTTGTTAATGTGGTGTACCACACTGATTGATTTGCATGTATTGAAGAATCCTTGCATCCCTGGGATAAATTCCACTTGATCATGGTCTAGATCCTTTTAATGTGCTGTTGGATTCTGTTTGCTAGAATTTTTTTGAGGATTTTTGCATCTATACTGATCAGTGATATTGGTCTGTAATTTTCTTTTTCTGTAGTATCTTTGTCTGGTTTTGGTATCAGGGTGATGGTGGTCTCACAGAATGAGTTTGGGAGTGTTCCTTCCTCTGCAATTTTTTGGAAGAGTTTGAGAAGGATGTGTGTTAACTCTTCTCTAAATGTTTGATAGAATTCACCTGTGAAGCCATCTGGTCCTGGACTTTTTGTTTGTTGCAAGATTTTAAATCACAGTTTCAATTTCATTACTTGTGACTGGTCTGTTCATATTTTCTGTTTCTTCCTGGTTCAGTCTGGAAGGTTGTGCTTTTCTAAGAAGTTGTCCATTTCTTCCAGGTTGTCCATTTTATTGGCATAGAGTTGCTTGTAGTAGTCTCTTCGATGCTTTGTATTTCTGCAGTGTCTGTTGTAACTTCTCCTTTTTCATTTCTAATTTTATTGATTTGAGTCCTCTCCCTCTTTTTCTTGATGAGTCTGGCTAATGGTTTATCAATTTTATCTTCTCAAAGAACCAGCTTTTAGTTTTATTGATCTTTGCTATTGTTTTCTTTGTTTCTATTTCATTTATTTCTGCTCTGATCTTTATGATTTCTTTCCTTCTGCTAACTTTGGGTTTTGTTTGTTCTTTCTCTAGTTCCTTCAGGTGTAAGGTTAGACTGTTTATTTGAGATTTTTCTTGTTTCTTGAGGTAGGCTTGTATAAGTATAAACTTCCCTCTTAGAACTGCTTTTGCTGCATCCCTTAGGTTTTGGATCGTCATATTTTCATTGTCATTTGTCTCTAGATATTTTTTGATTTCCTCTTTGCTTTCTTCAGTGATCTCTTGGTTATTAAGTAACGTATTGTTTAGCCTCCATGTGTTTGTGTTTTTTACGTTTTTTTCCCTGTAATTCATTTCTAATCTCATAGCATTGTGGTCAGAAAAGATGCTTGATATGATTTCAATTTTCTTAAATTTACTGACGCTTGATTTGTGACCCAAGATGTGATCTATCCTGGAGAATGTTCCGTGTGCACTTGAGAAGAAAGTGTAATCTGCTGTTTTTGGATGGAATGTCCTATAAATATCAATTAAATCTATCTGGTCTATTGTGTCATTTAAAGCTTGTGTTTCCTTATTTATTTTCATTTTGGATGATCTGTCCATTGGTGTAAGTGAGGTGTTAAACTCCCCCACTATTATTGCGTTACTGTCGATTTCCTCTTTTATAGCTGTTAGCAGTTGCCTTATGTATTGAGGTGCTCCTATGTTGGGTGCATATATATTTATAATTGTTATATCGTCTTCTTGGATTGATCCCTTGATCGTTATGTAGTGTCCTTCCTTGTCTCTTGTAACATTCTTTATTTTAAAGTCTATTTTATCTGATATGAGTATTGCTACTCCAGCTTTCATTTCACTTCCATTTGCATGGAATATCTTTTTCCATCCCCTCACTTTCAGTCTGTATGTGTCCCTAGGTCTGAAGTGGTCTCTTGTAGACAGCATATACATGGGTCTTGTTTTTGTATCCATTCAGCAAGCCTGTGTCTTTTGGTTGGGGCATTTAATCCATTCACGTTTAAGGTAATTATTGATTGTGTATGTTCCTGTGACCACAGCATTTGCTGTAGAGCTGGTTTGGTGGTGCTGAATTCTCTTAGCTTTTGCTTGTCTGTAAAGCTTTTGATTTCTCTGTTGAATCTGAATGAGATCCTTGCTGGGTACAGTAATCTTGGTTGTAGGTTTTTCCCTTTCATCACTTTAAGTATGTCATGCCACTCCCTTCTGGCTTGTAGAGTTTCTGCTGAGAAATCAGCTCTTAACCTTATGGGAGTTCCCTTGTATGTTATTTGTCGTTTTTCCCTTGTTGCTTTCAATAATTTTTCTTTGTCTTTAATTTTTGCCAGTTTGATTACTGTGAGTCTTGGCATGTTTCTCCTTGGGTTTATCCTGTATGGGACTCTCTGCGCTTCCTGGACTTGGGTGGCTATTTCCTTTCCCATGTTAGGGAAGTTTTCGACGATAATCTCTTCAAATATTTTCTCTGGTCCTTTCCCTCTCTCTTCTCCTTCTGGGACCCCTATAATGCGAATGTTGTTGCATTTAATGTTGTCCCAGAGGTCTCTTAGGCTGTCTTCATTTCTTTTCATTCTTTTTGCTTTATTCTGTTCCGCAGCAGTGAATTCCACCATTCAGTCTTCCAGGTCACTTACCCGTTCTTCTGCCTCAGTTATTCTGCTATTGATTCCTTCTAGTGTAGTCTTCATTTCAGTTATTGTATTGTTCATCTCTGTTTGTTTGTTCTTTAATTCTTCTAGGTTTTTGTTAAACATGTCTTGCATCTTCTCGACCTTTGCCTCCACTCTTTTTCCGAGGTCCTGGATCATCATCACTATCATTATTCTGAATTCTTTTTCTGGAAGGTTGCCTATCTCCACTTCTTTTAGTTGTTTTTCTGGGGTTTTAGCTTGTTCCTTCATCTGGTACATAGCCCTCTGCCTTTTCATCTTGTCTATCTTTCTGTGAATGTGGTTTTTGTTCCACAGGCTGCAGGATTGTAGTTCTCCTTGCTTCTTCTGTCTGCCTTCTGGTGGATCAAGATGCTTTTAAAAATCCGATTCATCCTATTAGCCCAATCTCTATCTATATATGAGAGAACTTTCTAGGTTTCTGGGGTCCAGGTTTTTGAAACCAAACGCCAAGAAATGACTGTCTTAGTCTGTTCAGGTTGTTATAACAAGATACCACAGCCCGGGTGGCTTATAAAATGAGACATTTATGTCTTACAGTTCTGGAGGCTGGAAGTCCAAGATCAAGGCTGGCATGGTTGCATTCTGGTGAGGACCCGCTTCCTGGTTCATAGCTGGAGCCTTCTCAATGAGTCCTCACATGGTGGAAGGGGCAGGGGATCTCTGTGAGAGCCCTTTTATAAGAACCCTAATCCCATTCATGAGGGCTCCACCTTCACGACCTAATCACCCCCAAAGGCCTCACCTCCTAATACCATCACCTTGGGGGTTAGGGTTTCAACATATGAATTTCAGGGGGAGAGAAACATCCAGACCACAGCAGTGGCTCATTTTCTTTCTGCATTTCTGCTTTGCATTCTTTCCTTGAGGCACCACAAAGCAAGGTCAAAGGACATACCAGGCCTGAGAAAACGCCAGTTATGATTTGAAATTAGAGGTGAGGGTTATACAATGTTGTGAATGTACCAAATGCCACGGGATTGTACATTTCAAAAAAAAAAAAAAAAAAAAAGTTCATTTTGTGTTACGTGGGTTTCACCCCGATAAGAATAAAGAAAAAAGGAGGCATTAGTTAATCGTTCAAAAACATGATCGCACTGCATTACAGCATCATCTCAGAGCCAGGTGGAGGGTGAACTCAGCACCTTTAAATCTGTGCTCGCTAACTGGAGTGAGCTCAGGCTTCTGGCAGTGGCGAACGGACTCTATGTGATTAATTCAGCAAATGTCATGGTCAAGAGGACACACTGTGGAGAAGACTGGGGGCCAGGACTTGGGGTCCACTGCCTGAATCTACCACTTACGAGGGCTGTGACCTTGGCAAGACTTTTAATTTTAAAAAATTGTTCATTTATTGTTAGTGGCCCAAGAGGAAATAGGTGACAATGATCCAATATTCTATGTTTAACTTCTCATGTCTTATGAACTTTCATCCGAGGAAATGTCAAATCCAGCCATGGAACATCCAAGAAAGAGGGTAATCAGAAGTCATAATGTCCCCAAATGTTTCCAAATGCTAGAAAAATGAATCACTGAGGGACTTCCCTGGTGGTGCAGTGGTTAAGACTCCATGCTCCCAATGCAGGAGGCCCAGGTTCAATCCCTGGTCAGGGAACTAGTTACCACTGCATGCCACAACTAAGAGCCAGCACAACCAAATAAATAAATATTTTTTTTTTTAAAAAAGGAAAAATGAATCACCAGCCGACTTTACAAACACTTCTGGGAGTCACAGATACTTAAATTCTCCGCGCTTTGGTGTCTTTATTGGGGAATCAGCGGTAATGATACCAACCTGTCTGGGTGAGGGTGTGGTGGGATAAAGGTTGTGTAACACCCAGCTTGGCAGATGTCAGCTTTGCTGCTGTTGTTGTAATTATTACTATTTTTAGTTCACCTATTAGTTCTGTGCAAGTTCGGTGATGGCGGGAAAAGTGCACCATAGACTCGGCGATGGATAGCGTGCCCAGCACCCAATAAGTAGTTTAATGGGTAATTGAATGAATTACATTCATATTCAAAATCCACAAATTCTATGCTCCTTGGAGTTTGAGATTGGGTCATACCCTCTGCCGTGCTCATTCTTGGGTTCCTAACCCCTCATGGTGCCCAGTAGAGGAGCCCCCCCCGCCCCCCGCCCCAGGAGGCTCTAAGAACATGTTTGCTGGATGAATGGCCACATTCAGAGACTCATTCGGGCTGAAGGTAGGAGATGGTGACGAGCATGACTGTCATGCTTGGAAAGGAACATCTCTTGCAAGTCGAGCTTGGCGCCCTAGAGCTGGCAGCGCCCGGGGTGAATCCGGGAGGCTTCGGGTCCGCTGGAATCCGGCCAGCTTTGGTCAGCAGCAGCTTGAGGAGGCGAACAAGGCTACCTTGCTCCCGTGTCAAGTCCCGCGACTTGCAGACCCAAGTCGGCCAGAGCTGGTGGGAGAGGAAGAGTCAGTCTCTGCCTTCGATCTCTGGCCGACTCATCGGAGCCCCGCAGCAGGAGTCAGGCCGCAGTGGGGAGTCCTGCCTGATCTCGGGGCTCGGCCGAGAGGGCCAGCCTGGGCGGGGTGAGCCAGGACTCCTGACTGGTGGCCCACGGGGGCAGGAGAGCTCCGAGGGGCCAGTCTGGGCCAGGAGAGCCTGCGGCAAACCCGTATCCGCGAGCATCTGTGGCCAGGGACATCCAAGCAGATAAAGCTGGTGGCCCAGCAGGACCCAGGCGGGGAAGCAGCCGGGGTGGCTGACACACACGTTGTCATCTTCTGCTTGTAAACCAGTCTCTACCTCCTACTCCTCCCGTTACTGCCGTTAAGTCCGACTCCTGGGGCCCCCCACTTTCGGACATGACTCAGGGGCAGCCCCAACAGACGTCCTTCCCCTACAGTGAGTCCAAACGTCCATCTGTCACCCAATCAAATGACCTACTACATGCCAGGGGCCCTGCCCGGTCAATCTGGGCAGTGCCATCTTTCGTTTTCTGACCAGCAGGGCATGTTTGACCAGTGATGTGAACACCTTATTGCATTTCGCCCTAGTATTTCATAATAATACTCTCGTAATTCTGTAGTGCTAAATCTAGTGGTAAGAAAAGTGTGGAGGTGACCCAAATTGAGGTGAAGAGAGAAAGCACTGGGTGTGGGGAAAATGGTGATCTTTTCCACATGTGGATTCAACTGGGAGCAAGAAAAATATGAAAGGATGTGTAAAATGACCAGAGTCTAACACTGAGTGTTGTCTCGACAGGGCCTTCCCCTTCAATTTTGCAGTTATGCCCACAGTTATGGCTTATTACAGTAAGAAGATACAGATAAAAATCAGCAAAGGTAAAAGGATCACAGGACAGAGTCCAGGAGAGACCAGGAGCAAAGCTTCCAATTGTCTTTTCCCAGTGGAACGGTACAGACAGCTCTCAATTCTCCCAGTAATGATGTGTAATGACACCTATGACATACTGTCATCCCGGGAAGCTCACCCAGGCCTTGGCTTCCAGGTTTGTTACTGGGGGTCAGTCACATAAGCATGGACCGTCCACGTGGCTGACTTTAGTTATTCAGTCTCCAGCCCTTCCAGAGGTCAAACTCATACAGCAGGGCCCAAGACCCCAACCACGGTTCACACTGTTGGCATAAACTATCTGGTGTGGCCCATGGTCTCCATGTAATACAAAGACACTCTTATCAGGTAAGATATTTCATGGCCTTAAAGGTTATCTCCCTGGAGCTGGTCAGGACCAGTCCTTTCTTTGGAAGGTGCAGGGTTTGGGCAACTCAGGCCTTCTGAGCAGTCATTCAAGACCCGGTACATGGGAAAACTGTATAGTTACATGTAAAATAATGAAACTAGAACATTCTCTAACACCATACACAAAAATAAACTCAAAATGGATTAAAGACCTACATGTAAGACTGGATACTATAAAACTCTTAGAGGAAGACACAGGCAGAACACCCTTTGACATAGATCGCAGCAAGATCTTTTTGGATCTACCTTCTAGAGGAATGAAAAAAAGAAAAAAAAAAAAAAACCAAATGGGATCTAACGTAAAAGCTTTTTCACAGCAAAGGAAACCATAAGCAAAACAAAAAGACGACCCACGGAATGGGAGAAAATATTTGCAAACTTTGTAACCGACAAGGGATTAATCTCCAGAATATACAAACAGCTCATGAAGCTCTATGTCCAAAAAAAACCCCCAAACAACCCAATCAAAAAATGGGCAGAAGATCTAAATAGACATTTCCCCAAAGAAGACATACAGATGGCCAAAAGGCACATGGAAAGCTGCTCAACATCACTAATCATTAGAGAAATGCAAATCAAAACTACAATGAGGTATCACCTCACACTCGTCAGAACAGCTATCATCAACAAATCTACAAACAATAAATGCTGGAGAGGGTGTGGAGAAAAGGGAACCCTCCTGCACTGTTGGTGGGAATGTAAATTGATGCAGCCACTATGGAGAACAGTATGGAGGTTCCTTAGAAAACTACAAATAGAACTACCGTATGACCCCACAATCCCACTCCCGGGCATATACCTGGAGAAAACCATAATTCAAAAAGATCCATGCACCCCAACGTTCACTGCAGCTCTATTCACAATAGCCAAGACATGGAAACAACCTAAATGTCCATTGACAGATGAGTGGATAAATAAGATGTGGTGCATACATACAATGGAATACTACTCAGCCATAAAAAAGGAATGAAATAATGCCATTTGCAGGAACATGGATGGACCTAGAGATGATCATCTTAAGGAAGTCAGAAAGAGAAAGACAGGGACTTCCCTGGCAGTCCAGTGGTTAAGACTTCACCTTCCAATGCAGGGGGTAGGGGTTCAATCCCTGGTCGGGGAGCTAAGATCCCACATGCCTCAGGGGCCAGAAAACCAAAACATAAAACAGAAGCAATACTGTAACAAATTCAATAAAGACTTAAAAAAAAAAAAAAGGTCCACATCAAAGAAAAAACTTAAAAAAAAAAGAGAAAGACTATATCATATGATATCACTTATATGTGGAATCTAAAAAAATGATACAAATGAACTTATTTACAAAACAGAAAAAGACTCATAGACATAGAAAACAGACTTAAGGTTACCAAAGGGGAAAGGGGGAGGGGAGGGATAAATCTGGAATTTGGGATTAACAGATACACACTAGTAAATATAGAATAGATCATCGACATGGACCTGTAGGTGTTAATCAACTATATTCCAATATAAAATAAAAATTAAAAAAAAAAACACAAGACCCGGCACGAACACGACCTCCTCAGAGAAGCTTTTGCTGACCAGCCATCCTGAGCCACCCTCATCACTTCCTATCGTTTTGTCTACGTTTGTTGTCATAATTGCTCTTGGCCATATTTTTTCTTGTTTGTGTATCGTCTACCTTCTCCTCTAGAATACGAATTCTTCGAGGGTGGAGGCTTTGCTGCTCGTGCTGTATCTGAAATGCCAAGCACAGAGAACGGCAAAGAGCAGGCAGGTAATAAACACTTTGATGAATGAAGGGATCTGGACCACCATCGGCTGATTTCTAATATCTTCTCTAGCTTTAAGCAACCATTAATCAAGTGAATGTGTTCACATTTTTTAAACTCGATTTCGAGTTCTCGTAGAGAAAGACGTTTTCCTGTGACTTTTCTCCCTGAAGGTTCTGAAGGCTGTCAGGCAAGAGCAGGTGCTGAGAAATGCTGTTTGAACGCGTGACTCTTGTTTCCTTGAACGTCCCGCACCCTCATGCTCGCCCGGGGTTTCCCCTTCCTCGCCCTCCTTTCTCTCTTTCCCCATTTCGCTAATATGACTTGTGAATCGGGCGGCTGACCTCAGCCGTGGTTCCTCCCGTTATCTGGGGCTCTTTGGTAATGAGCTGGCACTTCCTGAGATGACAGGCATGTCTCTTCCTGAAGAGCTGTGGCTCTCTGAGAACCTCACTCCAGCAGGAGGTTCAGAAGATGCCCCCGTGGAAGCCAATCTTATTGGAACCCTCTTTTTTTTCTTTTTGCCACAGCAGGTTTGGATGGCAGGCGTATTCGTGTCCTAGGGCTGCCCTAGCAAATTACCAGAAGCTGGTGGCTTAAAGCAACGGACATTTATTCCCTCACAGTCCTGGAGGCCGCAAGTTGGAAGTCAAGCTGTCAGCAGGACCACCTTCCCCGGGAAGGTTTGGGGGAAAATCCTTCCCTGCCTCTCCCAGCTTCTGGAGGCCCCTGGCATTCCTTGACTTGTGGCTGTATCACTCCAATCTCCGCCCCCATCTTCCCTGCATCTCTCTGTGTCTCAAACCCACCCCTTCTTTCTCGTCTAAGTAGGACACCAGTCTTCGGATATGGGACCCACCCACAATCCAGGATGATCTCACCTCAAGATCCTTAACTTAATTACATCTGCAAAGACTCTACTTCCAAACAGGGTCACGTTCACAGGTACTAGGACTTAGGACCTGGATGTATGTTAATGGAGGATGCAATTCAACCCACAGTAACACTCAACGTTGCCTACGACAAGGAAAGCACCTGAAGAGCCCTCTTTCAGCGTCTGGCTGGCAGCTGGGTCGTGCAGGCTGGACTCGTGGAGCTGCACAGATGCCAAACTTCTGTTTAGGGTTACGCCCACGACTTCGGTCGGCTCATGGGGTCTTCTTCCACCTTGACTGTCCTGTTTATAAACTTACATACGTCTTTGCAGAAAAACCTCTGAAAATTAGCTGGAACTTAGGTGGCTGGAGATCCCAGGAGCTGGTAGGTGATGTTGGGTGGAGGGGCGGGGAGGTTGGGGTACATCCAGCCACCGGGGAGCGGGTGTCGGGGTGCCCTGTGCAGGAGGCGTGCACTCAGCTTCTGCAGGTGACTATGAACGCCTCACCGGGAGATGCAGGATTTCTGTCATCCACACCACGGAACGCCATCTGGTAGGAGAAAGGGATGGTGGAGGACACGGACCCAGGAGTGAGAGGAAGTCTGGGGCCAAGATGACTGACGAAGAGATATCTGTCAATTCCCTCCTTTAGCTGAAGCTAAAATGGCTACAAAGCCAGAGGTTCCTTCCCTTGCTCACCTACTCCTAGGTCACGGTGATCTTCATGTTTGTATCTCAGTGGCTGACTCATTCTCGATTCTTCATGACACACCATTCATTAAGGAAGGCCTAACGCGGTTACCTGGCGATGGCCTCTATTCTGTTATTGAAATTTAGCCCCCCTTGCATTTCATTTGGAATTCAGAAGGCCAGATAAGCTATACCCTCCCTGGTCCTGCCTTTTTTTGCTTTAAATTTACTGTCAGATACAGCAGTAGAGGAGGCAGCCTGCAGATCCTGCCCCAAGGTTCCACATCGAAGTTCTCAAAATTCTTTATCCAAAGTCAAATTCAAGCATCACCTCTCCAAGTTCAAGGACAGTGACCTTGAGCAAGCCTGTCATCTGTTGTTACAGGGCTTTACCTAAACCTCAGACTCGGCAGAACACTTTTCAGATTATAAATATAAAATATGCTTCGTATGAAAATACATTGTTTTACATCAAAATATTAGACACATTTATAGTTATTTTCCTATCTCCAGGAAATCACTCCCATTTTCCTCAGAGCTCACGAATGTTCAGTTATTTCTTTTTGTTTGTTTGTTTTTTGTTGTTGTTGTTGTTTTTTTTGCGGTACACGGGCCTCTCACTGTTGTGGCCTCTCCCGTTGCGGAGCACAGGCTCCGGACGCGCAGGCGCAGCGGCCACGGCTCACGGGCCCAGCCGCTCCGCGGCACGTGGGATCTTCCCGGACCGGGGCACGAACCCGCGTCCCCTGCGTCGGCAGGCAGACTCTCAACCACTGCGCCGCCGGGGAAGCCCTCAGTTATTTCTTAGGATTACACAAATGCATCTCAAATTTTGTGTCCCCACCCCGCCCCTTTTTCTCATATATTGTTGCCTCTTACTGATACTGGTTCTCCTCTCGAATCTTCCACGTCCACAAGGGCTTCACCTCTCTGCCTCTATAGCCATTGCGCTCTGAGCATTGTTCTTTTTCCTGCCCTTCCCCACTTCCCCGTGGGAAGGGCTCCTCAAACTGTTTTTCAAGGCATGACTTGACTACTCTCTCTTTCTAGTAATTTTCACTAACTGGCTCCAAAACCCATTTATTGCGAGGCTTTCATGGACCAGACTTGGTGATTTCCCAAAGAGATACTAAGACCACTTAGAATGAAAGACGCATGCAATAAGATGATGGGAAAAGAAAAATAAATCAGAACCATAAAAAGGAACAAATAGGCTCTTTCTAGCACTAAAGTTACTGTGATTAAGTTTTACCTTTGGCTCTGGGATTCCCGTTGTTCTGGGCATTGAGGGAAAGAAGGCTGCCTAAGTTACACTGTTTAATAGAGAACGCTGGTCCATTTGTTATTAAAGATCTTCTCTGGTGTTAAACTACAAAAGGAATTTTTCCGGTGGGTGTCATGCAAGGGACACTGACGTAATAGACAAGAAGACTCCTGCCCCTCCAAACAGGAACCTGGGCATCCCCTCCTCTGGCTGCTCCTGTGTGACTTGGTTACAGAACGCCCCCCCGGGACTGAACAAGTTGACCCCCTGAGCAGAAGTGAGAGAACTGACCATTTCCTTGCTGGAAAGCACCCGCTCAGGTCCTACTCAGACGCTGGTGTTGATACAGGTTCTGCTCCGCTATTAACACTGCCTGTGTTGGATTCCCAGCCAATTGTTTCTTTTTAAAATAATTAATTAATTTTTGGCTGCGTTGGGTCTTCTTCGCTGCGCGCGGGCTTTCTCTGGTCGCGGCGAGCGGGGGCTACTCTTCGTTGCGGTGCGCGGGCTTCTCATCGCGGTGGCTTCTCCTGTCGCAGAGCACGGGCTCTAGGTGCGCGGGCTTCAGTAGTTGTGGCTCGCGGGCTCAGTAGTTGTGGCTCACGGGCTCTGGGAAGTACCCCGACTGCTTCTTGAAGCCACTCCAGGTCCCCGATGGTCAAACGAGTTCATTAACTTCACCCGGAAAAGTGGCCGCAGGTGGGTTTTCCCACGCAGACTGTCCTGCTTTGTGTCACAGGATCTTGTAACTCTGGCTTCCACTGCTCGGACCCCAGATCACTGCTTGGCCCAAAGGAAGTTATCAAAAGTGATGATGGTGGTGGTGCTGACGGTGAGGATGACGATATCAGAGAACCTCACCTTTTTTGAGAGCTTAAATCGTGAGTCACTGGGCTAAGTGTTGGTCATGTGTTTTCTCATTTAATCTTGACAGTAGTCTCATGAAGCATGTGTTGTTATTATTTTGACCTGCATGACCCGGGAGCTCAGAGGCCTAAGATACGGCTGAGCTGGATGGACAGTGACCGTATTGGCGTCCCAGGGCTGCCGTAACAAAGCACCACACACTGGGTGGGTTAAAACGACACACGTCTATTCTTCCATACTTCTGAAGTCCAAAACCAAGAACTCTGATATATCCATCCAACTTTGCTGAACACCTACTGCACATCCAGTGCTGCTTCAGATACGTGCTGAAGGTATGAGGGCAAACTAGACAGACAGGGTCCCTGCCCTCGAGGGGCCCACGTCCTAGTGGGGAGAGAGACAGTCAACAAGAGGACAAAGACAGTAACTACGTGTTCACTTAAGCGCCAGGACGGAAGTGAACGTGGTGCTGAGAGGGCAAGTAATGGGGGATCCGATGAGCCCAGAGGGTCAGGGGAGGCCTCTCTGAGGAGGCAGTGTTCTGAGCGGAGACATGAAGAATTAGGGGAGGAGCATTCCAGGTGGTGGAAACAGCAAGTGCAAAGGCCCTGGGGCAGGAAAGGTCTTGGCTTATGTCTGACAGTAACAGAAGACCATGTGTCTGGAGGGCCACGAGTGAGGCAGGTAGTAAAAGGAGATGAGGCTGGAGGGGTGGGCAAGGGACCTCAGGGGCCAGTGGCAGGAGGCTGACTTTTAATAAGTGCATCTGGAACCCACCGGTGGGTCTTTAGCGGGAGAGCAACACAGGGTGCTTCCCCTGCAGGGGCAGTGGGGAGACTGGCCAGGAGGGGGCAGAGTGGAAGTGGGGGGCCGGCTGGGAGCTGCCCAGGTATTCAGGTGAAAGATTCAGGAAGTGGAGGTGGTTCAGAGCAGACACAGCAGAAATGCATCCTGTGGGAGGAACGGACAGGCCTTGAGGATGGACTGGAGGTGGGGGTGAGTGAGAGAGGAACCCCGGGTCCTGGCCCGAGCAGCCTGTCGTCACTCACAGTGGCTTCCCTTCCGGCCTGGGCCATACATACCTGCCGTGCTCGGGGGACTCGGGTCTGACTCTCTGGGGCTCCATTAGGAGAGGCTAAAGCCCAGAAAAGCGGAACGAGAGGCCAGACGGGGGAACGGGATTGCCCGCTTCCTGCCTTGAAGTGCTAGGTCAGCGGCTTTTCCGCCTCGACTGGGTAACCCGAGCTCCTTGAGTTCAGTCTTGGAGGCTTCCTCACCCTTTCCCGGATCCTCCAAGACGATGTCCGGCGTGCAGGGCGGGGGTAGGCCTTTTGGGAATACGAAAGAGGGCCTCGCGGGCCTCCGTGGTCCGGGGTGGGGTTCACTCGAGCTCTGCCCTGGGGCTTCCAGCCTGGAGGGAGGGTCCTCCCGGCTGACGGGGAGGTGGGACCCTGAGGTTCCTCACTGAGATGTCGCGGTGGGGGGGGGGGGTGAGCCCCGGCTGCACCGCGACGTCTGGAGCGCGGCCCTGCGCGCAGAGCCTAGAGTCTGCAGAAGGCCCGTGGGTCTCCGTCCCCTGCTTCCCCCAGGGACCTTCTGCTGCAAGCGTGGTGACAGGGGCCCCGAGGCGCCCCCCCTGACGGAAGGGATCTGGATTAGTGCGCGAGGACTGCCGTAGCCACTCCGGCCCAGACCCGGGGCCTTAACCGTTCAGCTGCGCTGTTTCCAAACAGCCTCACGAGTCCCCTGCGGGGCTGGATCACCCACGGGGCTCTGAGGCTGACGTTGGCGCCGTGAGTGTCCTCTCGGGGCCCAGCACGCCGCGAGGCACGCCGCAGGCCGTCTGCAAGGACAGCTCCTGGCTGCTCGTGGAGCACCCGATGGCCGCCCGCGGGCACCGCTCAGCCGTACGCCGCCTGGGCATTTCCCAGCACCCCCTATCAGGAGGTTCACCCTCAAACACGTCTGGGGGGTCAGCAGGGGGGGTTCTTGTCCGGGCTTCTGTTTGGAGCCGCAGAGACTTCCTGGCCACCTCTCTGGCTCAGTCACGAGTCACTTCCAGTTTGGGGGGGGAAACGTCAGACCCACGGGCAGCCCGGTTCAATGTGGCGGGAGGTTGGCCCCAGTGCTTTAGGAGCAAGAGATAGAGGACTTCATCCCAAAGGGGTTCGGGAGGAGGTGACACCCCTGATCTGGAGATTTAAAAATTTAGTTAAAAAAATCAAATCCATATACGTACACGCTTGAGAAAGTGGAACAGTCCTACACGGTTTGCAACGAAATGAGTGGCGCCTTGTTCTCCCGGACCCCACTCTAGTTTTTCCCTCCAGTGGCCATTTTCAACCCATGTAGAAGTTTCTTCTGGTGTTTATAACCGTGTTATTCAATGACACACTTGTCCTACTGTTTCCTGATGGGAGTTCAGGTTTCTGACATCCCCTTTGCCTCACACCCACTTCCAGCCTTTCCCCAACCATCGAAAGGAAGGATCCCCATTTGGTGTTCGCATTATCATGACCTAAGTTCTCATCATTCACGCCGGAGCCACGCACACGTCTACGCTTCCGTTTCTGTTCTCGACATTTTTTCATTTTCTCTGGATTCAGTAGTTCCTTGTGTCATCTGATGAGTTCTCTCTGTCCCATCACCTGTTTTCCACCAGCACCCTGGACCTGGGCACCTTCTTCTTTTTCTTCCCAGCTTTAATGAAATATAATTTACAAATAATATTGTGTAGCTTTAAGGTATACGATGTGATGATTTGACACACGTACGTACCGTGAAATGTTTACCTCGGTAAGAGTCGTTAACGCGTGCTTCGCCTCCCATCGTGCAGCTTTCTGAGGGATGATTCTGCATAGGGATGTAATGTTTTACGCTGTGCACACTAGAGTCAGGCTTTCCTGTCGGTAGCAGGAGCTCCGGGTAGCCTTTATCGGCGGTCCTCCTGGACTGATGGTTAATTTCAGTTTCTAAGGCAGCCCGAGTATTCACCATCGGGGAGTTTGCACCCACTTGGATTCTCTGAAGCACTGCTAACGCCTGCAGTTTTTTCCATGATCTACTCTACCACTTGTACCTGTGACATCTTTGCGGATTTGAGAGGTGGAACAAGAGCTTTCTGCTTTGCATCTGTGCCATCGAAGGAGGCACCTAGCGGCTGCGTCAGAGCACGAGTGGGTGTAGCTGGGGCAAGGTGGTGGCTGTCTATCAACTTCGGACGGTTCTGACCACTAAGTAAACTGTGTTTTCCTTTTTTTAAAAAACAAGGCAGAATCATTTATCCGAGGCCACGAGAAAGGAGATGATTCGACACAATTATTGAACGTTTAACTGAACGCAATGTACCGGGTGACACTGAATTTGGGCTGAACCTCTGTGGTTCCCGATGTCTCCTCCAGGGCCTGGCCCCTGAGCTGAAGGTCCTGAGCTGCATCCAGATGACCCTGCGAGCAGGCTGCTCCCTGCCTCGGATTTCCTTTCCTGCAGATGTGGAGCTTGTATCTCAGATCCTGATTCTCCTCACGGAGGTCTTCACTGTCTCCTTACTGCCTAAGAACTGCCTGAACTCCTTTCCCTCTGAAGAAGCAATCATTTCCTCTCCACCTTTTCCAGATGAGCCCCTTAGTGGGTGCACACCAAGACCCACATCTCTGGGACTCTCTTTTACAAAGTTAAAGCATCCAATATCACAGCAGAAACTCAGCGACAAGATCTTTTTTTTTTTTTTTTTTTTTTTTTAAGTTACAATAGTGAAAACTCAGGGTAAGTGTTTTCATCTGCACTGTCCTTTGCTGAGCTGTGGCATCTCCCCATCTTTTCGGTGCTGAGCTAGAAAACTAGAAAGTCCACTCCGTCACTCACTCACCACACACCCCCTTAGACTTGTTTACATTTGCTAGACCCAAAGAGGTCACTGGTACTTTAACTTCCTAATTCTGCTAGAATTCAAGAGAGGGTTCATGAGATAAATGAAAAGGCTGCTTAACTAGGAGATCAAAGTGTGTGCGGGCCACTCTAATCTCCCCTCACCTGTCCATGGAGGATCAACTCAGAAGGTTATGAGACTTGAGAGGTAACAGGAGCGCAAGCCAAAACCCTCCAGAAAGACAAGGAGTTACTTCGTATTCATTGCCAAGGGTGAGTGTTTAGTATCTACAGTACTCAAAGAAAATTCAAGAGTGATTCTAAATTCTGTTTCAAACATCTCCTCTATTTTCTCTCCTTTCCTCTAAGACATCGCTGAGTAAGAGCTTCCCTCCAACTGCCAGGGAAAAGTAGTAAGCCTGATCTCACGGGAGTCAAGTCGTTTTTGCCCCTAGCAGAGGTAGGGTTCAGGACGTTTGGATTAGTCAAATTTTACTTTGTTTCTCTTTGCAGAGTTTTGGGGATTTTTGACAAAAAATGTTTTAAAAAGTATAGAAAAATGGACCTAGAGATTATCATACTAAGTGACATAAGTCAGAAAGAGAAAGACAAATATCCTATGGTATCACTTATATATGGAATGTAAAATATGGCACAAATGAACTTATCTATGAAACAGAAACAGACTCACAGACATAGAGAATGGACTTGTGGTTGTCAAGGGGGAGGGGGGGAGGGACGGACTGGGAGGTTGGCGTTAGTGGATGCAAACTATAATATACAGGATGGATAAACAACAAGGTCCTACTGTGTAGCACAGGGAACTATATTCAATGTCCTGTGATAAACCATGGTGGAAAAGAATATGAAAAAGAATATATATATGTATAACTGAATCACTTTGCTGTACACCAGAAATTAACACAACAATGTAAATCAACTATACGTCAATAAAATAAAATTTTAAAAATGTATGGGAACATGTGGGGGGTCAGTATTCTGGAAGCTTCCATTGCATAGACTTATTATGATGTAGCGCCCCCTTGTGGTGTGGAGGACAATCTCAGTCCAGAGCTTCTTGAGATGAAGCCATCTATCATAAAGCTTTGGAGGCTTGTTCTACCAGGGATCCCGGATATCAGCAGGTATCCAGGTCCACAGCCTGAATCAGGCCTGGAGAGCTGCAGGTCATCACTTTTCTCCAGACTTTGAGGCCCAGGGACCCCTGGCATCACTTTCTGTCCAGTGTCTCACTATTCTCCTTTTCTCCATTTTCCCTCCTTAGGGCACCTTTAACTGCATAAAATGCATTATTCCAGAACATTCTAGTATGTGCTCATAAATGCCTGCCATTACCCCTTTCCCACATGATTCACTTCTAATTAAAAGCAGAAGTCCTTCTACAGTAATCACAACAGTATGGTAATGGTACAAAAACAGATATATAGATAAAAGGAACAGGACAGAAAGCCCAGAAATAAACCCATGCATCTATGGTCAATTAATCTATGACAAAAGAAGCAAGAATATATAACGGATAACAGACAGACTCTTCAATAAGTGGTGCTGGGAAAACTGGACAGCTACATGTCAAAGAATGAAATTAGTACATTCTCTAACACCATACACAAAAATAAACTCAATATAGATCAAAGACCTAAATGTAAGGCCGGACACTATAAAACCCTTAGAGGAAGACACAGGCAGAACACTCTTTGACATAAATCACAGCAAGATCTTTTTGGATCCACCTCCTAGAGGAATGAAAACAAAAACAAAAATAAACAAATGGGACCTAATGAAACTTAAAAGCTTTTGCACAGCAAAGGAAACCATAAACAAAATGAAAAGACAACCCACAGAATGGGAGAAAATATTTGCAAACAAAGTGACCAACAGGGGATTAAACTCCAAAATGTACAAATAGCTCATGCAGCTCTAGGTCAAAAAACCAAACAATCCAATCAAAAAATGGGCAGAAGAGCTAAATAGATATTTCTCCAAAGAAGACATACAGATGGCCAGAAAGCAAATGAAAAGATGCTCAACATCACTAATTATTAGAGAAGCGCAAATCAAAGCTACAATGAGGTATCACCTCACATCATCCAAAAGTCTACAAACAATAAATGCTGGCGAGGGTGTGGAGAAAAGGGAACCCTCCCTGTTGGGTGGGAATGTAAATTGGTACAACCATTATGGAGAACAGTACGGAGGTTCCTTAAAAAACTAAACATAGGGCTTCCCTGGTGGCGCAGTGGTTAGGAATCCGCCTGCCAATGCAGGGGACACGGGTTCGAGCCCTGGTCCAGGAAGAGCCCACATGCCGCGGAGCAACTAAGCCCGTGCACCACAACTACTGAGCCCGCGCTCTAGAGCCCTCGAGCCACAACTACTGAGCCCGCATGCTGCAACTACTGAAGTCCGCGTGCCTACAGCCCATGGTCTGCAACAAAAGCCACTGCAATGAGAAGCCTGCCCACTGCAACGAAGAGTAGCGCCTGCTCGCCGCAACTTGAGAAAAGCCACGCGCAGCCACGAAGACCCAACGCAGCCAAAAATAATTTAAAAACACAAAAAGAAAAGAGTTTAAAAAAGACAAAATAAAACCCCCTAAAAATAGAGCTACCATATGATCTAGCAATCCTACTCCTGGGCATATATCCAGACAAAATTATAATTCAAAAAGATACATACACCCCTATGTTCATAGCAGCATTATTCACAATAGCCAAGACATGGAAATAACCTAAATGTCCATCAACAGAGGAATGGATAAAGAAGATGTGGTATATATATATATGTATATATATACATATATATATATAATGGAATATTACTCAGCCATAAAAAAGAATGAAATAATGACATTTGCAGCAATATGGATGGACCTAGAGATTATCATACTAAGTGAAGTCAGACAAAGAAAGACAAATACCATGATATCATTCATATGTAGAATCTAATTTTAAAAAATGATACAAATGAACGTATTTACAAAACAGAAAGAGACTCACAGATTTTGAAAACAAACTTCTGGTTACCAAAGGGGAAATGTTGGGGAGAGGGATAAATTAGGAGTTTGGGATTAACATACACACACTACTATATATAAAACAGATAACCAACAAGGACCTAGTGTATAACACAGGGAACTCTGCTCAATATTCTCTAATAACCTGTATGGGTAAAGAATCTGAAAAAGAATGAATATATGTGTATGTATAACTGAATCACTCTGCTGTTCACCTGAAACTAACACAACATTGTAAATCAACTCTACTTTAATAAAATTTAAAAAAAAAAAAGCAAAAGTCCTTCATTTACATTTTGGATTTAAAGATGTCCTTTTTTGTCCTTTTTTTTTTTTTTTTTTTTGGTGATATGCGGGCCTCTCACTGTTGTGGCCTCTCCTGTTGCGGAGCACAGGCTCCGGGCGCGCAGGCTCAGCGGCCATGGCTCACGGGCCCAGCCGCTCCGCAGCATGTGGGATCTTCCCGGACCGGGGCACAAACTCGTGTTCCCTGCATCGGCAGGCGGATTCTCAACCACTGCGCCACCAGGGAAGCCCTAAAGATGTCCTTTCTAAGGAAGGCCTTGAGGGTTTAGGTAAACAGAAGGGGAGACCATTTCTGCTCAGCTTTTGTAACTTTCTCTGCAAGTGTGGAGTTTGCTTCTTTCAATTTTAAGGGAAGACTTTTCAATAGAAGTATAAACAATTATTGCTTTATCGACTCTGTTCCTTTGACTTTGAACAGATGTGGGATATTTCTGACCCGGAATGTTTCCGGGGGGGCTGATGGCCTTGATGATTTTGTAGAGTGACCTCAGCTGACTGCAGAGGCTGCTCCCTTTCGGAGCTGCTGCAGGTCTGCTGAGCTCAGGGGAGAGGTGTCATGTGGTGCCTGTGGGAGAAGGTTTTGCTTCCCTTCACCTTCTCGTCTTGCTCAGTGGACAAAGCTTGGAAACTGGATTGTTTAAACAGAACTGAGAATAAAAACATTTCTTTATCCACATCCAGTGATGCAGACAAGCTCGCTCGCTCTCTCTCAAAAAAAAAGACCTGACGTACAGCTTATTTCTGTGGCATAAATACTCTCATCAACTATCAATTTCAAGCTACCAATGTCTTGGCAACCAGCTCACCAAATTCCTGAATATTTAACAATTGCTTCTAGAGAACAGGGATGATATATTTACAACATACCACTGTGTCTCTCTCAACCTCTCCTTTTACATCTATCATCTGTCTATCGTTTACTTATCATCCATATCTATCTTCATTCTATCTACCTATTTATCTATCATCTATCTGCATCTACCTATCTATCTTCATCATCTGTGGATCTATCTAGAAAGATAGAAATGTCTCAGGAACCCCAGGCACCCCAGCCCCCAGCTGTTTTGAGTCTTTCCAATCCAGACACATGAAGAGAACATTTTTCTTTCTTTCTTTCCTTTCTTTCTTTTCTTTCCTTCCTTCCTTCCTTTCTTTCTGGCTGTGTTGGGTCTTCGTTGCCGCACACAGGCTTTCTCCAGTTGTGGCGAGTGGGGGCGATTCTTCGTTGCGGTGCGTGGGATTCTCATTGCGGTGGCTTCTCTTGTTGAGGAGCACAGGCTCTAGAGCACAGGCTCGGTAGTTCTGACACGTGGGTTCAGTAGTTCTGGCACGCGGGCTCAGTAGTTGTGGCTCACGGGCTCTAGAGCGCAGGCTGAGTAGTTGTGGCGCACGGGCTTAGCTGCTCTGCGGCATGTGGGATCTTCCCGGACCAGGGCTCGAAGCCGTGTCCCCCGCGTTGGCAGGCGGATTCTTAACCACTGCGCCACCAGGGAAATCCTGAAGAGAACATTTGGGATGACCCCAGCTCCAGCCTGTCTGCAACCACATGGCAGACCCCAAGCAAGAGCTGCCCAGCTGAGCCCTGTCAACACCAGATTCATGAGCAAATTAAAGATCACTGCTTTGGGTCAGTCTGTGAGGCCACGGTAGACAACTGGAAGACCCCTCCTTCACTTCAGAGTAAGATGTGTAGGGCCCAGCGCTTCCCTGGTGGCGCAGTGGTTGAGAATCCGCCTGCCGATGCAGGAGACACGGGTTCGTGCCCCGGTCCGGGAAGATCCCACGTGCCGCGGAGCAACTAAGCCCGTGAGCCATGGCCGCTGAGCCTGCGCGTCCGGAGCCTGTGCTCCGCAACGGGAGAGGCCACGACAGTGAGAGGCCTGCATACCGCAAGCAAAAAAAAAAAAAAAAAAAAGATGTGTAGGGCCCAGAAGAGAGAGGAGGACAGAGGGGACTGGAGGAAGTGATAAACCTTCATGTTTATCCCTTGCTGGAGGCAGCAGTGGGGACGTGGGTCAGCTTGGAGGAAGGAGTGACAAGGTCTAAGCAGGGATGGCCCTTGAGGGTCACATGGTCAGCAGGAAAGGGAAAGAGAGGGCACCGACTTTACTGAGGACCTATCATGTGTCAGGGTCCTTCACCCCAAGCCTTCCACCCCTAGCAGGCCTTCCAGTAGGGCAACACGGTGGCTGCAGGCTGTGGCGGCCAGCTTTGAAGAGCACTCCCGTGACTCTCTCCTCCTGGCATTTGTAACAGGGAAGAACCTTGGTGTTCTATTCCAAGTTAATCACCAAAGGGATGTTGCCTATAAGCTTAAATGATACATAATGGCCCCTCTCTGGGAACCCTGCTTCCCAGGTAATGAGCATTAAGCTGAAATACCTTTGTTCAGCTCACCTGTGAATAACTGCAGGGGGGAAGAAATGAACACATCCCCTCCGAGGCTGATGGGAACCAGGAAGTGTTTGACTTTACTCTCTCCCCTTTTAGTATAAAAGGAGCCTGGGTCTTCCCTGGAGGCGCAGTGGTTGAGAATCCGCCTGCCGATGTGGGGGACGCGGGTTCGTGCCCCGGTCTGGGAAGATCCCACGTGCTGCGGAGCGGCTGGGCCCGTGAGCTGTGGCCGCCGAGCCTGTGTGTCCGGAGCCTGAATTCTAACTCAGGCAAGATGGTTCTTTGGGACATGAGTCCACCATCTTCTCAGTCTGCTGGCTTTCCAGATGAAGTCACTATTCCTCACCCCAACAGCTTGTCTCTTGATTTACTGGCCTGTCATGTGGCGAGCAGTGCAAGCTTGAACTTGGTGACACATTCACACCCTTGTGTGATCTCCTCCCACGTGGTTAGGGCTGAGCTGTGAAGCCACAGGGATCCTGTGGACGTGGTGTTCTGTGACCACTGGGGCTGAGTCAGAAGAGACACTGATGCTTTCACCTTGTTCCCTCTGGGGGTGAAGATCTCAATATACACATTTTTTGGGGGGGACACAAACATTCAGACCATAGCACCGTCTTACTAAATTTAGAAGGTGGTCTTGCAAAGTGGAGATGATTCCTTCATTCCTGATTTCATTCAAAATCACACCGCCTGCTGGGGCGCATGCAAGACACCAGGAATGTAGAAATGAATACACTGTGGTTCCCACCCAGGAGGATCTCACGTTTAATGAAAGAGAGAGAGAGAGATGGGGAGGTTAATTATTGTACAATTAGTGTGAGGAATGTCACCAGAGGTACATTCATGAAATGCCACCAGAAGCTCGGAGGAGGAAGTCAAGAGGGGCTTCCCAGTGAAGGGGACATAAACTGTTCCCCTCTGGTCCCGTCCACTCGAGAGGAAAGGACCCACATGGTCATGTGCTAATGGCACTTCTCCACCCGAGTATTTTGGTTTGTGGGATTTGCCAGTGAACAGGGATAGAATTAACAATCCCATGTCGTGAAAGGCTGTGGCTTGATGTTTTGAAGGAGTTTTTGAAATATCAAAAAAAACAAAGAAAAAGGTAACCAGTACTATGCCCTATTTCTCAGAATCCAGAATTTAAACCATTAATATGTTGTCATTTTTATTTCAAATCACTATTTTTTTAACATTTAAAGGAGCTGGAATAATATAATAAAGATGAAGTACCCTTTGCATCCATCCCTAGCTTCAATCTCCGTTTGCTCTCCCCAGAGGCAATATTATCAGAAATTTGGTGTGTATTTGTCTAGTCTATTTAAAATGATTTCATCACGTTTCAACGCATACATATCTCTATACCATATTGCAGGGTAGCATTTTATGCATTTAAAACTTCTACAGAAGTTCTATGTTATGCATCACATAACATCCTAAAGCTTGATTTTTTATTCAACACTATGTTTTCCAAGATACAGCCATCTTGATACATATATTAGCTTATTAATTTTAAATGCTGTAGGGCATTCTTCTACTGAATTTCATGATTTATTTACACATTTTCCTACTGATGAACATTTAGCTTGTTTCCACTTTTTTGCTCTGCTGCAAGAAGCCCTGTGTACACATCTGGTAGAAAACTGCAAACATTTTTGGATGGTAGACTACAAGCATCACCAGATAAAGCCACCTTGCTCACCAAAGCGGATGTACCAATTTTCACTCCCACCACCATTTAATGCATCTTTATATTAAACCACTCAGTACTGTCAGGCTTGCTGATTTGCCTATTAAGTTGTGGGAAGTGGCATCTCATTGCCAGGCACGTGCTGGAATTGGTTTGGGCTGCTCAGGAGAGCTGATCTCATGCATCTCTTCCCAACTCTGGGTTTGGTGACATCACGGCATTAGCTGGAAATAAGCCAGGATGGGAGTATTTACACCATGGAAAGTGGCAAACACGACAAATCAGGATTGTCCCCTGGAGAGCAGGTGTCAAGCATTTACAGGCACACCCCTGCTTCCAGCACCCCTGAGGTCCACCTTCCTACCCTGAATTCAACTCACAGACTCCCCGGGTTACCAGACGGATGCGATTCTTACCGTTTGTGGCTGTAAGTCTTACACAGGATAGTTGAGGCAACTGTTGCTGTCGTGGAATTTAACATGGTCTTAGCTGTTCCAGACTGAAGGGGGCACCAGGCAAGAGGCGCTCCTGTAAGCAAATTTAGAAAACAGCTGTGAACTTCAATGGTTTCTTTATTGAGAGGGTATGCAAACAGCTACTTAAATACATGAATACATTCTATTTGTATAACTTTTGGGCAAAATGTCTAGTCAACTCTTTTACTCATTTTCAGTTGGGTTATAGAAGGTCCTTAAATATTCTGTTATGTTACAAGTTAATCAGATACATGATTTGCAAATATCTTCTCTCAGTCAGTGGCTTGTCTTTTTGCTTTCTTAATGGTGTCTTTTGAAGAGCAAACATTTTTAACTTTGATGAAGTGTAATTTATCACTTTTTTTTAAAGATTATGCTTCTGTTGTCATATCTAAGAAAGTTTTGTTTAATCAAAGTCACACAAATTTTCTTTAATGTTTTTCTTCTAGATGTTTCATAGATTTAGCTCTTACACTTAGGTCTCTGATCCATTTTGGGTTAATGTTTATAGACATACAGCGTGAGGCAAGGATTAACTTCTTTTTTTTCCCTGTATGGATGTTCAATTGTTCCAACACTATTTATTGAAAAGGCAGTCTCTTTCCCTTTGGGTTGCCTTGGCACCTGTGTAATGAATCAATGAACTGTGCATATGTGGGTCTATTTCTTTCTTTCTCTTTTTTTTTTTTGGCCACAACCCATAGCATGCAGAACTTCCCTGACCAGGGATCGAACCTGCACCCCCTGCAGTGGAAGTGCAGAGTCTTAACCACTGGACCGCCAGGGAAGTCCTGTGGGTCTATTTCTGAATTCGTTTCCTCTTTCTATCTATATTTCTATCCTTTCAATAGGTTCTTAAATATTCCTGGGGACAGCACTTAAAAATATGAATTTCTTTGGCTGCTTCCTATAGAATCTCTTTTTCTTGGGAATCTGGCCTAAGTATCTCTAAGGGTTGGGTCAGGTGTGGTGCACAAAGGTGTTCAGGGATGTCCTTTGCAAGTATTTTAATTATTCTCCCCCTCCCGCCCCATCCCTCATCCCAGTTTCCTAGGCCTCATGTATATACCAGGAACTCTTCTTTAAGAATGGGTTCCCGCCCCACCATACACGGTTTACTAGGAATCTTAAACCTGGGCCAGGCCAGGAACCCATTCATCTCCCATGGGTTTCGTCTCTCCACGGACCCACCTGAGACCCTGATGGCCCCTAGGGATGCCCCAAAATTGCAGTGACACCAGCCTAGGACCTTCTGTTCTGCTTATAACACAGAGACGTAGGAGAGTCACCACAAAGTCACAAAATGTGTGTGTTTATGGCCATTATAATCCCATTTAAATTACATCCTATCTCCAAATATTTGGGTCTTCACTCAGCCCCGAATGGCTGAGAAAATGCCCAGTTACCCTCATGCCATCAGGCGCCCTCCCCAGCACAGCCCACGTCTGCTCGGGAGACAATGTAGACCAGCAAACGCATAGCCAAAATATTCTGTGAAAGGACAGCTACAGGAATACAGACACGACAAAGAGGAGGCCCAGGAAGAGACCAGTAACCCTCGAACAGGCTGTGGGTGGTCGGATGGGGAAAGGCTTCAGGAGGCTGACATTTGAGGTGGGGTCGGTCAAACAAGAGGATAAAAAGCAGGAAAGGGGGGCTTCCCTGGTGGCGCAGTGGTTGAGAATCCGCCTGCCGATGCAGGAGACACGGGTTCGTGCCCTGGTCCGGGAAGATCCCACATGCCGCGGAGCAACTAAGCCCGTGAGCCATGGCCGCTAGGCCTGCGCGTCCGGAGCCTGTGCTCCGTAACGGGAGAGGCCACAACAGTGAGAGGCCCGCATACCGCAAAAAAAAAAAAAAAAAAAAGCAGGAAAGGGAATACCAGGGACAGGAAACAGAATTGGCAAACCTACCCAGGTGTAGACCAGCAGAGGATCGCCAGCGGGTTGGGAATTAGGGTCAAACTGGGAAGCCTAACATGGGAGCAGAGGCAGGCAGAGGCCAGAGGGGTCGCATTAGTTCTGTGACTTTACCCCACTTCAAAGCTTTTACGGGGCTTCCCCGGTGGCGCAGTGGTTGAGAGTCCGCCTGCCGATGCGGGGGACACGGGTTCGTGCCCCGGTCCGGGAGGATCCCACGTGCCGCGGAGCGGCTGTGCCCGTGAGCCGTGGCCGCTGCGCCTGCGCGTCCGGAGCGGCTGGGCCCATGAGCCGTGGCCGCTGCGCCTGCGCGTCCGGAGCGGCTGGGCCCGTGAGCCGTGGCCGCTGCGCCTGCGCATCCGGAGCCTGTGCTCCGCAACGGGAGAGGCCACGGCAGTGGCCCGCGTACCGCAAAAAGAAAAAAAAGAAAAAAACAAAAAAGCTTTTACAATTGTGGTAAAATACACATATATCTTGAGCATTTTTAAGAGTAAGGGTCAGCAACGTTACGTGCATTCACATTATCGTGCAACCATCACCACCATTCTTCTCTAGAAGATTCTGCTCTGTCATAGAATCACACAGCACTTGTCTTCTCATGACTGACAGCTCCCTTAGCAGAGCTGCCCTCAGGTTCATCCATGTCGTAGCAGGTGTTACTGAACCAGCTTTGTTCTGCCCGCTTGGCAGCAGGTCAAACCGCCAGACACCGAGGTTTGCAGCACCGAGAAGGGTTATTCGCAAGGCAGCCAATCGAAGAGACGGAAAACAAATCTCAAATCCGCCTCTCCCAGGGCAAGGGGCTGCGGTGTGCGTGGGATACACTGACGGAGAAGACAGAGGCAGGGCGGTCGGAGGCGTGGGGAGGGGCCATGGGGAAAAGTGTGGGCCTGGTCGTTCTGCGCAGGCGTAGCTAATTCCCGGGCCTCAGCACCATCCGAGGGTGGAGTTTTCAGCCCTCCGGTGTTACAAGGTCACCGGGCGACACTCGCGCATGCCCAGTTGGAGGGTCGGTGGTCTCACGCAGTCACAACCAGCTCAGCTCAAACTAGACACAGCTGACTCCAAGTTCCGGGAAAATAACTCGGGTGAACACCTTACGGTTTAGGCTCCGTGATGCCTGGAGGATGTGCAAGTCTTCAACCGACCTTGATTAGTGGACGCGGGTGAAATGGATCTAACCCACGGTTTCATTAGAATTTCCTTCCCTTTCAAGGCTGAGTATTATTTTATCATATGTATATGCTGTATTTTCGTATCTATGCATCTGTCATTGAACACTGAATTGCTTCCTTTTACCTTTTGGCTACTGGGAATAATGCTGCTATGAACATGGGTGTACAAACATCCCTTTGAGACCCTGATTTCAATTTTTGGGGGGTGTAGACCCAGAAGTGGAATTGCTGGATCCTATGGTAATTCTATGTTTAATATTTTGAGGAACTACCATACTGTTTTCCATAGCAGCTGCACCATTTAATTTTATTTTTTAAATACATTTATTTATTTAGTTTTGGCTGCGATGGGTCTTTATTCTGTGTGTGGGCTTTCTCTACTTGCGGCGAGCGGGGGCTACACTTTGTTGCGGCGCGCGGGCTTCTCGTTGCGGTGGCTTCTCTTGTAGAACACGGGCTCTAGGCATGCGGGCTTCAGTAGTTGTGGCACATGGGCTCAGTAGTTGTGGCTCGCGGGTTCTAGAGTGCAGGCTCAGTAGTTGTGGCTCACGGGCTTAGCTGCTCCGCGGCATGTGGGATCTTCCCAGACCAGGGCTTGAACCCGTGTCCCCTGCATTGGCAGGCAGATTCTTAACCACTGCGCCACCAGGGAAGCCCAGCTGCACCACTTTACATCCTGATCCACAGCACACAAGGTTTCCAATTTCCCCCCAGCCTGGCCAATGCATGTTATTTTCTGCTTTTGGGGGGACAGTCGCCATCCTAATGGGTGGATTCACCCCACTTTTTTAGGAGACTCATTTACCTCTGAGCCACCGGAGTATAAACATTGGCTCCAGGTAATGATTTTTTTTTTTTTTTTAATGAGTATGGACTTGACTGACGTCTGTCAAGTTTGGCTATGGCCAAGTCAGTGCGGATCGTGTCCGGATCCTGAACTATCGGGTGGTATTTTCGTTTCAGATCTCACCAGATGGTTCTCTTGCCCTGGCCGGCGTCCTGACTGCTGTCTCTGCCGTGCGCCTCACTGTATGGACCCTCGCCTCCACCCCCACCCCCACCCCCTGGTCCCCTGCAACCACAGACCAGGACAGCCTGTCAAACAAAGAGAGGATAAGAGGTAGCAGATGAAAGTTGGGAAAAATGAACTTATTTCTGAGGTTTCCACTGAAACCTGGGTCCTCCTGTTCTCTTTCTGTCTCTCCTCTTTCTTCCCGTGAGTGCAATGGCGTGCGTCCTTATCTCCCTCTCATCGGGTTAAGAGTGTGGGATGTTCTTGACAAGCTCATGGGCTGTTATAAGGATCCGATGAGACTAGAGACGAGAAAGCACTCAAGTTTGAAAGTGCCCCATCAAGGTACAGGATTATTATTAATCTCCCATTGAGCTCTTAATACAGGAAAAATAAATTTAAAAAAAACAACTAACACTTCTCCTGTGGGGTTTCCACGCCAAAGAGATGTCTGTGCCTCTCATCTGCCCGGCCCCCTCTCCTCCCTTTCTCTGCTGGATCCAAAGTCCTGGCCCTGGAAATTTCATCACCCTTGTGATTTACCACCAATTAGCCCTCTCCGTAAATCAGGGGTTGCACGTCTGTTCTGAATCAGGTGCATATATTAACTTTTGCTTGGCTCATAGAAGGTTTAAGAATTTTTTGTGTGTGTGTGGTACGCGGGCCTCTCACTGTCGTGGCCTCTCCCGTCGCGGAGCACAGGCTCCCGGACGCGCAGGCTCAGCGGCCACGGCTCACGGGCCCAGCCGCTCCGCGGCACGTGGGATCTTCCCGGACCGGGGCACGAACCCGCATCCCCCGCATCGGCAGGCGGACTCTCAGCCACTGCGCCACCCGGGAAGCCCAAGAATTATTTTCATTTGTGGGCAATGTACAGAAATCAGGAAGAACAAGAATTCAGGTTTCTGACTTTTGGGGAAAAGTTAAAAGACTTGGCTACTCTGGGAACACCTTTCTACCTGCTAACAAGGGTCCCTTCCCCACCTGCTGACTCGCTCTAGGGCTGTGAACCGCACCTCTGATACGACCGAGTAACCCGGTGAGAGGATGGCAGGAATCAAATGCACCAATACTCTCTTCTGGGAATTCGTGAGCAACGCTGAACGGATTTGGAGAAGGTTTGATTTGGGGGTGGTGGTGCGTGTGTCCTTCCCGGGGCCTGTAAAACCATCACCCCGTGAATGTGGTCACCTTCCCCAGCTTCCGGTGAATTAAATCCCTCCACAAAGCCGGGCAGGAAAGTCCATGGGTGGATATAACAGTATCAGGACAGGGAGATTTTGAAAACCTGCGATTCTAAGCGTAAGGCTCCGTGTGTTCATGAAAATACCCCAGACAGACGTGAAGTGTAATCAGATAAAAAGATCCAGCACGGTGAGGGGATCTAGAACCAATCTATGAAATGAAAAATCCCGGGGTGCCTTCAGCAAGAATGAGATGTTCCTCACGTGTATCCATTCCCGCCTCAACGACGATTTGGGGTCCATCCACCGACAGCAATGCTCTCGTAGGAGCTTTGGGGTCCAGGTCTGAGACTGTAACAGCTCCACGCGGTCCTTGGCGGAGGAGAGGATTTCGAGAAGGAAGGCTCGCACCCCGGCAGCAGATTTGATGACCACGGTCCCAGCTACAGACCCAGGGACAGCTCTGTATCCCCTGAGAACTCGGCTACGGCCCCGTTGGGCTTGGTCCTGTCATCAGCACCACGCGCCAAGGGAGGAACCAGGCCCACCCACGGGCCGGGTGTCAGGTGTACAGACCCTCGTCCTGGCTGTGGGCCCTGAAGCGGCCCGTGAACTGGCCCCGGCCCCTCTTGGCTGTGGAGGTGAGCCCTCCAAACTGAGTCAGACTGTAGATTCTGAAAGGACCCTGTAACTGGGCTTCAGAAAGAGAGAAAAAAAAAAATCCTGAAATTCATATAGAAGCGCGAAAGATCCCGAACAGCCAAAAAAATCTCGAGAAAGAAGAACAAAGGCGGAGGCCTCGCACTTCCTGATTTAAAACTATACTACAAATCTGTAGTAGGTCAAACAAATGGTACTGGCCTAAAAACAGCCACGTAGACTATGGGGCAGAATCAAGAGCTCAGAAATAAACCCACACATATATGGTCAACTCCTATTTGACAAGGGAGACAAGAATACTCAATGCGGAAAAGAAAGTATTTTCAATAAACAGAGCTGGGAAACCTGCATATTCACAGGCAAAAGAATGAAACTGGGCCCCTATCTTACACCACTCACAAAAATTAACTGAGAATGAATCGAAGACTTAAATATAAGACCTGAAACTGTAAACCTCTTAGAGGAAAACAGAGAAAATAGTCCTTGACGTGGGCTTTGGCAATGATTTTTTTTGGATATGACACCAGAAGCATAAGCAACAGAAGGAAAAATAAGCAAGTGGGGCCTACATCGAACTAAAAAGCTTCTGCACGGCAAAAGAAACCATCAACAAAGTGAAGGGGCAACCTATGGAACGGGAGACAATATTTGCAAACCATCTCTTTAGAGGTTAATATGCAAAAATATATAAAGAGCTCAAACAACTCAATAGCAAAACACCCAAATAATCTGATTAAAAAGATGGATGAAGGACCTGAAGAGACATTTCTCCAAAGAAGACATACAGATGTCCAACAGGTACACGTGAAAAGCTGCTCAACATCACTAATTATCAGTGAAATACAAATCAAAACCACAGTGAGGTACCACCTCACACCTGTTAGAATGGCTTCAAAAGACAAGAGATAACAAGAGTCTACAAGGATGTGGAGAAAAGACGACCCTAAAGCCCTGTGGTGAGAATGTAAATTGGTGCAGCCACTATGGGAAGCAGTATGGCAGTTCCTCAAAAAAAAAAAAATAACAGTAGAACTACCGCATGATCCAGCAATCCTACTTCTGGGTGTATATCTGAAGGAAATGAAATCACTGTCTCAAAGAGATATCTCTACCCTCATGTTCGCTGCAGCGTTATTCACAATAGCCAAGACATGGAAACAAGTGTCCATCAACGGATAAATGGATAAAGACGATGTGTACACACACACACACACACACACACCCACACACACCCACACACACACCGGAGTATTACTCAGCCATAAAAAAAAATGAAATTTTGCCGTTTGCAGAAACATGGATGGACTTGGAAGGCATTATGCTAAGTGAAATAAGTCAGACAGAGAAAGACAAATATTGTATGATCTCGCTTATATGTGAAATTTTTAAAAAAGCACCAAATTCATAGAAACAAAGTAGAATGGTGGTTGTCAGGGGCTGGGGGTGGGAGAAGCAGGGATATGCTGGTCAAAGGGTACAAACTTCCAGTTATAAGATGGATAAGTGCTGGGGAATCTAGTATTCAGCATGGCAACTGTAGTTAAGAAAACTATTACACACTTGAAAGTTGCTAAGAGAGTCGATCTTAAGTGTTCTCACCCCAAAATAAAATCATAATTATGCAACTGATGAATGTGTTAACTAACTCTATCGTGGAAATCATTTCACAATATATACTTCTATAAAACATCACACTGTAGGGCTTCCCTGGTGCCTCAGTGGTTAAGAATCTGCCTGGCAATGCAGGGGACACGGGTTTGAGCCCTTGTCCGGGAAGATCCCACATGCCGCGGAGCAACGAAGCCTGTACGCCACAACTACTAAGCCTGCACTCTAGAGCCCACGAGCCACAACTACTGAGCCCGTGCGCCACAACTACTGAAGCCCACACGCCTAGAGCCCGTGCTCTGCAACAAGAGAAGCCACCGCTATGGGAAGCCCGCGCACCACCACGAAGAGTAGCCCCCGCTCGCCACAACTAGAGAAAGCCCGTGTGCAGCACTGAAGAGCCAACGCAGTCAAAAATAATGAATAAAATAAATTTTAAAAAATCACATTGTACAACACCTTAAACTTACATAATGTTATATGTCAATTATATGTCAGTAATGCTGGAAAAATTTTTAAAAAATCTTTACCCAGTGTGTTGAATAAAACCTGATTCCAGACAAAAATCAAAACATACCTTTTAAAATTTTTGTTGTTTTGGTAACTTTCCTCTGTCTCCCAGTAAAAATGTGGCTGGCCCATGAGTTTTTGGTTCGTTCTTACATGACAGACATTCCCAGGTCAGTTTAAGAAGCAAAAGCAATCTCAGATCAACATATCCGACTTGAGATACTCATCGAAACTCCAAGCCTGTTTTAGCATTAAATCTCCATTCTGGTTTGGACCTGCTCCAGGCTGGAAGCCTGACATGGAGACCCGAGATTGGCCTATCTGTTCCCTTTCCTGCTTCTCACAACAAGCTACCTGTAGCTTGGAGAGAGATGAGGGGAAAAAGGCGAGAGCTGGTGCTACCGTAAGCCAACTCTGTCCTCTGTAAGCCTGTTCTCTAGGTCCACACAGAATGCAAGTTTCCTTTGGGTGGCTGTTCCAGTTATCTGCTGTTAGTTAACAAATTAACCCCTAACTTAGCGGCTTACAACCACCATTTTATTTTGCTGGTGATTCTGTGGGTCAGGAATTGGGGAGAGGTAGGGATGGGTGGTATTCCCTGGAGCCTTGCACGGGGTTGCCGTCGTATGGTGCTGGGGCTGCATCATCTCCAGGATGGACCAGGGTGGACATCCAAGATGGCGCACTCCCACAGCTGGAGCTCAGCTGGCTCTGTGGATCAGAGCGCCCCCAGGTGACCCTTTGAGGTGCCTGGGCTCAGAGAGGGGTGTCCAGGAACCAGTGCTGAAGTCCAGAGATCCAGATGACCTAGTTCTTCAGATTCTCCAGCACATAGGAATGGTTCAATTATTCAGGAAATAATCAGTTTTTAGCTCCATCAATCTACTATTCATTTGACCTGCTGAGTTTGAAATTTTCAGTATCATATTCAGCATTTCTAAGACTCCTAATTGGTTCTTAAAAAAAAAAGTCGTCCCCCCCCCCCCAATGTGCTGTAATGTCACTCGGCATTGCTTTAGCTGGGGAAATAAAATACTTCATGAAAAAACAGAAACCTTGTCAGTCAGCGTTCCCCAGTATTTCACATGGCTTGAGAACTATGCATTCATAGTTGACCTTAACCTTGGTCATGTGCAGAGAGATCTGAAGAAAGTAACACACCCAGAAGTCATACTGTTAAAAACAAAATTACTCCTGTCAAGGGCAAAGTTAAAAATCTTGAGATTCATTTTAAACCAGAGCAACACGGACTTACTGTATTCCCCAAAGAGGGACACGCAAGCTGAACAGAAACTGTCTGAAACGCTTTAAGAACTCTGCCACTGCGATTCTAACTTGTCACAGAGACCGATCTGTAACCCTAAATTTAGACCATTCCTTGTTATGAAACCAGGACATTCCATCTTTGTTCAAAAAGGAATGAAACAGAAGTCAATTCAGCTGCTCTTAATTCATGAAACAGATTTAAATTCAGCTGAGGAACTAGAGATGTTAATTACAGTATTATTCATAATAGCACAAACTGGAAACAACCCAAAAGGTCAAAAAGAAGGAAAAAACATAAATCATAATCAAAGTGTATTATGTAGACATTAAAAACGATAGCTATGAAGATTCCGTGGCAAGATGGAAAATACGCTGTATAAGGTTAAATGAAAAACAGGACAAAATTGTATGTATATTCCTCTTACGATTATGCATATGTAAAATATACTTGAAAACATAAAAGAAATGTTATTTGTGGTAATGAACTGGGATGCTTTTTTTCTTTTTGTTGTAATTTTATTTAGTTTTTATCGTTATTTATTATTATTCTTTTCTTTTCCATTATGGTTTGTCACAGGATATTGAATACAGTTCCCTGTGGTACAGATTAGGACCTTGTTGTTTATGGGATGCTTTTTTTTTTTTTTTTTTGGTACGCGGGCCTCTCACCGCTGTGGCCTCTCCCGTTGCGGAGCACCGGCTCCGGACGCGCAGGCGCGGCGGCCACGGCTCACGGGCCCAGCCGCTCCGCGGCACGTGGGATCTTCCCGGACCGGGGCACGAACCCGTGTCCCCTGCATCGGCAGGCGGACTCTCAACCACTGCGCCACCAGGGAGGCCCATGGGATGCTTTTTAATGGGGCAATTTTTCTGTTTGTTTTTTAAAGCCAGAGTTTTGTAACTTCACATTACTTTTAAAACATTAAATTATTTAGGACAGCATTTGGCAGAGATAGGGAATGTGCTGGAGAAATCAGTGGACAGAACCAGGAGTCCTGGGTTCTAATGACAGCTCTGCTCTGGGCTTGGAGCAGCCTTGAACATCGGCTTTTCTGTTGCTTTTGGGCTATTCCTTTTGTTGTCTTTTCTCCCTCCATTGATCATATCCTGTGTACTTTCCATACTTCAAAAAATCTAGTTGGGGAGGGAAGGATTGGGAGTTTGGGGTCAGCAGATGCAAACTATAATATATAGGATGGATAAACAACAAGGTCCTACTGTCGAGCACAGGGAACTAGATTCAGTATCCTGTGACAGACCATCATGGAAAAGAATATAAAAAAGAATGTATATGTACTATGTAACTGAATCACTTTGCTGTGCAGCAGAAATTAACACGTCATAAATCAACTATACTTCAATAAAATTAAAAAAACTCTTCTACAGTGTAGAACTATTATATATTTATTCTCATTAAAATTATATTTTCTGCCATTTTACAGGAGTTGCAGTCAGAGGAAAGTGATGCTTAGTCCGGCATTTTGTTATGTGTCTGTTGTTTATCTTTTGTTAACTGATCAATAATTCTAAAGACATGCTTATTCACAATCTTTGTTCTCCTAATGTTACTTCTCCCTTATATCTTCGTTTGTGAACCAGTAAGTCTCATCCAGTTGTTTCTAGAAACTTAATCCATGAGGCTGGCACAGAATATCGTATGTTAGTTCTGACTATCCTTTAAGATTTATTTCAGTCTTTAACAACTGCCTGCCTCTTGGAGTTAAGTAAACTTCATATTACTCACGGTACTGATTACGGATCTCGCACCTTGCTCTTTGCTCTGTTGAGCTTGCTTGGGACTAAGTGTTTAGCGTTGATTATATAACATTGCATTGAAAGTCACAACTCATGGGCTCTGCTTTCAGCTGAGGCTCCAGGTTATGGACCAGCTGAATCTGATTTATTTTACTTGATACACATATTTCATTATGCACCATCACCTGTGCTGGTCGGCCTGGATCCGTTCATAAAACAGTACCTGTGGGTAGATATTCCTGGCTGACAAAACAACGAGTTATTAAGATGGCATCCCAATAGCTGCCTGCCTTTTGAAATGTGGCTACTAGAAAATTTAAAATTACACACATAGCTTACATTTATAGCTTGTATTATATTGCTACTGGGCTATGCTGAAATAGAGTCTAGAAATAGATCCATGCATATATGATTAATTTTTGACAACGATGCTGGAGCAAATCAACGGGGGGAAATGTCTTTTCAACAAATGGTGTTAGACCTACAGACACAGAAAACAAACCTGTGATTACCAAAGCGTTAAGCGGGGGAGGGATACATTAGGAGGTTGGGATTAACAGATACACACGACTATATATAAGATAGGTGACCAATAAGGACCTACTGTAGAGCACAGGGAACTATATTCAATGTTCTGTAAATAGCCTATAAAGGAAAAGAATCTGAAAAACAATATGTATGCATATCTATATATCTATATCTCTATATCTGAATCACTGTGCTGTACACCTGAACCTAACACGACACTGTAAATCAACTATACTTCCAAAAAAAAGTTGAAGAAAAAGTGGTGCTAGAATAACTGGATATCCATGTGGAAAAAAAATAAGCATCAACCCTTACACCAGACCACACACAATATTAACTCAAAATGGAACATACACCTAAATGTGAAAGCTCAAACAAAGCTCCTAGAAGAATGCACAGGAAAAACATATTTGCAACTTAGGGCATGCAAAGATTTTTTCCTTTTTGAGATGTGGATTATAATTTCCAGTCAGAGAAATAGCAACGCAGTGAGACCTCATGGAGAATGGGGCGTTTTAGATACATAAACTTCATCAAACAGATAAGGAGGCAAATAATATACTGAGAGGCAGCAATGTACCAGGTCCTTTTTTTTTTTTTTTGGCCGTGCTGCGTGGCTCGCGGGATCTTAGTTCCCCGACCAGGGATCGAACCTGCGCCCTCGCAGTGAAAGCGCGGAGTCCTAACCACTGGACCACCCGGGAATTTCCCATGCAACGTACCAGGTCCTTTGCTGGCTGCACTTTACATCTGTAACGTCGTCCCAGCCTCACAGCACCCCTGCGTGGTGGGGAGGATCGCCTCTGCTTTACAGAGAAGACAGACAAGAAAACGGAGTGACCCGCCCACATCACTTAAGCATAAGACGTGAATCTGGAATATAAACCCAGTCTGTAGCCAAGTCCTATCACCATATCAATGCTGCCGCCTTTGAGCTGCCAATTTTCTTTTCATTCAATAGTCCATCATTTATTAGCCAATAAATGGTCATTAAATGGGAATGAATTTTAGATGTGAATTTCCTTTTATTTTTTATTTTTTTCCAAAGAAGACATACAGACGGCCAGTAGGCACGTGAATAGATGATCAACATCGCTAATTATTAGCGAAATGCAAATCAATAAGGTATCACCTCACACCAGTCAGAGCAGCCATCATCAAAAAGTCTAAAAATAATAAATGCTGGAGACGGTGTGGAGAGAAGGGAACCTTCGTACACTGTTGGTGGGAATGTAAACTGGTGCAGCCGCTATGGAAAACAGTATGGAGGTTCCTTAAAAAACTAAAAATAGACCTACCATATGATCCAGCAATCTCACTCCTGGACATATATCTGGAAAAGATGAAAACTCTAATTTGAAAAGATACATGCACCCCAATGTTCACAACAGCACTATTTACAGTACCCTAGACATGGAAGCAACCTAAGTGTCCATCAAGAAACGACTGGTTTGAGAAGATGTGGTATATATATACAGTGCAATATTACTCAGCCATAAAGAGGAAGGAAATAATGCCATTTGCAGTAACATAGATGGACCTAGAGATTATCATACTAAGTGAAATAAGTCAGACAGAGAAAGACAAATATTATAGAACTTACATGTGGAATCTAAAATATAATACAGGGAGTTCTCTGGTGGCCAAATGGTTAGGATTCTGGGCTTTCACTGCTGTGGCCTGGCTTCATTCCTTGGTTGGGGAACTGAGATCCCGCGAGCCAAACAAGTTTATTTACAAAACAGAAACAGACTCACAGACGTAGAAAACAAACTTACGGTTACCAAAGGGGAAGGGAGGCGGGTAGGGAAAAAAATTAAGACTATGGGATTAACATATACACACTATTATATATAAAATAGGTAAGTAACAAGGATTTACTGTACAGCACAGGGAACTGTATGCAATAGCTTATAATAACCTATAACAGAAAAGAATCTGAAAAAATATAAATATAGATTTAACTGAATCACTTTGCTGTACACCTGAAAGTAACACAATATTGTAAATCAACTCTACTTCAACTAAAAAACCAAAAAATTCTTAAATAGGATACAAAAAGCAAATTATAAAATTCTTTAAATTGATAAACTGGACTTTACAAGATGTTGAAAACGTCCTATTGAAAACATCATTAAGTCAACAACAGGGCAAGTCACATAATTGGATATTTTTTTGTTTGCAATATCTGTAATACACATATCGTGCAAAGGACTTGTATCACATATATGTAGATAATAAGAAGATAAATGGCCAAATAAAAAATGGGCCAAATATTTGCAAAGACAATTCACAAAAGATGATACCGTTGGAAGACAATTCTCCATGGATTTCTTGTATGCTTGCATGGTCCAGGCCTTTCAACAGCAAGCCTGTATTGAAACCTGGAGCTAGAATATTCCACCAGAGAAATTTAGAGAAGTACCTTCCTAGAGATGTCGTCCCAGGGACCTCCTTCCTCTCCTGGAAATATCTGCTTGCATTCCAGGGTAGTGATTAATCTTCCTCTCCAGAGGGGAAGGCTAGCAGATATGCCAGAAATCCCACAAGAGTTCAGAATCTCCCCATTTTAGGGTCCTGGGGTGCACCCCACTGCCTGTGCAGGTGACATCTGGCCCTTCACGCATGGCGCTGTGGGGTTTCGGGTGTGGGAGAACACGAGATGCCACTGTCTACTGTTTGTGCCATGAGTGATACATCAGTCGTGTCTCTGCCCCATGTCTACGGATATAAAACGGTATGTGAAATGGTGGCCAGCTAAATCCTTAGCGCGCTGGTGGGGGGAAAAGCCCAGGCCCTTCCCAGATTCTCATGAACCCTTTGGGTAATGAGGCTGGGCTCCTGACCTCTCCTGGACAAGGCAGACGGGGGGCCCAAAGGCCAATTAATGGGACCTGAGGGAAGGTCATGGGAATCGGTACTTGACATGTTGGCCAAACTCTACTACGATCAGCTGGGCCGTACGGGCCTCTCCACTCGGTCGCCCGCTAGTAGGGGAGCTTGGGGAGGAGGCTGTATGGTCGACACAAGTGGTCCAAATGGTCCTCTTGGGTTTTGCTCTCTCCTCCAGGTGGGAGAAGAAAGGGTCCTGAGTCCCCAGAGCTGGCAGAGGGCTTGGGGTGGACTCGTGACGTTGGAATGTTGTTCACTGAACCACGAGGAGAGGCTGTCATGCTGCTGAGACCTGCGTGTCAATGTGACTCACGCGCCGGCACAGACACCCTGTCTCTGGGTCCCGCCCTGCAGCTCTCACGATTCAAGGGGAGGCCGAGTCTCCCTGCGCCAGAGGAGGGCTCAGCACCCCGGATGACTTTCTAAATACGTTGGAAGGAAGGGCCTCCAACGTCGATCTCCCCATTGGATACAGGTACCCAAGTGTCCATGCTACCTGGTCCTGTGGGGGATGGGACGCTGGGCGCAGCGTGGGGGGGGGGAGGGGTCAACGCACCGCGAGGGTTTATTTTGTGTGTCACCTTGGAGGCTGTTTTGGAGTGAGGTGAACGTTTAAGTCGGTGAGCTCTGAGTTAGCAGATTGCCCTCCGCACTGTAGGGGCTGCAAGTGGAGAGCCGGGGGGGGTGGGTTTCCCTGCCGTTTGCTACCACTGATGACGGGTCAGGATTTTGCGCGGGGCCCCGGCACCCTGGCAACCTCTCTAGATACTGGAGGCCGAACAAGCATGAGGGTCCTGCTTAACCGGAGCCTCTGGGCTCCATAGGGAGGCAGCCTCCGCCAGGAGGTCCCCTTGGGGTTTTGGACTTGTTTCGACACAGCTGTTAGATAACATGACTTTCAAACAGCAGCTACTAGCTTGCGACCGGGCTCTTGGTGAAACAGAGGCCTGGGTCGTCTGCGTGATCTTGCTATTTTGGGGGGAGTGGGTGTATTGGACCCTATCACTGACTGGTGGGAAGGGCCCAAGAGCCTTACGTGTACGGTGGGCCTGGTGTCTTGGGGACTGTAGTCAACCTGGCCCCAGAGCAGCTCAGCTCTACAGGAGAAAGTGGCAAAGCATGAGTTACTCGCTCTTAAGGGTCCTTCCTTCACAAATGTTCCCCTAAACGCCTGGGCCCGGCCGAGCTGACCCCGGTGCTGTGTGCTCTGGCCATCCGATATGCAGCCTGCTGAGCGGGGGGGGGGGTGCAGACCCTCAGACCAGGGCAGGTCAAGGACGCCGCTCTTTGGGGCATGCAGAGTGGAAACAGATCACGGCTGCTGACTGAATGGCCTGGCCACGGTCATGTGCGCGGCACGATAAGGGCGGGGCGAGGCCGCGGGGAACAAGGGCTGCTGTCCCTGGCTGCCTGCTGTGTCCTCTGAGGGGACCCAGGGGAAGCGCGTGGCCGATGGGGCCCGAGACCCGTTTTCAATTTTTCACAAAGTCGCTACGAACATCCAGGCACATCCCTTCTTATACACGAGGCGGGTGGGGGCAGGTGGAGGTCCAGGGAGACAGAACTCTCGCATCGGAGGTGTGAGAATTTAAAATGTTTACGGATGCTGATAGACTGCCTTCCAAAGCAGGATACAAGTGTTCTCACTTCCGTCTGCTTTTAATACAGAGTTTTAAAAAATATCTTACTACAATACAGAGCATCTGGCTTTATCATACTGTTTTTGTTTCAGAAGCTCTCGTTTTGTCTAGCACCTGAGGCTTTTCACTGGGAAACACAAACGGGGCACCCATTCTCTGTTCTAGGTGTGAAAACACAACGGCTGCAGCTTGGAGTGGATGCAGCTTGGCGTGGAAGAGACCACAGCCCAGCGGCAGGCACACACAGGACAGGGTAACAGGCAGGGGCTGCAGAGCAGCGGGGGGGGAGTGGGCGGGGCCGGGTGTGTGTGATCTTGGATCGGAGGATAAGGAAAAGCCTCTCCAATGCGATGACATTTGAGCCGAGATCAGAATGAAACAATCCGTGTCAGGGGATCAATAAATGTTGACTAAGTGAATTGATGTTTTATATGAAAAATTTCCACTCACGGCACCGCTTGGCCAGATCGTACAACTGGTCCTAGGCTGCTGCTGCTGGAGGACCCCGTGTGTGGACTGACCCCCGACCCCGACTCGCCCAAACTGAAGATGTGTGCAGGACCAGCGAACGGCAGGACTCGTGTTAACCCACTGTGCACACACCTCTGGACTTGCTCTGTTTACACTGGTAGCTGTCAATCTTTTTTTTTTTTTTTCATATGAGTATGGCCATCCCTACTCTGTTTAGGTTCCTATGTGCGTAGAATATCTTTTCTCTTACTTTCTCTTTTAGTCTGTGTAGATCTTTATTTTTATTTATTTTTAAACATCTTTATTGGAGTATACTTGCTTTACAATGGTGTGTTAGTTTCTGCTGTGTAACAAAGTGAATCAGCTGTGTGTATACATATGTCCCCATATCCCCTCCCTCTTGCGTCTCCCTCCCACCCCTCTACGGGGACACAAAGCACCGAGCTGACCTCCCTGTGCTAGGCGGCTGCTTCCCACTAGCTGTTTTACATTTGGTAGTGTATCTATGTCCCTGTCACTCTCTCACTTTGTCACAGCTTACCCTTCCCCCTCCCCATATCCTCAAGTCCATTCTCTAGTAGGTCTGTGTTTTATTCCCGTCTTACCCCTAGGTTCTTCATGACCTTTTTTTCTTCTTTTCTTAGATTCCATATATATGTGTTAGCATACGGTATTTGTTTTTCTCCTTCTGACTTACTTCACTCTGTATGACAGATTCCAGGTCCATCCACCTCATTACAAATAACTCAGTTTCATTTCTTTTCATGGCTGAGTAATATTCCATTGTATGTATGTGCCACGTCTTCTTTATCCATTCATCTGTCGATGGACACTTAGGTTGCTTCCGTGTCCTGGCTGTCGTAAATAGTGCTGCAATGATCATTGTGGTACATGACTCTCTTTGAATTATGGTTTTCTCAGGGTATATATAGCCCAGTAGTGGGATTGCTGGGTCGTATGGTAGTTCTATGTTTAGTTTTTTAAGGAACCTCCATACCGTTCTCCATAGTGGCTGTATCAATTGACGTTCCCACCAGCAGTGCAAGAGCCTCCCCTTTTCTCCACACCCTCTCCAGCATTTATTTTTGCTAGATGTTTTGATGATGGCTGTCAATCTTTAATTAGCACAACTACCAGGGTCCCCTCTACAATCTAAACCCTGCATTTCTGCTCAGCACTTTTCTTCAGGGACACATGCCCCCTTTGTCTGCATTGGAATGGACTCGGCTTTGCATGTTTTGTCTAAGCTCTGATCAGCTTTCTTCTTGGACGGCATCCATTCTGATCAAAATAAGTGTATAAAGAGTCAGAGATGTGAAAAGGCCAGTGAGGGTAAGTTTAACTTTGGTGTATTTGCCGTCTATGGACTGTTGCCGATACTCCGGAAGTGTGGCACCCAGGGACCCTTACACCTTTGGTGTATCCTGAAATTGTGCCACGAACAATGACGACAGGTAGAAACTCACTCCCAGAGGCTTTAACGCAGTGGAAGGGCGGGGAAAAAAATCACTTTGAAATTCAGGAAGCAAGACAAGACAGAATTTACTCTCTCTAGCAGGTGAATTGCTGGAGATGTCTCCTGCCCTTTTGGCTGTCTAGGTTTCTCAGGATGCTTAATTTGGTGCTGATCAAGTGTCCAGTGGGCTGCTCTGGGCACTCGGTGAACGGGAATGTATGAACGTAAGAGCTGAGCCATCGCTCAGCAGCTTTTGTTCAGGACGCTGACAGTCTTGGTTATAACGGAATTAATGATGCAATTCAATAAAGACATAACATGTACCAAAAAAATACTGTCTGATGCCTTGTATTCTTCAAAGTGGAATCCGTATACGATACTACACTATAATGTAAATTACTATGGATGTATTATGTCATAAATATAATATAGTATAATGTAGTATGATATTACTGTGTAATAGGATGGCTTGGTTGTCTCATCTCAGCCCTGGATCTCAATCCTTGGAGGTATAGCTTTCAATCAGATTAAGCAGAAATTCCATTTGATTGTTAAAAGAGCCAGGATTCAATCCACCACGACTTTCCCTGCTAATTAGGCTGGAACAGTGCTCCTTGAGTTTAATGTGCATATGAATCCGTGGGGATCCTGTTAAAATGCAGAGTCAGATCCAGAAATTCCAGGGCGGGACCTGGGAACCTGCATTTATGACCAGCTCCCAGGGGGCGCAGCCACTGCTGGCCCGGTGGACCCCAGTCGGAGCAGCGGGGGTAGACGGTGGAGACACGGTCTGCCAGGCGCGGGCCCCAGGAGCTAAGACGTCACTCTCTGCAGACGGGTAGGGCCTGGGGCGCCCTGAATCTCGGGACTGGTTCCCTCTGGCCAAGAACAGCCTCATACCTCTTCTCCGGTGGTTTTGGTTCTTTTTCTACACTTACCAGTATGGGGGTACGAACTAGCTTTGACCTTATAGACCCCGAACTATCTGTGTCTGTTCAAATTCTTTAGATTTCTGGGGACGAAAACTCACAATCCAAAATGACTTGGACAGAAAGGAGATGTACGGGTTCATGTACTGGGAAAGTCTAGGAAGAGTGCTGGCTTTAATGACTCAAATGACATCGCCTGGACCCACTGGTTTCCTGTATCCTCTGGTCCCACTCACCACCAAGGGGAGAGGGGTTCACTCATATTCCTGGAGTCCTATTCTCCCTGACAGGCCGGAGAAGGCTGGGGCGCCTCCAGACCTCATGTCCCCTCAAGGTCAAACCCAGAATTCTTAGCTGGAATCTCACTGCATCCGATTGGCTCCTACGGGGTCACATGCTTATCCCTGCATTAATCACCGCTGTCAGCGATTGAACTGCAGTTGAAGTGTGTTTCCCCCAGAGATGCTGCAGTCCTAACCCCAGCACCCAGGATGGGACCTCATTTGGAAATAGCGTCTTTGCAGAGGATCAAGTTAAGATGAGGCCATTAGGGGGGGCCCGAACCCACTATGAGCTATATCCTCATTAAAAGAGGACATTTGGACACAGGGACAGAAAAGCGCCCAGGGAGAAGGAAGAGATCGGGGTGGCGCGTGGACAAAGCCAGAGAACGCCGAAGGCTGACAGCAAACCACCTGCGGCGTGGAGCGGGGCGCAGAAAGGACCCTCCCTCGCAGCCTCGGAAGGAACCCACGCTGCCCGCACCTCGATCGTGGACTTCTGGCCTCCAGAGCTGGGAACCCACACATTTCTGTTATTTCAGCCGCACAGTCATTACTCGGTGATGGCAGCCCTAGCAGACCACGGCCCCAGGGCCAGGCAGTGCCCAGCTGTCTCTGTTTGTGCTGTTGCCTCCCCCCGGCTCAAGCCACCCATCACCCCAGAAATGCCCACCCTTCTCTCCTCTGCAGACCGTCCTTCGCCAGTGCTTCTCCAATTTCAGTCACCTGGGGGGCGGGGCTTGTAAACACATGTGTAGCTGGGGCCCATGCCCGGGGTTCCTGATTCAGCAGGTCTGGGGTGCAGCCCGAGAACCTGCATTTCCAAGTCTGAGGGCCCCCTGCTCTGATCCGTCCTGTTTTCAAGCCTCCCCGAGAGGCTCTAGATTTTCCCGTTCGCTGCTTTGTATTGTTTCTTAGACTTTCCTCTTTTCCTCTCATCTGGGCCACACGTAAGCCTCGGGGAGCTCTGTGAGCCCCTCCTCATTTAGGACACAATAGCCACGCCAGTTGCCAACTGGTGTCTAGACTTGGGAGGAAAAAGCAGAAAGCCTCCCTGACGTTTGTTAGTCACCAGAGGCTGCAGAAGTACCCTGTCGCTCACACCTTCTTTCCTTTCAACTTTCCTAATATCGTCCGCGTCCGTGTACATCCTGATGTACCTCGCCACAGGCCCCAAGAACCCAGCCTAACTTAGGACTTCAGAGAATAACACTGCACACGCTTTTCTTGGAGATTTAAAGCAAGGAGTTATTAGTGTGGATGCTGTTGTCACCCAACAATTCGGGGGAAATGGAGATACTCCTCGGCCGGTGCCCATCCAGAGCTGCACACACGGGGCCTCCTGTCTCTTGCTGCGTATGTCATCTCACTTGGAGGGGAAACGGACTCTAATCTCCCCTCAGCCTCCAGGACGCTCCCTGTACATACTGGGAAATCCCTTTGTGCCCCTACAACTACGAGATGAGAAAAGCCATGCCTACAACAGCTTGGGGAACGCCCTTCCCCCCCAAAGAACCTTCTAAGAGAATAAGGGCTTGGTCAGTTGAATAATTGGTTATGGTTTCCTGTAATGCACCCTTGCTGTGGTCTTTCCTGCCCACGGTTGTTGGGCATTGGCTTTGGCCAGCGGGATGGCACAGGCAGGGATTCAAAGTGTGCTTGCAAGGCTGGGCATGTACTCTTGACCTTCTATCACTGACACAAGAGGAGCTTCCCCTGAATAGCTTCTGCATCTTTAACCTGGATCCAAAGTGAATCCACATGGCACAGACTAGAGTCTTAATCCTAGATGGGGAAGGGGGAAAGGCCAGCTAGACTCGTAGCCTGAAGCAGTAGAAAATGCTCAGATGAGCCCAGACTAGATCAACAAACACATCCATTTTTTTTTTTTTTTGTGCCGCTGAGATTTTTGTGATTATTCCTTATGCAGCGATAGCTGACTGATGCAGAGGCAACGACATGGTGGGGAAGCTGTGGATGCAAAATACACTTTTCTCACCTCAAAGTTGCCCAGCCAGGCCCTGCTCCTGTATCAGAAATCACAGGTCCACGCAGGGCTTTTTCAAATACCTGATTCACTTTTGTTTCCCTCGTTATGATTTGCAGAAAACGATGTCGTTAAACAGCTTTAAAAACTCTTCCATTAGTAGAGGGATGGGGTCATAACTAACACCTTGGCAAGATTTCTAAACTGAAGGAGAGAGTTGTGGGGTGGGTTCATTTCTAATAAAATGAAATGACTTGAAGGTTTTAGTTTTCAATTATGAAAGTCCGAGTGCCAAAGTCTCAGCTGTGCAGTTCAGTTCTTCGCTATTTTCACTAAGACCTCCTCAGCCCTTGACATCTAAATACCCAGTCAACAGCCATAATGGAGCCTTGTTACCTGCAGGGCTGTGTATGGAGCTGCTGGCAGAAGAGAAGAAAAACACTCTCCCACGCTTTGGGAATTTATAACTTAGAGTTATAATTAGTTATTTAGTGAGCCACTAAATAGATCAATTATTCATTTAAATGCCGAGAGAAATTTATCAACGCACTCTTTAGTAACTTTACTTTTGTAAGTTATTATAATCATTTGTGTTTACTTCAAATACTTTACAAAATATGAGAAACAAAGAAAAAAATAAATTGCCTGTAATCCTAACTTTCAAATAACCATTAACATTTTGATCAATAACCTTTCAGACATTTTTTCAAGGCACATGTATTTTCTTTTTTTTTTTTTTTAAGATTTTTTTTTGTTTTGATGTGGACCATTTTTTAAAGTCTTTATTAAATTTGTTACAATATTGCTTCTGTTTTATGTTTTGGTTTTTTGGCCGTGACGCATGTGGGATCTTAGCTCCCTGACCAGGGATCGAACCCACACTCTCTGCATTGGAAGGTGAAGGCTTAACCACCGGACCACCAGGAAAGTCCCAAGGCATGTGTATTTTCGTACACATATTTCTTTTTCCAAAAAAAATATCATATTGCTCTTTTCACTTAATATTACATGGCCATCTTTCCATGTCAATGATTATTGAACCGCAGCATAATTTTATAGCTGCAAAGTATTCTTTGCATGGCTGTGCCATGACTTGCTTAATCAATTTTCTATCAATAGTCTTTTAGGCTATTTTCTTATTTTCTCTAATATAAAGAGTAATGCAGGACTTCCCTGTGGTGCAGTGGTTAAGGATCTGCCCGCCGATGCAGGGGACACAGGTTTGATCCCTGGTCCAGGGAGATCCCACATGCCGCAGAGCAACTAAGCTTGTGCGTCACGACTAAGCCTGTGCCCTAGAGCCCACGAGCCACAACTGCTGAGCCCATGAGCCACAACTACTGAGCCCACGAGCCACAACTGCTGAGCCCACGAGCCACAACTGCTGAGCCCACGAGCCACAACTATTGAGCCCACGAGCCACAACTACTGAGCCCACGAGCCACAACTGCTGAGCCCACGAGCCACAACTGCTGAAGACCGCGCGCCTAGAGCCCGTGCGCCCCAACAAGAGAAGCCAATGCAATGAGAAGCCCGCGCACCGCAACGAAGAGTAGCCCCCGCTCGCCGCAACTAGAGGAAGCCCGTGCATAGCAATGAAGACCCAACACAGCCCAAAAAAAGAAAAAAAAAAAAAAGAACATGGGCTTCCCTGGTGGCGCAGTGGTTGAGAATCCGCCTGCCGATGCAGGAGACACGGGTTCGTGCCCTGGTCCGGGAGGATCCCACATGCCGCGGAGCAGCTAAGCCCGTGAGCCACGGCCGCTAGGCCTGCGCGTCCGGAGCCTGTGCTCCGCAACGGGAGAGGCCACAACAGTGAGAGGCCCGCGTACCGCAAAAAAAAAAAAAAAAAAAAAAAAGAACATTAAAAAAAAAAAAGAGTAATGCAGTTAATAATATCATATATTCACTTATGTCCAACAGTCCCCTTTTGACCTTAAGACAGGTTCCTATGTGTGGAATTTTCAGGTCGAATGTATCTTTTTTTTTTTTTTTTTTTTTTTTTTTTTTCTGTACGTGGGCCTCTCACTGTTGTGGCCTCTCCCATTGCGGGGCACAGGCTCCGGACGCGCAGGCTCAGCGGCCATGGCTCACGGGCCCAGCCGCTCCGCAGCACGTGGGATCCTCCCGGACCGGGGCACGAACCCGCGTCCCCTGCATCGGCAGGCGGACTCCCAACCACTGCGCCACCAGGGAACCCCGAATGTATCCTTTTTGAATAAAGCACTTGATATATTCAGGTAAACTGACTTCCAGAGTTTCAATTTTAAATGTCTTCTCTAAAACTTTAATTATTTTGATACGATGATCATGTCACCATTGAAACATATACTGTATCTGAGTCTCTCTCTTGATGTTAAAGGCTATTATTTTCAAGTTTGTAAGTTGGTTTTTTTTTTTTTTTTTTTTTGTGATATGCGGGCCTCTCACTGTTGTGGCCTCTCCCACCGCAAAGCACAGGCTCCGGACGCGCAGGCTCAGCGGCCATGGCTCACGGGCCCAGCCGCTCCGCGGCACGTGGGATCCTCCCGGACCGGGGCACGAACCCGCGTCCCCTGCATCGGCAGGCGGGCTCCCAACCACTGCGCCATCAGGGAAGCCCTGTAAGTTGGTTTTTAAAAGCTTGATGTCCTTGTGACTCAATCAAAAACTTTGAATTTTGGTCCTTTCAACTCAATGTTCATTAGAGGGGAACATCTACACATATGCAGGAAAAAAAAAAAAAAGAGACAGACGGTGCTACTGCATGTCTCCTGAGACTCAGCTCTCACATGCTCTGCGTACCTTACTCAACCCCTCCCAGCTCAGCACCCCTACGTCAATAATCGCTTCCAACAAACCAGTACCGATCTCCAATCACTAGACACCTCCCAACGGCTGGGAAATTGCACAGCTTGGAAACTGGCAGCTTCTAGGTGGGACCAATACATCTGTTCACAAAGCCCTCACTGTTCCCCAATGATTAAGTCTGGTTGTTTCACTTACTTTCCCTTCCTTGTTTCTATGGCCCTGTTGGAGCAGGACCCTGTGGGGCCCTTGGGCACAAAAGCCTTTCTGTGTCCCCCGTTTCTTGTTTTTAGGAAAGAAGCTTCATTCAGCCTCCAGGACCTTCCCTGAGTTCCCAAGGGTGGGTTCAAACAGTGGCTAATCAGGGGAGGGAGGGGATGCGGAGACAAGAGAGGAGAAGTCGAGAAACAATAGTGCAGCTTTGGAGCAGGGTCCTGTTCCCCTCAAGGGATACACGTAGTATCTTTGAGCTGCTCTGCAGATACGGAAACTCCCAGCAGGTGGAAGAAGTTAACTGCACGCTGCCCACAAGCAGGAAGACCCCAGCCCAGCTGGAACCAGAAGGTGGATGATGCCAACTGCCAATTACCTCACCACCGACCAATCAGAAGAATGTCCGCGAGCTGACCACGCCCTCCTCCTCGAGCCATTCCTATAAAACTCCTCACTCCGCCCTCCAGGTCGGGACACACAGTTTTGAGTGGTTAGGCTGCTATGGCCCCCCCTTTGCCTGGCAAAGCAGTAAAGCTATTCTACTTCACCCCAAACTCTGTCTCCGAGATTCAGTTCAGTACTGGTGTACAGAGGCCAAATTTTGGCTACACTATCTAAGAATTTTGTTCTAAATCTCTTCTGGTTTAGAAGAAAAGGGTCTTACACGCAAATAAGGAACTTGTGAAGTGACCTCACGTGAACTCTATTTCACAGAGCTTTGTAGGACGAATGGAACTGGGAAGGGGGCACTTTCTGCCCCGATGGGGCGGGGCTTCCCACTGGCTCGCTTGGTTCTTTTCTCTGTGGGTCCCCTTCTGCCTCTGGCCCCCAAGTCCCGTGTCTGACCTCATGGAAAATGAAGGCAACTAAAACAAGTCAAAATATAGGAAAAGGAAAGAGACTGAGCTGCGGTCCCCACCCTTTGTGTGACAAACGGGCTCCTCTGGTCCTTCTAACGGTGCACGTGAAGCTGGCCCTTCCCCAGCCGCTCCTATGATTCCACCCGGGAAGCCAGAGGGCAGGCTGGGGCGGGACGTGAGCCCCCTCCTTCAGTCTAAGTCATGTCTGCAGAAGTCAGGGATTTTATAATTGGCTCTGGGAGAGGGGAGACGTTGCTATGACCCCAACTCTTCTCTTCTACCCCCGTCTCTCGTTTTTAAGAGGTACATCTAAAGCAAAAGGCACGCAGAGGTCGAAAATGAAAGGATGGAGCAAAAGACCCATCAGTAATACACTACCCCAAAGACTGCTGCTCTTAAATATTAGACAGATTAGTCTTGAAGGCATAAAGCGTGATAAGGCATGGCGCTGGTCTCTGCAAAATGGTAAGAGGTTCCGTTTGGTGAGAAGATACGGCTGTCATCATGAATGCACCCAACAAAACAGCCCTACAGGGAGGAAGCTAAAAATGGTTAGAGCTGCAGGGGAAATGGATAAACCCACCCTTACAGTTGTTTCCGTTATTGATAAGGTAATCACACAAAAAATGAACAAGGGTGGGGGAGGTCTGCACAAATCGCAACAGTGGCTGAATGGACCCACGTGGAATGCTGCATTCAGTGCTAAAGAGGGACAGGACCCTCAGGCACCCACCAACGTTGGCGGCGTCATCACCAGGCCACACAGCATCCTCCATACATCTCACAGGATAGTTTACATACAGCCCTTGTTCTCTGATCACATATTATTAAGTTAGAAGCTAATATGAAAAGACAATCAAAAAATGCTCAGTAGGGCTTCCCCGGTGGCGCAGTGGTTGAGAATCCGCCTGCCGATGCAGGGGACACGGGTTCGTGCCCCGGTCCGGGAAGATCCCACGTGCCGCGGAGCGGCTGGGCCCGTGAGCCATGGCTGCTGAGCCTGCGCGTTTGGAGCCTGTGCTCCGCAACGGGAGAGGCCGCAGCAGTGAGAGGCCCGCGTACCGCAAAAAAAAAAAAAAAAAAAAAAAAAAAAAAAAATGCTCAGTAGTTGGGAATTTTAAAGCATGCTGCTAAACAATTTGTGGGTTAGAGAAGAAATCTTAAAAAGCCGAAAGTTGATTCTTAAAAAAAAAAAAAAAAAAACTCAAACCAAACAAACCCATATAGATAAAGTTCTAGCAAGACCAATCGAGAAAAAGGAGAGAAGGCCCAGATAAATAATGTTATAAAGGAAGAAAGAATCACACTTATGGATAAGGTCGAGATTTAAAAGGTAAGAGAACACTGTTACCAAATACAGTTGATTTTTGTTACTCCTGGCATCTATGTTTTATAAAGTCACCACAAACTCTGAATTAACGGTTGCTCCCGGGAAGTTTGGGGTTAAGTTCCCGCCAGCCTCTGGTCCCAGCATTTGCATCAACGGATCAGTACGTAACTTTGTTTTATGTGTGTTTCTGTTAAAAGACACCTTATTTTATACTGTTGATTCATTAATATTGAACTCACAGCCAACCGTGCTGCAACTTAAGCGTTCATGAAGCTCATCGAACACACGTGCTTTCTCTGAAACGCACATCACAGACTTTATGCCCTTAGGAACCCTAGACCACACTCCAGCACCATGCTTAGGGGGTATTTTCAACAGCAAAGAGCAGAAAAATGCAAAACATGGCATAAACAGACCGCAGGAAGATTGCTTGTTTACAGCACAAGAACTGAAACACGAAGGCAAGGGGTCGCATTGCGTGTATCAAGTTTTTCTCTGCTTTGCACAGCAGCCCTGCAAGTGCTGCTTTGGGGATTACCAATACGTTTTAGGGTGAAGGCACATCCGGAATTATGGAACCCGCGAATAAAAAGCATCAATTGCAGGTGCCGATAGTTTTTTTTTTTTTTTAAGACTTGATTTTTTTTAAAAAGCAGCTTTAGGTTTATAACAAAATTAAGGGGTAGGTACGCAGATCTCCCATTTCCCCTACCCCTCACACAGCCTCCCCCACTATCAACATCCCCACCTGAATGGTACAGTTTATACCAAAGATGAACCTACACTGACACATCACCATCACCCAAAGCCCACAGCTTACCTTGGTGTTCACTCTGGGTGCTGTACAGTCTACGGGTTTGGAGAAATGTGTAATGACATATATACACCATTATAATATCATAACGAGTATTTTCACTGCCCTAAAAATCCTCTGCACTCTCCTTATTCATCTCCCTCGCCCCAGAAACCACTGCTTTTTTTTTTACTGTCTCCATAGTTTTGCCTTTTCCAGAATGTCACGTAGTTGGAATCACACAGTATGTCCTCTTTTCATGAGTTGATAACTCATTTCTTTTTAGCACTGAGTAATATTCCACTGTCAGGATGGACCACCATTTATTTATCCACTCACCTACCGAAGGAGATCCTGGTTACATCCAAGTTATGAACAAAGCTGTTATAAACATCCACGTGCAGGTTTCTGTGTGTACAGACGTTTTCCACTCCTTCTGTTTGCAAACCGGGTCCATTTTGCCTGACGCGCAGCAAGCCACTAGGCTGAGAAGCCGAGGTGTGCAGCCAAGGTCCCCTGACACTAGCACACGCCTAGCTGCAGGGTGGGTGGCCCTATCCAGTCTTAGCCAGCTCAACTCGAATGAGACACAGCTGACTCCAAGTTCCTGGAAAACAACTCGGGCAAACACCTTGTTGTGTAGGCTTCGTGCAGCTTGGAGGACGTGCAAGTCTTTTGCAGCAACAATTAAAACGACCTTGATTAGTGAAGGCAGGTTACAGGTGAAATGGATTTAACTGAAGATTACCCACGGTTTCACTTCGGGGGAAACCAAGAAGCGCCACTGCTGGATCCCGTGGTACTATGGTAAAGGTAGAGTTAAATTTTGTAAGAAGTCATCAAGCTGTCTTCCGAAGTGGCTGCACCATTTTGCATTCCCGCCAGCAATGAATGTGAGTACCTGCTGCTCTACATCCTCACCAGCATTCGGTGTTGTCAGCGTTCAGGATTCTGTCTGTCCTAATAGGTGTGTAGTGGTATCTCACTGTTTTAATTTGCATTTCTCTAATGACATAGAACGCGGAGCATCTTCTGTACTATTATTTGACATCTGTATATCCTCTGGTGAGGTGTCTGTTAATATCTTCGGCCACGGTCCACTCTATAGAGACAAAGTGAAGCAGAGAGCTGAGATGATCTGAAGATTCTAATCTAATTCCTGGAACCAGCTAGAACGGAAACGTGATGAGGCCATCAACCTGTGTTTCTAATCACTGCTAAATTTCTAGCCCGAGAATGGTGCCTAGCACATGACAGAAGTCCCGTGTTTGCCGAGTGAATCATCACATAAGACATTTGTATGGATTTGTTCAAGAGTCAGCAAATGTGGTCTCTGGGCCAATGCGGCCCTCAGCCCATGATTATAAATAAAGTTTTATTGGGACACAGACACACCTGTCTGTTTACATATCGTCTAAGGCTGCTTTTGCATTACAATGGCAGAGCTAAGTAGCTGCAAATGGAACCTATTGGCCTGAAAAGCTGGAAACCCTTTACTCCGTGGCCCTGGCCAGAAGAGGTGTATCCAGCTCTGGATCACGCTGTCATTCTACCAGTTGCCCAGAGGAGAGCAGCACTTGGGAGCTGGGAAGGACATCCTTTGGTTCCTCAGCACCACCTTTAATTTCATTCAGCATTTTCTTAGTCACACACTGTACTGAGGCTTCCAAGTTAATGGATGGCTGCGGAGCCAGTGTCTCCCATCCTCGGTTCAGTCTCGTGGGGGAGAAAGGTATGCAAACACAGGTGCATAAATTCTCACATGCCACTCCAAAATTCAAAAGTTCTTCAAAACCTGACCTGACCTGGTGAGAGGCTGTTTATAATCATTATTTTCCCCGCTTAGTCTGAACATTCATGTGCTTTCCCGCAGAAATAATGGGTTTGATTACAGGTTGCCGTCCCTGGAGCCTTCTGTGTCCTCAATGTAATAGAAAGCCTCGGCCGTGCATTCTTTGGAAAGCTGCAAAGTTCTCAATGCGAGAGAGCGCGTACGGCCCCAAGGGTGTTGGATTAGGCGCGTTGGCCTCTAATGGTGATGTGACAGGAGGCAGTTACAGTTCAGCCTACAAGCAGAGTGCTCGACTTGGGGGGGGGGGGGGCGGGGAGGTGAAGGGCTGGGCTCCTTTTGCTGCAAGTTGAACTCATTCACCTCCAAGCAAAACTGTGCCCGATCTAGTCTCTTGGGTTTCTGTCTGCCCCTCTCCCCTCATCCTTCTCTTTTTCACGGATGCCCCCCTCCCAGATAACGCGCAGTCTCGGGTTGGGGAAATTCCTTGTCCACGCTTCACAACTGGTCCTGATGAGGACGGTTAGAAGGATGCAGAGCTCCCCGCCCCTTGCATCTGCTATCACTAGCTCAGGAGTCAAAACCAGGCTGTGCTGACTGGTGGGGGGGCGGGGGCAGGTCCAGTCGTTAAGGAACTGTTTGTTGACCGAAGCTGCCTGCCTTGGGCAGGCACGGTGATACCGCCCGCACGAGCTGTCTCACAACGGGAGGTCCTGATGAGGAACGTGGTGCAGCCCCCGGAAACTACCCAGGAGAGTTCGGGAGGGGCCAAAGGAGGGAGGATACGCCAGCCCATAATAGATCCTAGCAACCTCCCAGAATCCTTCACGCCGGGATCCATCTTGGCTGACGGGTGCGCGTGCCACCGGAAGGGCCCTGAGTCAGACCAAATATGGGCCACGCAGGATGGCCGGCCAGGGATAACCTGGAAACTAACCCCGTTAGCATAAAGCCCGAGGCTGCGAGCCACGTGGCAGAGCAGATCTCCTGGGTTCCCTCACCCCTTCCCAAGAAAGTCTTTCGCTTTGTGAGCACGTGTGTCTCCTCGGACGATTCATTTCCGAGTGTTAGACAAGAGCCCACTCTCGGGCCCTGGAAGGGGGTCCCTCTTCCTGCAACACCTGTCTGATGCTGAGCTGCAAGGGAGGCTGGGAAAGTGAGTGTCTGGCATCTTCAGCCCTGGTCTCGAGAGCTGTCTCTTCCACACCCCCCCGCCCCAAACACGCACCAAGAAGGGACCCTTGACTGGAAAACAAAACGGAAGTAGAAAACCAATGGGATCATGGAAATTCCTAAATCGTCTATCATTTGGTTTTAGTTTTTTTTCCCTTCTCATGGATGCCAGTCTTTGCTTCCCGCCCTTCTCTTCTCACTTGAAATCAAATTGTGCTTTCAAAAACGAGTCATTTTTTATGGACTGACTGAATGACTTCATTGACTTGAAAGAACTTTCTGCCAACTGCCTTTAATTGATTTTTTTTCCCTTTAAATCAAAGGTGCTTATATGCAGCCCTGGATCTGCTCCAAATTAAGTGATTATATGTTGTTGCTGCCATACTCTCTCTAATTTCTTCAGAGTAAATAGACTATTCACATCCCTGCCGAAAAGTAATAACCCATTCACAGAGGGGGCACCTGCCACTGCGGGTGATTGGTTTCCTGGGGAGAGGGGACTTTTCCCTGGCAGGCAACCCCCTTAGAATTCTTACAAAAAGAGCTAAACGAAAAGGAAAAGGTAGGAAAAAATACGGGAAACAGTTGGTCTCCAGGATGACAAATTAAGAAGAACGGTAACTGTGATTGAGCTGACGTTCCCACCTTTGGATTTGAGTCATTAAAACGTGGGAGAGGGCTTCCCTGGTGGCGCAGTGGTTGGGAGTCCGCCTGCCGACGCAGGGGACGCGGGTTCGTGCCCCGGTCCGGGAGGATCCCACGTGCCACGGAGCGGCTGGGCCCGTGAGCCGTGCTGAGCCTGCGCGTCCGGAGCCTGTGCTCCGCAACCGGAGAGGCCACAACTGGGAGAGGCCCGCGTACCGCAAAAAAAAACAAAAAAAAAAAACAAAAAAAAAACGTGGGAGAGACTGAACACCTTTTCTGTGTGGAGCGCTTGTGCAGAAGCTGTTAGGGAAGAGCTCTGTGGCTTAAGGAAGAGGACAGTACAGGGCAGAGGCCCAGCTCGGCAAAGACGCAGGCAGCGATGAAAAAAGGCATGAGTGGGTCTAATTCTGATGTCTCAAGCGGCCAACATCAGGTCTCTGGGCCGATTTTCCTACTTCCTGTAGGAACAGCTTCTTGTGATATACAAACCCTTTGCACATTCAGTTTCTGGGGCACCCTGAAAAGCAGTGACGCAAAGCTGCAGTCACGAGATGGAATCTAGTTAGAACAAACTGCCCAGGCATGAAGGTGGATTAGCTACAGAGGCACTGACGGGCGGGGACGGCTGGATGTGGTGATCGCCATCTGCTCAATTATCAGGGTGATAATTATTTGAAATGACCTTTCCGCCCATCTCTAGGCTAGTACAGAAGGGTAAATGTATTCCCCGATCCATTAACTGTGTGTATGTGTGTCTGTTTTTAATGTTTGTGTCCCTGTTCAGTTTGAATGAAGGGAATTCAGAACAAATTGAGGTGGGGCTGTTTAGGAAACACACAACTTTTCCCAGATGTGACGACCTTGATAAATAGGATGCGGGAGAAAAGAACCCAGGAAGGCATTGCAGAAGGAAGGGGGGGGAGGTGAGGGGAGGGAGGGCAGGGGAGGGTGGGGAGGGAGAGGGGAGGGAGGGGATGGAGGGGAGGGGAGGGAAGGGAGGGGAGGGGAGGGAGAGGAGGTGAGGGGAGGGGGAGGGAGGGAGGGAGGGGAAGGAGAGGAGGGGAGGGTAGGGAGGAGGGGGGGAGGGAGGGAGGGAGGGGAGGGAGAGGAGGTGAGGGTAGGGGGGAGGGAGGGGAGGGAGGGAGAGGAGGGGAGGCAGGGGAGGCAGGGTGGGAGGGAGGGTCTCTCTGGTTTAGCAAGGCCAACTTCTTTTCTTTTTGTTGGTTTGCCTCATTGCTTTTGCTTTTAGAAATCAAAACAGAAAATTCTGTGAACGCCCACGTGTGATTCTAGCAAGACGTGACCTGCTGTGTCTGGGGCTGGGGAAAGGGGGGCGCTGAAGCCCCCCAATGTGGTCCCCTCCCCGCTCATCTCCATTCATTCACTCAATCACGTGTTTATTCCTTATCTATTTATTGAGCATCTACTATGTGCTGGGCCCCGTGCAATGTGCTGGGGAAACAGTGGTGAGCAAGCAACAGATGCGATCCCCTTGAAGCTTCCAGTTTGGAGGAGGAGACAGACAAGGATGTAACCATGAGTGTGCATCGTGTCATTACAGATTGTGAACAGGGGTACGAAGGAAACAGAATTTGGTGAAACAGACCAACAAAACAAAAATACCTTACATAGTTGCTCAGGGCAGATCTCTCAAGCCGAGATCTAGAGGATGAGAAGGAGCCCATTCTGTAAAGAACGGATTGTTCTGAGCGGGAGAAAGGGCAGGTGCAAAGGTCCTGAGGCAGGTCACTGCTGGATATGTTCTAAAAGCTGAAGACTAGCAAATATGGCTGCAGTGACATTTCTTAAGTGCTGGATTCGTCTAGAACTCATTTCTTCTGTGGTTGTTAAGTTTCCTGAGCATAAGGGTTGGGTCCAGTAATTTTTTAGAATTTCTCAAATAATTTGCCATAGCAGGGAGAACACAAGGTGGCGATGAGGAAATGTTCGTGGAAGGGAATTGTCAACACCTTCTCAGAAACTTGAAGCCATGACTTGGATGGCTTCCAGGCCCACCTTTGGCTTTTCCCGTGGGTGAATTATTTTTCTTGTTGAAGTGTTGGAAAGAGAAAGAAATCAAGTTAATAACCCCGCAGGAGCATACCCCGGGCCTTATGGTTTATAAAGATTTAACAACACCCGTTTATAACGACTTCATTAATTTATGAGGTTATAGTGCCCTTAGTTACCTCAAACCCTTTTAGGAACATTGTAGGATGTAAATAAATAAGTAAATAATCACAATGATAATGTCTGCTGAATCTCAGGCCTGTGAAAATAAAGCACCCGCTGTCACAGGCTGTTTGCTAGGCTGACTGCAAACGACTATTTCGTTGTTAATAAATTCGATCACGGAACACTTTGGAGGTGTCAGAAATCAAACACCGCGCTGGGTGGAGAATTTCATTTACCTAATGACATCATGTACCACGGTGGTGAAATGACTGATAAATACACTATATAAACGGTTGCCAGAGACGGATCTGACGCAGCGTTAAAGGGGGGGGGGGTCTCAGAGGCAGACACGTCTGTCCTGCTCGCTGCTCTGTCATCCTCAGCTGTTTAAATTGAGGAAATCACTGAATATCTCCAGGCTCAGTTTCTTCATCCATAAGGGGGACGATTACAGTATTACCGCCTCCTGGATTGCTGTGGCCTTTATATGGCTTAATGGGGCCTGTTGGCTAAGTCTGACTCTCTACCCATAGAGCCTGTGAGCTAAAAATGACTTTTAGGGCTTCCCTGGTGGCGCAGTGGTTGAGAATCCGCCTGCCGATGCAGGGGTCACGGGTTCGTGCCCTGGTCCGGGAAGATCCCACATGCCACGGAGCAGCTAAGCCCGTGAGCCATGGCCGTTGGGCCTGCGCGTCCGGAGCCTGTGCTCCGCAACGGGAGAGGCCACAGCAGTGAGAGGCCCGCATACAGAAAAAAAAAAAAAAAAAAAAAATGACTTTTATATTTTTGTTATTTATTAATTATTATTTTTAAAGTTTTGGGCTGTGCCGCACGGCATGCGGGATCTTAGTTCCCCGACCAGGGATCGAACCCGCATCCCCTGCATTGGAAGCGCGGAGCCTTAACCACCGGACCGCCAGGGAAGTCCCTACCTTTGAAAGTGATTGCTAAAAATAAAATAGAATAAAATAAACACCAAAAAAACCAAACAGAATAATATTTCAGGGCACGTAAAATTATGTGAAAATCAGATTTCGATGGCCACAAATGTATCATTGGTTTATACATCATCTCTGGCTACTTTCAGGCTACACAGCAGAGATGGGTGTTTGGACAGAGACCACGTGGTGGCCAGCAAAGCCTAAACTACTTTTTATCAAAGCCAGGGGTCCTGTCACTCGAAGTTTCTAACCAGCATCTTGCTACCACATAAGCTGGATTTCTATTGACAAATCTCTTTTCGTGCCACTCAAAGCTATAACAAATGTTAACGTACAAATCATGTTGTGAGTGTTTAATTATCATCAACGCAATAAAGGGTAAGAATCGCACCAGGGAAAAAAGTAAACTTGAGAAAAATATATGTATGTTCTCTAAGTATGGATTTAAATAGAAATATAAATGTGAATTCCAAATAATTTTTATGGGTTCATTAAATCAAGCTCAGTAGGACTTCTGCTTTTCAGTGGTTGCTTACTAAATGTATATCCTGTTACTATAACCACATCTTCCCCTAAATAAATAGAAATGAAACTTTTCATTGCATCAGAACCTACCTTTCTTTCTCACCCATCCCAAGCACTCTTTTTGCTATATCATTTAGCACTTATCTGTTCTGTAGATGCTGGAATGTTATGTAGAAGTTACCTTTCAGGTTCACTGTATGTCAAGGTTATGGGGCAGAGACAGTGCTCATTTCCGGTATTTATGCCACAGCTTTCGATCCTTGGGTTTTTCTTGATTTGCAGGAATGCTACCCAGTCCTGTAGGACATTCAGAGGTGGGTATCCCTGGGGTGCATTTCTCTGATGCTCTTCGAACTATAATGGCCTTTCAGTAAGTTAGGGCTGGAAAATTTCTCCTTCTTTCCCTAAAACATGTGTTAGGTAACTCATGGGCTTGTGCTGGAAGTTTGAAATTCTATGATCTTAGGCTTTCCAAAAATAGGTTCATGGCCGTTGCCTTTCAGCAATCTTGAGGATGTGGGACTCTTTTTGTTTTTTTGTTTTTGCGGTACGCGGGCCTCTCACCGTTGTGGCCTCTCCCGTGGCGGAGCACAGGCTCCGGACGCGCAGGCGCAGAGGCCACGGCTCACGGGCCCAGCCGCTCCGCGGCACGTGGGATCCTCCCGGACCGGGGCACGAACCCGCGTCCCCCGCATCGGCGGGCGGACTCCCAACCACTGCGCCACCAGGGAAGCCCCGTGGGACTCATTTTAAAGAAAGAGTGGCTCCGCTGCTCTGGACATGTATGTCCTTTGAAGGGTTATTTTCTTAAGGTATATGCTCTCTGGGGTTTTGACACAGATGGGCAAGTCCCTTGAGCATTTCAAAGTATTCCTGATCAGCCCAAAATGGTTATAAGATGCTCACGGTTACATAGTTCAAGATGCTAGAATTTCTACTACAGAAAAATCACGGTCTCCTTTCCCGCATGGTTCACAGTTCAGAGGGAAAGAAAGGACACAGACGGACTTTATTCTAAAGAATAAGTCATGGAGTTGTCCCAGGAGAGTGACCTGGAAACCTGTCTGTCTTGGAGTTTTGTCAGGACAGGCAGACATCGATGGATCTGCCAGCATCAGGCCATCCTCCATCAGCAGGCTACAGACGGGAAGACAGGGAATTTGTTACGGGGGGGCTCAGGAGACTGGGAAGGGAGGGTTTCTTTGGAGGGTGCCTTTGAGAGAACGCTTTGGGGACTTGCCACGAAAAGCCCGTGGAGTTAGAGCTGGAAGGCTCGGGGATCGGACGCACTCCGAGAGCTGTTAAAGGTGGAGGGCGGTGTGGAGCGCCCCCTGGTGGCAGCGCGAAGAAATGACGGCTGCTCGGGGACAGGTGGCCAGGGAACCAAGCGCTTGTTCTGGCGGCGATGGGGGAGGGCCGGGGGGGAGCGACCAGATGCAGATTCCAGGCAGTGAGTCATTCTGAAGGTCGCTCCCAGCCTCGAAAGACTACCTGGCAGGCAAAGTGACTCAGCTGACCGGTGGATTGCAAGAAGCCTGGGATTGTTGAAAGCAGTCAGATGAACGAGGTTCCGCTTGTATCTGGGAAATGTAGTCAGATTCCCAGCAGGGATTACCTAGCGGGACCCCAAAGACACCAGATCACGACTGCACCAGCCAAGTAACATCTCCTCCCCTGTCCTTCTCCTTCCCTGCCTGGCGCTGGGGAACTAATAGCAATAGCTATTGAGTGCGGCAAACAGAGGACCGTTCTCCTTTCCAGGGGAGGTTTCTAACCCCAAAGCCAGCCTGAGCTGATGGAGGAAAGAAAATTGGAGATTTAATGAAATTAGAAAATTCCATCCCTGAAAACGATACTTGTCTATATTTTCTGGAAGTGATCCAAACATCTCTGTGATCTGCCTGAGATTTCACTAAGGGGTGAGAAAGACTGGTCTAGAAAAGGGGTGTGAAGAGTCAGTGGTGGGAAAGAAAAAAGGTGATAAGTTTGCTACTCAGAGGCCAGCTCTGTTGATAAATCTCTTACGTGGGTTTTTCTCAAAGGAAAGGAAAGCTCTAAGCCAAGTCAATACTTCATTTTCCTAATTCAAGAGTCACCATCACTTTCATGGCTTATCTCAACTCCTCAAACATCTACCTTGAAAGGCAAACTTTTACCACTCCATATGCCTAATAACGCCCAGAGTCCAAGGAATTTTTGAGAGCTTTACTCACGGGAGGATTGGGTGGGGACTTTAACACTGGAGGTTGTGTCTCTCGGGGTTTTAGAGGTGCTCCGAATTCCACGAAACTGCAGGCAAAATTTTAAGTGTGTATGTACATTTTTCTGGGGGGAGATGTAGGCATAGTTTTTTCGAAAGGGTTTTGAAGTTTCTAGGCCCAAGATGGAGCCATTCCTGCCCCTGTGTCAGCAAATGGAAACTTAGGTAACTTTTGTGTCCCTGTAAATGCTCCCCTTGACCTGAAACACCAGTCCACAAAGGCCAAGAAAATGTCATGATTTCCTTGCTTTAAATAAGTTCAAATGTGCAACCCCAGCCAATCAAACTTAAGGGAAGTACTCTTGCCTTATTCCCTGAGCATCCAGCCTTATGAGGAAGGAAATCTTGCCCCAGATCCCTCGGGAACGGTGCTCCCCTGCTTGTGAGGGACTGTACTCCCTGAGTCCATGGGCTGTTTTCCTTTGAATTAAACAACATTGAACTCGCTACTAAATTGGTTTTTGTCATTTGGCGAGGGTCTCAGACCTAAAAGAGGTCACAGACTACCGGCTAGACTCTTGGGCCCTGATGAACCATTTAAGAGAACAAACACTCCATCCCAGCACCCAGGCCAGCGGCTTGGGTTCTCTGGAAGCTGACTCGGAGATGGAGATGTGGGTGGCGATGCTCATTAGGGACGAGTTCCGGAGACAGAACAGGAGGAAGCAGGAAAAAGTGAAGCCGCCCAAGAGGCTAACCAAGCCTCAGCCCGCCCAGCCGGGCCCTGGAGTCAGCATGTCCATCAGATGCTATTTCAGAAGAGCCTCCGACGCTGGTCCGGGAAGATCCCCCGTGCCGCCGAGCAACTAAGCCCGTGCGCCACAACTACTGAGCCCGCAGGCCACAACCACTGAGCCCGAGTGACACAGCTACTGAAGCCCACACGTCTAGAGCCCGTGCTCCGCAGCAAGAGAAGCCACCGTGATGAGAAGCCCACACACTGCAACGAAGACCCAACACAGCCAAAAACAAATAAATAAAATAAATTAAAAAACAATGATAAAGATGTGGAATCTAAAATATGACACACATGAACTTATCTACAAAACAGAAACAGACTCCCAGACATAGAGAACAGACTGTAGTTGCCAAGGGGGAGGGGGAGTGGGGGAGGGATGGAGTAGGAGTTTGGGGTGAGCAGAGGCAAACTATTACATATAGAATGGATAAACAAGGTCCTACTGTAGAGCACGGGGAACTATACTCAGTATCCTGTGATAAACCATAATGGAAAAGAATATGAAAAAGAATGTATATATAACCGAATCACTTTGTTGTACAGCAGAAATTAACATAATATTGCATATCAACCATACTTCAATAAAACACAATTTTAAAAAAGAAAAAAAAGAAGAGCCTCCTCTTCTTTAAAGGGAAGCAAATCTGACGTCCAATTGGACCTTTGTTATGATTACCATTCCTGGAACTTTTCCAGCACAATTTCCGAAACGCCCACGTGACCAACAAAAGAACTCAAAGAGCATCCAACAAACTGTCAATGAAGAAGCATCCTTGGTGCCCTTGTACAGCGACTTGCTCAGCCACTGGTAAGGGGGAACCGTGCTGAATTTCTGTTACCAAACCAGAGTCGCTTTGCCCGCGCGCACATCAGGTCAAAACGCTGAGGCACCGAGGTTTGCAGCAAAGAGGGGTGTTATCTGCAAGGAAGCCACGCGAAGAGGGAGAACGGGTCCCAGATCAGCCTCCCTGAAGCCAAGGGTCTGGGGAAATTATGCCATGAAGCATAAACAAGCAGGGTGGTCGGCGGCGGTGGGGCGCCCGGGGAGAGGGGATGGGAAAAGGTGTGGTCGAGGTCGTTCTGCGCAGGCGTAATTAAGCCACGGCCCTCAGCACGACCCGAGGGTGGAGTTCTCGGTCCGCTGACCTCAAAGGGTCACGGAGCGGACACTCGCGCATGCCCAGTTGGAGGGTCGGTGGTCCCATCCAGTCTTAACCCGCTCAGCTAGGAGCAGACGACACAGCTGGCTCCGAGTTCCTGGGCCGCAACGCGGGGAAACGCCTTCTCGTTTAGGCTCCGTGCTGCTTGGACGACGTGCATCGTGGAGACCTTGACTGGTGGAGGCGGGTGCGATGGATTCGGCTGATGATCCGGCTTCGGCTTCACCTGATCACAACCCCCCCCAGCCTTGCCCGCCTCGCCCCTTGGCCGGTTTTACCTTCACAGATTGGAATCCTCTGAAAGATGAGGCTCGAACCACCCAGAAGAACGCTCATCTTTTCAACTGTCAAGCTCTTAGCTCCCGTTTAAATCCCTTACAAATTGCACACACAGGAATGAGAAATAGTTCAGCGGGCTGGACGGCTCGGTGTTGGCAGCACCGGACCCTTGTGGCTATTCTCCCCAATTAGAATGTTTTCTGGACAGTCTGCTTGAGAACTAGGTCATAACCTGTTCAGCATTCTCCATTTGAGAAGGCCCACTGATGCTCTCTGTGTCTGAGTGTTAAAAAAAAAAAAATCCCTATTGTATAAATTCAACTCGATTCAACTCTGCAAACAGTGAGTTTATCCAAAGAATATGCAACATAATTATATTAGTTTCCTGAGTGTATTTATGACTCAAGTAGCTTATCATGTTCAAGAACAAACAAATAATAGACAGGAAAAGATAGGCATTAACTTGGCCCTTGATTTTTAAAAAAGGTATAAATCCATTTAAAGGAAAAAATACAAAAGTGAAGTCTGGGAATTTTCAGTTTGTTAAAATTGGAGATGGAGTGATGTGGAGCTCACTGGAGAGACTGATCGCTAGATGGCTTTGTGATAGAGGCCCCGTTTTGATCAAGTACTGCTGATGTTTATTTATTCTTTTGGGGAACAGATGTTTATTTTGCTGGAGAGCAGCAAAAAAAAAGTCCCTGTCTTAGATGAGACAGGATCACAGGGAACAACTTAGAAGACGGGGTTTGTGAAATCTGCACCTGACTGTGGGGTCAGCAGGGGGCTACTTGGCTACCGCATTGTCTCTTCGAGGACACTGTGATGATCCTTCCCTAAAGGCGGTCTTTGGTCTTCGCGGATCCAGCCCTCCTCCGTTAGCACTCTGACACAACTGACAGCACCGTTCGCAAGTAACTCCTAGGTTTCGGTATTTAAGACTGAGTTCTATTTTGTAAATAAGTCCATTTATATCTTTTTTTTTTTTTTAGATCCCAAATAGAAGTGGTATCGTGACATTTGTCTTTCTCTGTCTGACTTCACTTAGTATGATCATCTCTAGGTCCATCCATGTTGCTGCAAATGGCATTATTTCATTCTTTTTTACGGCTGAGGAATATTCCATTGTATAATATACATATACCACATCTTCTTTATCCATTCATCTGTCAAGGGCCATTTAGGTTGCTTCCATACCTTGGCAATTGTAAATAGTGCTGCAGTGAACATTGGGGTGCATGTATCTCTTTGAATTATGTATATAGCACAGGGAACTATACTCAATATTTTGTAATAACCCATAAAGAATATATATTTATATTTATATTTGTATTTATATAACTGAATCACTTTGCTGTACACCTGAAACTAACACAACATTGTAAATCAACTTATACTTCAATTAAAAAATAAATTAGAAAATACTGAAAGGAAAAAGACTGAGCTCTAATTGGTAAGACTTATAACCACTTCTTCAGGAAATACTTATAGGGCCTGGTTACGAATGTTACACTATGAAAGCTGAACATACGTGTAGGAGAACCTCTGTCTTCAAGGGCTTTGTATGGTCTTAGAGAAGGTAAGGCACGACCACAAACAGGTATTACACGAGGCGGCATGGGACAAATCCTAGCGGAAAGCTGGAAGTGTTGTGGAAGTTTGGGAAGGCAGCGCTAACATCTAGCTAGCGGCGGTATTTGTGTGCAGGGACTCTTCTTATGTGATTACATGAGGGGTGCATGTGAGCGATGTGATGGTATCGCATCAGGAAACGACCTTGAGGGCAGAGGGGCAGGATCTACTGATGAATCTGGGGCCTGAGCCATGGGAGGACGGTATTGTAGTAACTGAGACAGGAGCCCAGAGAGAGCTGAGCGGCGGGGGGTAGGGGGGGGGCTGGGAGTTCCATTCTTCAGCCCCATGAAGGCGGGGAAGCCTGTTAGGCAGTGGGTGGGGAGAAGGAAGTAGGATTCTGAGCCCGAGGGCTGGGAGAGGGCTGGGCTGGGGATGTACACTCGGGGCCATCGGCTTCAGCCTGGAACACGTGACCGCTGAGGGACGGAGCCCCGGAGACTGGAGGGAGGGGAGAAGAGGAGGAAGCTGCAGGGGGGTTCCAGGGGGGCAGCCAGAGAGGAGGGAGGGAAACCCAGAGGGTTTGGCATCCTGAATGCAAATGAAGGACGCCGCTGGGTGAGAAGCGGGTGATCAGCTGCGTCAGGTGTCTCTGCTGGAACCAGCAGGGTGCAGGCTGAACCCCAGGCATTAGGTGGAAGAGCGTGGCGCTCCTGCTGGAATCGACAAGGCGCCGTTGAGACCGAGTGGTCTTGGAAACTTCGACTGGAGTCTGCCTGAGAGATGTCAGAAGAGGGGAAGTGCAGCGGTTGCAGAAGGAACCTCAGGACCAACGGGTGATGGTCTTGTAAGAAAGAGCGTAAGGCCACTGGGGCTGCCCACGGCGGACGCTTATCCCCAGGAACCTCCCCTCTATGGGACCCGGTCCAAGGAACTAGATCTGCACAGTTATCGGGAGGGTATCTACCGCACGAGGAAGGCTGCACGAGACGGTTTATAAGGTCACTTGCGGCTCTAAGACCTCATCGTTCACTTTGCCGTGGGCTCTGTGACAGTCGATCGTGGTCACATAACCTGAGGGAGGCAGCACACCTCATCCTGGTGATAACATCAAGGCAGACAGATGCTCCAGCAGGAGACCTCTCTTTCCACCCTGTGTTCTTTTCCTTTTCACAACGGTAGTCACGTTCCCAGCCCCTCTTCTTACAGTGTGGAATATAAAGCGCCTCCCCAGAGAAGTCCTAGAATTCTTCGCAGGATCAATGAGCAAAACTGAAAGAAAACCGTCAAAAAGAAACCTGCACAGGAAGCAGGGCCTCCCCATGGAGAGGAAACACATGTTCTTAAATGAATAATGATCATGAAACTCATTCATAAATAGTGCTTCACTGGGTGGTAGAGTATAAAGGGCCCACAAAACTCTGTCTAAATGAGAGGAACGTTCTGAGCAGTGGATAAGCACAGTCTCAGAAGAGGGAAGCAAAGTCACATTATCACTTTCAGTGAAGCAACCGGACTTTTGAGAAATACACTTGGTGCTCAATATCATTTTTCACCAGTGTTAGTTTATATTTTGTCCAGAAGGATTCACATTTCTGGCATCACTCGCTACCTCTTTACACACTCTTTTAGTTTCTTCAAGGCGTGTATCACCATTTAAAATGATCATGTTTACTTAAGTGTCTACATTCCTTGAGGACTGGAATCTTCTCTGTCTTGTACATTGCTTGGCGTTTAACAGATGCTCAATACGAACTTGTTTACTAACCCTGACTCTCTGTGGTTGTGGCTATGACACCAACCTACTTTACCAGTGTTTGGGAGTCGCTGCATCTCTGGAATGAACCCTAATTAAAATAGATGTTCACTGTCAGACAACAACCATCCCCAGCTCTCTTCCCTTTTGTTTACTTTCCACTTGAGAGAATGTAAAATGGCCAGATGTTTGCTTTCCCAATTTTTCTGTTTGTTTATTTTGGGCCACAAGGGATTGTCATATATCATAGTCCCAAGGGAACGTGCTGAAGTGCTTCAACAAAAGTTTTTCTGTTGGTGACCATAAAAGAGAACCACTACAGAAAACCACCTTTTGCCACTGCACCCCTTGTTTCCTGCTTTTGAATAAGGCAACAATGCCTGGAGCTGCAGCAGCCATCTTGTGACCATGAAGCAACAAACATCAGATCAAAACGCTCACATTGTAAAGATGAAGGAAGCAAAGGATGGACTGATCTTGGATCCCTGACAACCCTTTTAAGCTAAGGGCAGTCACCACCTATCTCCTTGCTAAGTAAGCCTCTATGAGTTCAGTTTTCTGTTACTTGCAGCTAAGGTGCTCTAAATGATACCATAACCAGCACACGGTATCACTAAGCACCTGTAAGGTAAACACTTGGTTTTCCAGACTGTCTCCAGGATGTTAATGAGTCATGTTCATGGTTGATGATTGTCTTTCCTATATCTGGGGCCAAACAGAGTGAGGCACAAAAGAGTTTACTAACTTGTTTAAGTTCACCTAGCTAGGACTGGGGCACCAGAACTTGGACTCAAACCCAAGTGTTCCAATTCTAAGACCTCTAGTTCCCTCTTTACTCTCCATCCATTGGAGGGAGCTGATGAAGGCAGTGCAAGCCTAGTGGGCTGGGTGAACGTAGACTTTAACAAACTTACAGGAACTGTTTTCCGAGGCATGGTTTACTTAATGACAGCTACCTGTACTATAAAGAGATCTGTAAGTAGTGTGATGTAGTGATAAAATATGTTACTTTTAAGAAATTTTAAACCTTAAAGAGACATTTTCCCAAAACATACTTGTTCATGATTAGCATTACGTAGATCCCTGGTGATAAAACACTGGCTGGACTTTGGCCCTCTAATAAAATACTCACCCCTTAAATTTTTATTTCTTGTTCACTGATTCTACACATAAAATAGGTCATAGTGAAATTCACATTCATTGGCATGGTAAATCTAGAAAAATTATTTAAAAGTTTATGACATGCTACATCAGCTAGGATACTTTAGCTACAAGTAACTGAAAACTTGATTAAATGAATAGGATGTTTAGGATGATTAGGGTTAAATGATACAGGAGTTTAGTCTCTCTCATTGGAAGAAGTCCAACAGTAAGTTGTTCCAAGACTGGTTATTTCAGTGGAACCATGAAGACATCACAAACCTGGGTAGTTTCTCTCTTTCTGCTCAGTCATCCTCAGCTTTCTCCCTTAGGTAATTTTCCTCATGGCCACCAGATGGCTACCACAGCTCCAGACATCACATCTTTACCTCATGTCCAAAAGAATAAGGAGGACTTAATTCTCTCATTCCCTGCTTGACCAGGGAATTTCTCTCAGCAGATGTCCTTTGATGATCCACTGGACAGGAGTTGGGCCAGCCTAGCTGCAAGGGAGGCTGCAATGTACATGTTTTTCACTTTTAGCTGCTATGGTGGGAGGAGGCTCTGGCAGCTGGGAGGAGGGCGGAGGAAGGAACGGCAATAAAGTCTGCTCCACAGGCCCATCTGCACAGGACAATATTGTGAATTCTCATCAAGCGGCTGGGAAAGAAACAGTCTTCATCAAACAATCTCAGAATTTGATGCAATCACTCTTTTTCCACAGGATGGCATTGCAGGGAAACAAGTCACCATGATACCTTTCAATGTGTACTTTGGTTTGAGGCTGCAAGGAGCCACTCAGGAACTCCTGTTGGTATCCTTATATATTTTTTCTCCATTCATTTCAAAAAAGGTTTTAAGTTAAAATGAAATTTCCCTCCTATCACTGTCCCCCAGTCCTCCTCCCTAGAAGTAGCCCGTTACCAGCTCCCTGTGTATCTTTTTAGAAATATTCTGTGAATTTGCAAGCAGACACACATGGACCTTACATAACGATGCCTCAGCGTACGAGCTTTGGCCGTGATGGCTCTCAGAAAGTTACAGCACTTTTTAAACAATGACTCGTGTGTATATATGTGTGTGCACATGTGCACGTGTGTGTCATGACTTTTACACCAAAATCACACTAAATAAATATGCTATAAAGATACCATATTTTGTTATGACAGTTTCAAGCAAGGACATACAACTTACTTGACCCAGTTTCTTGATGGAGAATATCTGTATAATAAACTTTAGGGACATCCCTGGTGGTGCAGTGGTTAAGATTCCACTTGCCAATGCAGGGGACACGGGTTCGAGCCCTGGTCCAGGAAGATCCCACACGCCGCGGAGCAACTAAGCCCGTGTGCCACAGCTACTGAGACTGTGCTCGAGAGCCCGTGAGCCACAACTGCTGAAGCCCGCACGCCTAGAGCCCATGTTCCACGACCAGAAGCCACCACAATGAGGAGCCCCACGCACCGCAACGAAGAGCAGCCCCCGCTCGCCGCAACTAGAGAAAGCCCGCGCGCAGCAAAGAAGACCCCACGCAGCCATAAATAAATAAACTAATTAATTAATTAATTTAAAAAACCACTTTAATTTCACGCCAGCATATTTTGCTTTCCTATGTATGCCAGCTGAGAGCTGAGAGGTGGTATTTTCAACAAGTCTTCAGTCTGTTTTGTGGATGCCCTATTTCCACATTTTAGCTTTGAACACTTCTCTGTTCTGCCTTTATTTGGCCCTCAAGGCGATTTCATGCGCCATTATTTTTAAGTTCTCTTTGAGTCAGCCATGTGCAAACCAAGGAGAGGGCTCTCCCCAAGAACCCAACCATGCTGGCACCCCAATCTCTGACTTCAGCCTCCAGGACAGTGAGAAACCAATGTCTGTTGTTTAAGCCATCCAGTCTATGGTATTTTTGTTACAGCAGCCTGAACTGACTAAGACAGTGGTAACAAAGGTTATGTAGGAGTAACAGGACCTCAGTGCATCTGTACCCTGCATTCATGCTTCGTATGTGTGCACTGCATGATGTGAGGTCGAGTGCAGGTTTCTGCCAGACCATCCTCAGGTCCAGTGACTCACTAGAAGGGCTCACAAACTAGAAAAGATGTTATGCTCACAGTTACGGTTTATTATAGCAAAAAAAAAAAAAAAAAAAAAAAAAACAGGTTGAAGTGAGCAAAGGGAAGAGGTGCGTTGGGTGGAGCTCCGTCCCCACGGAGGCAGCAAGGACGCGTGACGATACATTTGGAGCACTGCCAACCGGGGAAGCTCACCCATGCCTTGGTGTCCAGAATTCTCACTGGGGGCCAGTTGCAGAGGTGTGGCTGACCACTCACGTGGCTGAACCTGGTCTCCAGTCCTTCCAGTGGCCAGGCTGATACTGTGTGGCCTGAAGTCCCACCCTGAATCACATCACTAGCATAGACTCTCTGGCACAGTTTAAGGCCCCAGATAATCAAAGGCACTCATATCAGCTAGAACATGCTAAGGGCTTACACCACATCCCAGGAGCCAATCAAGAGCCAAACCTTTAATGTGCAGGTTTGGACAAATTGGACCTGCTGATTTAACCCTTTGCTGCCCAGACTCCCTTTCAACAACAGTTACCTACTTATGATTTAAACTCTGCTGTGCCCTTGATCTGAAGTTTGTTCCCGGGCTGAGATGACAAAGAAGAATGTCCTTACCTGGACTCCCTCCTGCTCAGCTGCTTCTCTTATCTTGCTCTTAACTCTAATCAAGAAACTAAGAAGGGGTTTATTTATGACAGATGGTGATGTTCTTCCTGATATGTTGACAGTGGCAGAAGAGATGGATTAAAAGGGAATGCTAGCTACATATGGCGAGAAAAACCTTGGATTGTGATCAAAGTATAAGGTAGCCATTCAGAATCTGATGGAACCATGTAGAACTGGTACTGTTTAGACTCCCTAGGCAATTGCATGGTTTAACAAATACAAAAGTAGGTTAATATTTAATAACAATGAAATTCCAGTAAATGTGAAGGAATTGTGATGGTGGTAATGGGGGATATGACGATTTTTATCAGGACGTTGTTATTTATAACTTCAGTATTACAGTATCTCAAGTCATTATGAGGTTCTCCATAAAAACACTATTTAATAACGGTCACAAATATCTTCCCTAGGGAGCTTGAAGAATTTTGCTTGACAAAAATCCTGTGAACCAAGACTCCCCCAAACCAACACCCACCTTCCTAGACCACACACATGGACACAGGGGCTTAAGGAATTAAGCATTCAACACCAGACTTTATTTATTTAACATCTTTATTGGAGTTTAATTGCTTTACAATGTTGTGTTACTTTCTGCTGTACAACAAAGTGAGTCAGCGATATAAATACATATATCCCCATATTTCCTCCCTCTTGCGTCTCCCTCCCACCCTCCTATCCCACCTCTCTAGGTGGTCATAAAGCACTGAATTGATCTCCCTGTGCGATGCAGCTGCTTCCCACTAGCTATCTATTTTATATTTGGTAGTGTATATATGTCAATGCTACTCTCTCACTTCATCCCAGCTTACCTTTCCCCAACCCCGTGTCCTCAACTCCATTCTCTGCGTCTGCATCTTTATTCCTGTCCTGCCCCTAGGTTCATCAGAACCATTTAGTTTTAAATTCCATATATATATGTGCTAGCATACGGTATTTGTTTTTCTCTTTCTGACTTATTTTACTCCATATGACAGACTCTAGGTCCATCCACCTCACTACAAATAACTCAGTTTTGTTTCTTTTTATGGCTGAGTAATATTCCATTGTATATACGTGCCACATCTTTATCCATTCATCTGTCGATGGACACTTAGGTTGCTTCCATGTCCTGGATATTGTAAATAGTGCTGCAATGAACATTGTGGTACATGACCCTTTTTGAATTATGGTTTTCTCAGGGTATACGCCCAGTAGTGGGATTGCTGGGTCACATGGTAGTTCTGTTTTTTAGTTCTTTAAGTAACCTCCATACTGTTCTCTCCATAGTGGCTGTATCAATGTACATTCCCACTAACAGTGCAAGAGGGTTCCCTTTTCTCCACACCTTCTCCAGCATTTATTGTTTCTAGATTTTTTGATGATGGCCATTCTGACCGGTGTGAGGTGATATCTCATTGTAGTTTTGACTTGCATTTCTCTAACGATTAGTGATGTTGAGCATTCTTTCATGTGTCTGTTGGCAATCTGTATATCTTCTTTGGAGAACTGTCTATTTAGGTCTTCTGCCCATTTTTGGATTGGGTTGTTTGGTTTTTTGATATTGAGCTGCATGAGCTGCTTGTATATTCTGGAGATTAATCCTTTGTCAGTTGCTTCATTTGCAAATATTTTCTCCCATTCTGAGGGTTGTCTTGTTTACGGTTTCCTTTGCTGTGCAAAAGCTTTAAAGTTTCATTAGGCCCCATTTGTTTAGTTTTGTTTTTATTTCCATTTCTCTAGGAGGTGGGTCAAAAAGGATCTTGCTGTGATTTATGTCAAAGAGAGTTCTTCCTATGTTTTCCTCTAAGAATTTTATAGTGTCTGGCCTTACATTTAGGTCTTTAATCCATTTTGAGTTTATTTTTGTCAACACCAGACTTTAAAGAAAAAGGCATCTGCTAGACAAAAAGCATACAAAAACATAATCAACCTCATTAGTAATCATGGAAATGCAAATGAAAGCCACGGTTAACCAGGTTAGCAGTACTTAGAAAGGTTGACTCTAGGAAACGTTGGTGAGAATGTGATTCAGTAGGTATACTCGTATACTGCCAAGACGATGACAGCAAGATACAATGATCCTGGGCTTCCCTGGCGGCGCAGTGGTTGAGAATCTGCCTGCTGATGCAGGGGACACGGGTTCAAGCCCTGGTCCGGGAAGATCCCACATGCCGTGGAGCAACTAGGCCCGTGAGCCACAACTACTGAGCTTGCGCGTCTGGAGCCTGTGCTCCGCAACGAGAGGCTGCGACAGTGAGAGGCCCGCGCACCGCGATGAAGAGTGGCCCCGGCTCGCCGCAACTAGAGAAAGCCCTCACACAGAAACGAAGACCCACACAGCCAAAAAAAAAAAAAAAAAAAGGTACAACGATCCTGGAAAGCGATCTGGCAATATCTGGTGCTGTTAATGACACCCACACTGTGCAAGAGAGCAATTCCAATCCCAGGTGCAGATCCTGGAGAAAACCTTGCACAGATATTCACAAGGACTTGGTTGGGAACGTTCATGGCAGCAGTGTCTACAGACGAAATAATGGGAATAACATAAACATCTGTCACCAGGAGACCAGACGAATGCGCTATGCCACACAACGGATGCCATGAGGTGGTTCTTGTGGGCATGGACCGCCAGCTTCCAATTGAACCTGTGACGGGAGCCTAATCAGCCCTTGTCCAGCAAGGCTGGAAGTTCTGTGGTGTTAACACCCCCAGCCGCTGAGAGCCATCTTCAAACAACGACTGGTGGAAGCTGGTAGCTAACTCACTCTGGCACCATGATCCCTCCGAGGCCTCTCCCAGAGCCAGGAGGAGAGGATACTCCCCCTCCAGGCAGTCTCCCAGAGTCCTCCAGGGGGATGGAACCCCAGGGTAGATGATGTAAGCTGCTTTCCTTTCCACTGTTTATTTGGAGGTGGCCCGGAGAAGCAAAGGGATATTGATTATTATTTAATATTTATTATCTACTATTATTATTATTTTCACATTTCCTTCCAGGAGGATGATGTGGGCCCCAGTCCTTGCCTCAGGGCTAGCCTTTGGGGGAAACCAACTCTAAGACTTGGCTTGACACAAGCTATCTTTGGGAACATTCCCCAAATTCTTTGTAAGCGCCCCAGCAGGCTTGCCGTCCCTCCAGTGGTCGCAAGAAGCATGAACCGTCCCTTTAATTCACTCATTTCTCTCAGCTGACTCCCTGTACCCTCTTCTCTGTGGCTCATGGGAAAGAAAGGCTCTGATCTCTGGGATCTGCTCTCATCGGTTTCCCAATGGCTTGGCTGGCTCACTCACTGACCATGCTGAACAAAGTTTATCCCCATAAAATGCCTCAGCTAAATCTCAGGAGCTCCTGCTGTCCATCTCACACAACTCATGCCAGAGGACAATGAGAGACAAGATTCCCTTTCCCACTCTCAGACTCTGAGATACCTTAGAACAAATTGGACTTGTTTCTGAACAAAAATCACACAATTCTACCCAACTGTTTTGATAAAGGACTCTGTTATACACTTGTCTCCCCCATCGTTGTATTCTGGAAGGTCATGCTACCCTACAAATCGGGGCGGGGTTCCAATAACTGCTGGGTTGATTTATTTTTCAAATGAAAAATGTATAAAGTAAGCTACCTGAATGGCCCCTGAAGATGGACGTTCTCTATGCCATATTTGTAATTTGCTTCCTGGTAGCAAGGAGTAGCCAGATAAATGATTAAATATAAAATAACATAAAAGCTATTTAGTCACCCTAATTTTATTTACCATAAAAGCTAATCAAGGCAAAATTATTCTAGCTTGAAACTGGTTAGTTTAACTAAAAGCAGGATAAATCCTGAAAAGAACTTTAAGCTCCCAAAATCTTTAGTGAGGTTTAGTGATTTAGTAAAGTTAAAAGCTGAGATGTTCCATATCTTTTTATGTTGCCTTAAATCTCTTCCAGAACAAGAAAGGTTACAAGATGGGGTTACCATATAGTTTTTTATTTTGTCCCGACTGGAAAAATTTTGAAGCTAAAAAGTGATGCTAAAATATAAATAATTTTAAAATTATTTATTGACTTACAAGTTGGTTTCATGATATTGGTGCAGCTTTAAAGTAGTTCTTTCAAAAATAAATATTTTTTTAAAAGCAACCAAAATCTACATGCATTAAAGGAAAAAGAATTGTAAAATGTTTATATTAATCATCTGAATACTAGATAACAACATGGGAAGAATAATTATTCTTGGCAGCTATTCACGTATTTCCTCAGTTTTTTTAGCCATCTCTACTTCTAACACCATCTCAATGGTATTTTTCTGAAAAAGAAAGTTTTTCAATATTGTTCTATTTTATTTTTTATAAAATTGCCTGCAATCTTCCTCAAAGTGGTTTTTATGACTAATGCATTTGAAATTGCTGACACCCTCCATCAATTTTTCTCAGTCAATCATAATATTTTAAGTTATAAAAACATTCCTCTCTACAGGTGCTGAGGTATCTGGTAGGCTCAGAACAATTCTGATAAATGGAGGTTATTATCAACTTTATTATTTTTTGTGTTAAAATGTGTAAATATTTCAGTCCAAAATTTTACAGAGCCTGTCTTTTTTGCTTCCATTCAGAATACCTTCTGTTACTGGATGGTGAAAAGCTGAAAGCATTTCCTCTAAGATGAGGAACAAGACAAGGATGACCACCCTCACCACTTCTATGCAACCTAGTTTTGGAAGTCCTAGTCACGGCAATCAGAGAAGAAAAGGAAATAAAAGGAATCCAAACTGGAAAAGAAGAAGTAAAACTGTCACTGTTTGCAGATGACATGATACTATACACAGAAAATCCTAAAGACACTGCCAGAAAACTACTAGAGGTTTTCAATGAATTTGGTAAAGTTGCAGGATACAAAATTAAGACACAGAAAGCTGTTGCATCTCTATACACTAACAACAAAAGATCAGAAGGAGAAATTAAGGAAACAATCCCATTTACCATCACATCAAGAAGAATAAAAGACCTAGATGTAAACCTACCTAAGGAGGCAAAAACCTATACCCTGAAAACTGTAAGACTCTGATGAAAGAAACCAAAGATGACACAGATGCAGAGATATACCATGTTCTTGGACTGGAAGAATCAATATCATCAAATGATTATTTTAACTACGGCAATCTACAGATTCAATACAATCCCTATCAAATTACCAACAGAACTTTTTTTTTTTTTTGTAGATCTAGAACAAAAAATCTTAAAATTTGTATGGAAACACAAAAGACCCTGAATAACCAAAGCAATCCTGAGAAAGAAAAACGGAGCTGGAGGAATCAGGCTCCCTGACCTAACTATACTACAAAGCTACAGTAATCAAAACAATATGGTACTTGCACAAAGACAGACTTATAGATCAATGGACCAGGATAGAAATCCTAGAAATAAACCCATTCACCTACGGTCAATTAATCTACAACAAAGGAGCCAAGAATGTACAATGGAGAAAAGATAGTCTCTTCAATAAGTGGTGCTGGGAAAACTGGATAGTTACATGTAAAAGAATTAAATTAGAACATTCTCTAAAAACATACACGAAAATAAACTTGAAATGGATTAAAGACCTAAATGTAAAACCAGATACTCTAAAACTCTTAGAAGAAAATACTGGCATAACACTCTCTGACACAGATCACAGCAATATCTTCTTGGACCCACTCCTAGAGGAATAAAAATAAAAGCAAAAATAAACAAATGGAACCTAATTAATTAACCTAATTAATTTCTTTGCACAGCAAAGAAAACCATAAACAAAAATGAAAAGACAACACACAGAATGGGAGAAAATATTTGCAAACTATGCAACCAACAAGGAATTAATCTCCAAAATATACAAATAGCTCATGCAGCTCAATAAAAAACAAACAAACAAACAGACAACCCAATCAAAAAATGGTTGGAGATCTACATAGACATTTCTCTGAAGAAAACATACAGATGGCCAGATGGCACATTTTCATGCTCAGCATGGCAAATTATTAGAAAAATGAAACTCAAAACTACAATGAGGTATCACCTCACACCAGTAAGAATGGCCATCATCAAAATGTCTACAAACAATAAATATTGGAGAGGGTCTGGAGAAAAGGGAACTCTCCTATACTGTTGGTGGGAATGTAAATTGGTACAACCGTTATGAAGACAGTATGGAGGTTCCTTAAAAAACTAAAAACAGAGCTAACATATGATCCAGCAATCCCACTCCTGAGCATATATCCAGAGAAAACCATTCTTCAAAAAGATACATGCACCACAATGTTCACTGCAGCACTATTTACAATAGCCAAGACTTGGAAGCAACCTAAATGCCCATCGACAGATGAATGGATAAAGATGTGCTGTATATATACAATGGAATATTACTCAGCCATAAAAAAGAATGAAACAATGCCATTTGCAGCAACATTAATGGGCCTAGAGATTGTCATAGTGAAGTAAGTCAGACAGAGAAAGACAAATATCATATATCACTTATATGTGGAATCTAAAAACAGATAGAAATGAACTTATTTATAAAACAGAAACAGACTCACAGACACAGAAAACTTACGGTTACCAAAGGGGAAAGGCTGGTGGAGGGATAAATTAGGAGTTTGAGATCAACATATACACACTAATATATATAAAATAGATATTCAACAAGGTCCTACTGTATAGCACAGGGAACTCTACCCAATAATCTGTAATAAGTTATATGGGATAAGAATCTGAAAAAGAATGGATACATGTATGTGTATAATGGAATCACTTTGCTGTACACCAAAAACTAACACAACATTGTAAATCAACTCTACTCCAATATAAAATAAAAATTTTAAAAATTTCTGTGACGTTTATTCTATTTATGACTCTCTTGTGTCACTAATCAAAAATGTTGAGAAATTGTAAGTACTGTCACTTTATTAAATGAAAAATAGGAGCTCCATCAGAAGATTCTTTCTGCAAGTCTAGATATTCCCAATCACAATTTTAGAATTTTAAAATTAAATCCTATACATGGTTTGAACGCTCACATCATTTATTTCCTCGCTTACTTTTGTGGGAACAAATTTCAATACCTTCCTGATTGCAGACTTTATTTTCAATAATTGCATTTGGCTAAGATCTTCAAGTGCTGAAGATCTCTTGGCACTCCATGATTACTTTAAAATTTCCAACATATTTGGAAAAAAATGGGCCCCAAATTTGGAAGATTCATTTATAAAAAGGCAAAAAAAAATCACTACCATTGTAGGATGCTTAAATGAAATAGTTTTCGCTAACAGTGGAAATATTTCTAACATGCATGGATGATGGGAAGCAAAGATAGAAAGTGTTGACATTTTTTCTTTTAAATTTAGCATCAACATCATTTAAATAATTTTGTAGTTCAGTTACTCAGTGCATAAAAAAAACTATCTGTAAATGGTGACAAGGCACAGTTTGTTTCTACTGTTAGAATCTTACTTCATATTTGGAAACAATTATGTGGGCACCACAACCAGTTCCAAGTATGTTTTTGCTCCACAGATTTTAATAATTTAGTAAGAATGCTATTATTTTTTAGAATATTTTTATCTCAACATTTTTCTTCATAAAATTTTATACTGTATGATTACAGTCCCCTAAATTATTTTATCTTCAATGTTGAACTTTTAAGCTGAATTTTCAATAGTATTTATAATACTTTTAGAGGTTTCACCTTCAAATAGATGAATTTTCAAAGGCTTTACTTTGATAATGTGAATTGGATGAAAAAGATCACACTATTACTGGAATGAACTGATTTTCTACTAGAGACATCTCATGATGTTGATACAATACTGACATCATTTAACTGTCTGTGAAATTCTTCTGCCAGTGAAGTTGACAACAGCTATTCCTTCACTTTTTATACATATGCAGTATAATTTGGGAGTAAAATTAGCAACACTGATTTAGAAGAACAGTCATTTGATCTAAATAAAAAGTCATGCTCCATGGAGTGCCATAGAAATGGACCTTCTGCAGCTGCACGTTTTGTTGTCATCTTTGTCATTTTAAGAAGGCTGTGCTCAATTAACTTTATTTATTAAAAAAAATTTTTTAAAATCATGGCCATTTTCATTTTTATTTATTTTTGGCTGTGCTGGGTCTTTGTTGCTGTACGTGGGCTTTTCTCTAGTTGCAGCGAGCGGGGGCTACTCTTCGTTGTGGTGCACGGGCTTCTCATTGTGGTGGCTTCTCTTGTTGCAGAGCACGGGCTCTTGGCATGCGGGCTCAGTAGTTGTGGCTCGCAGGCTCTAGAGCGCAGTCTCAGTAGTTGTGGTGCATGGGCTCAGCTGCTCGCTAGCATGTGGGATCTTCCCGGACCAGGGCTCGAACCCATGTCCCCTGCATTGGCAGGTGGATTCCCAACCCCTGCGCCACCAGGGAAGCCCCCCTCAATTGACTTTAAAAAATTTTATCATTTGGTTGCGCCAGGTCTTAGGTGCAGCACCAGGGATCTTCGTTGTGGCATGTGGAATTTTTATGCGTGGCGCGTGGGCTCTCAGTTGCGGCATGCGGGCTCTTAGCTGTGGTACGCGGGACCTAGTTCCCTGACCAGGGATCAAACCCGGGCCCCCTGCGTTGGGAGCACAGAGTCTTAACTGCTGGACCATCAGAGAAGCCCCTCCATTGACTTTTGAAGTAGATACTGAAGCATCTTCAGCAGGTTGGCCTTTTCCTGGTTTTCGTTGGGGGGAGTGCTATCCCCATGGCCCCCGGGGTGAGTGGTAAATGTCAACAAGCATTTTGTGTCAATTATGCATTTGTCATCAATTTTCTGGAGAAATGGAAATTCAGTCCTTAGTTTTTATTAAACATGCACTTTTGCTTTTCGTTTCCAGTTTGTTATTACGGTAGGAGTTTGTTGTGAAATAAAAAGGCATTACCTAGCCATAAAATACATAACTAGTTGTTGATTTACTCCATGCAATAAATGTCTGTACTACTACAGCAAGAGTGCTCAGATGGTGTTAACACAGTCACCGGCAGGGGCTCAGTCTCTATTTCCCATGTAAATTCCACACGCACCTGTGTATAGTTTCCCCCGTTGCCTACCAGCCTCACCAACTGCTGGCCTGGTAGTTTCATACATTTTGCAGGTCAAAGCACAGGCAGCTATACTGAATACTTCCCCCCTCATTCCCAAACTGGAAGGAGTTAGCTGTGTCCAGCCTCTCCTGACTTCACTCCATTGACCAGCAAGCCTGCTTTGTTTTCTCAGTGGGTCCCCTACATGCTATCCTTGAAAGACAGGTATCAGTTTCTGTTGGAAATATGGGGAAACAAGGGATGGATGATCTCAGTTTAGCTTTCAGATTTTGTCACGTGAGAGTGAAAGCTCCATCTCCTGCATGTATGTCGCACACACCACCAGAGGAGGTGAGGGCTGAAGCTACACGTACAGAAAGAGTGCTTTCCATCTAGGCTTATGCTAATGTGGCGATTACAGCCCTGGGTACTCAGAAATGAGAAATCTAGACAAGTGCTGACCTGGAACACAGGCATAAACTGATACTATTTCAGGCAAATCGGGAAGTTGGGTCACTCTAGTGATGATAGATAAGAGACTGATCTATACGTGTATCTCTCTATCTATCGATGATAAATAGGTAAGTGATAGATGACAGACACACGTGACAGATAATGAAACCACGTCCCCCTAAAGCCGAGCTCCTCTGCCGAGATTGTGATTAACCTCTCTATCCAAAATGTTATTCCCTTTCTTGTCCAACACCTGTTCCCCTCTAGATAGAGGAGAATCAAAGAAAACGGGGGACTGAAATTGAGCAGGACCCCATGGGGCCCTTCCCGGCATAAAAACCTTTCCACATCCCCCGTTTCTGGTTTGTAGGGAACAGACTTTCAGGCTCTTTGACCTTCTCTGAGCTCCAAAGGGCAGATTCAGTTACCAATCAGAGAAATGCAGCAACATGCACTTCCTGGTTCCTCCTGTGGGCATGTGCATACCCCTCTGATACGTGTCTCTGAGCTCTTACCCAGCGACAAAGGCCCTCACCCAGGTGGAGGACGTCGCTTCAGGCTGAGCACAGAGACGGGGACCTCAGACTGGCTGGAACCAGAAGGCTGACGACTGAGATCCCTGTTACCTCACCACTAACCAACCAGAGGAGGGTTACACATCGTGCAGCCCTCCCCCCAAATTTTGTCTATAAAAACTTCTTCCCTGAACTTATCAGGGATTTCGAGTCTTTTGAGCATGAGCTACCCATTCTCCTTGCTTGGTCCTGCAATAAACCTTTCTCTGCTCCAAACTCTGATGTTTCAGTTTGTTTGGCCTCACTGTGCATCAGGCACATGAACTTGGGTTCAACAACAATGATACACAGATGATACATAGATAAATGATAGATATATAGTTGATAGGTGATAGGTAGATAGAGATGAAAAATAATGATAGACGATAGGTAAATAAATGATAGATAACACATAGATGATAGATGATAAATACATGACACACAGATATAGACAATAGACAGATGATAGTTAAGTGATAGATGACAGGTAGACAGATGATAGATGATGACAGACTGATTGGTTGTTTTGCTAACTGTCAATGAATTTTAGAGCCAACTATACTCAAGCTGACCACTAATATCTGGCAAATATACTATTTTGTGAAATGTCAAGTGCAGTGTGGTTTGACTGTGTACTGAGAAGCCTTCTACTCTAGGAACTTAGAATTCATCTAAGTTTAAGTTTCCTTATTTTAAAAATGAGGATAACAAGCACTTTCGGCTCATAATACAAACGTGTGATATTGAATAAGGTGATATCTGTGAGCACACTTTGAAAAATGTGAAGTAAAAGCATCGTCTTTTCATTAGAGAAGGATCTCTGATGTAAAACTCAAGTCATTCCAAACTGCTTTCAAGTTTCCGCCAGTGCCATCAGGGGAGAAAAATATGTTATTTCTTCTTCTGGCGAGATAAGAGACATGAAGAGCAATGATAGTTTATATTCTTATATAGATTTTCTTTTCTTCCAACTAAAAGATATCACTTATTGTGTTTGATTTTTTTTTAATTAAAAATATTTATCAAAGTATCATGTGCATGTATTAAAAAATCAAATAGTATCACAAGGCTTATAAGGAAAATCAGTCCTCCCATCCCCAAGCCCTACTCTTCACAGATAACAGCTTTTAACTTTTTTTTTTTTTTTTTTTTTGGTATGCGGGCCTCACACTGTTGTGGCCTCTCCCGTTGCAGAGCGCAGGCTCCAGACGTGCAGGCTCAGCGGCCATGGCACACGGGCCCAGCTGCTCTGCAGCATGTGGGATCTTCCCAGACCGGGGCACGAACCCGTGTCCCCTGCATTGGCAGGCGGATTCTCAACCACTGCGCCACCAGGGAAGCCCCTAACTTTTTTTTAATGTGGGTAAAATATATGCACCATAAAATTTATCATTTTAACCATTTTTAAGTGAACAGTTCTGTGGCCTTAAGCACATTCACACCGTCCGTCTCCAGAGCTCATTTCATCTTCCCAAACCGAGGCTCTGCCCCCCCCATTGAACACTGACTGCCCCTGCCCTCCCAGCCCCTGGCACCCACCCTTCTACTTTCTGTCTCTATGAATTTGACTCCTCTAGGGACCTCACAGAAGTGGAATCCTGCAAGATTTGTCTTTTGTGTCTGGCTTATTTCACTGAGCATCGTGTCCTCATGGTTGATCCATGCTGTAGCAGGTGGCAGGATTTCACTGCTTTTTAAGGCTGAGTAATAGTCCATTTATGTATAGCTTTATGCATAAGTGGAAATCACTATTAATAAAATACCATATATAAAATGTAGAGGCCACATTTTGGTTATCCGTTCATCTGTGGCTTGGTTGCTTGGGTTGTTTCAACCTTTTGTCTATTGTGACGAATGCTGCGTTGAACGTTTAGGCTTACCAGGAATCGCTGCATCTGAAACACAGTTCTCGTTAGAAACCTCCCACCGACAAGGTAACTATTGCTTCGGTCCTGACAGAATCTGATGCTTGGACGCCCAGCCTTACTCCTTCGGCTGCCTCTGCAGGAAAATTCGTTACTGTGAACAGAAGCCCTATGGTGGTAAACTAATCCTTGTCGAGAGACTGGCAGCGGCAGAAGGTGTGAGTCTAGGTGGAAACTTCTAGCTGCTTCGGGTGAAGACGTGAATCTACTGGTCACCGACTTCTCTTTCATGTGTTGGAATCCTCCCTCCGAGGTAGGAACCCAAGCGATGCTGTCAAGACTCTGCGCGGCCCCTCCACCTGCTGGAAGAGAGAGGCGTGGAGAGAGGACGCGGTGCAGCTGTCGGGGAGGCCCCGGGGCTGGGTGCGCTGCCTCACCTGGGAGCACGGTCTGATGAGATGCGCAGGACCCCTCCGGCTTCAGACCCGGGGGCAAAGGACGTCGCCAGCCCCGCCCTTCTGCCCTCTGGTTTCCAGGAGCAGCCAGGGCGCCACCACCATCCACTTCGCTAGAGAAAGCTCAGTGGGCAGTGGTAATGCCATCCTGCATTTCCAAGAAGAAACCCCTTCGCTGAGGAGCCGGGGAAAATGGACTTGGAAAGGCCAGGGAAGCTCGGATGCTGGGAAGGCAGAGGCGTCGTGAGCTGGGTCTTGAACATGCGAGAGGACGAAGACAGAGAGTCCTTCGTGGGAGGTGGCAGAGGACGGATGCTGGGGGCCGGGGCCTGTGCCTATGAGCACAGACAGCACGCCGACCCACCAACCCCTCAACGAGAGCACAGTGTTTCCAACCCCCCCGCAGAAGCGCTCCTTGAAGCGACGGCAACCGTGGTCGGACAACAGAGACGTTTCCTCCTGGAAGCTTCCGTGTCTGTTGGCTTCTCAGCAGCGTCTTCCACAGCATCTCCCACCGCATCTCCGTGCCTTTGCCCGCCCCTCCTCTGCAGTGCATCCCTCAGACACTGGCGTTGCCCAGGGCTTGGGGCTCGGATCTCTCTTCTTCCCGCTCTGGTTACGTGGTATCCCCCAACCTTGGTTATCCCACAGAAGAAGAAAAAAAAATCCGAGGGGAAATGAACACAGGCGGGCACAGTTACACACCGTGAAGCCAGTTTCCCCGGAAGACCTCCACCTGCAGCACGAACGCCGAGTGCCCCCTGGAAGCAGCCTTCAAGGAACTGTTGGGTCAAAACTGCTTAGCTGACCCGCCAAGCCCAGGGGTCACTCGGACAGTCCCCTGTCCCTGACTCTGGGTGCCCCCATCCCTTCCTCTCACCCCTTTCAGATGGGCTGGTACCATGTAAAACCGGCAGCGTCTCAGGTGTGACCCCTCTCAGATGTGGAGATGAGATGCGGCTTCTCTGTTTCCTACTGCGGGGCTCATTTTCCTTATTAGGTGCCTCCCTGGAGGATGGAAGGGTGGGAGGGAGACATACTTGTCCAGTCAGCCTCTGCCACCCCAAATACCATCTTTGGGGCAAACATTCAATCTCCCAGCGTTCAATCTCCTCCCAAAGGAGGCAGCTGTGGGTCCAGGGGCGCCCATGTCCTCAGGGCATTGGGTCCGTGAGAGCCCCTGGCCTCGTACCTGCCGGTGTCCAAGAAGAGGGGCTGTTTTGTCCTTTGCGGGCCCTCTGGCTGCCGTCCCCTGAGAAGTGGGGTTCCTCGTCCCATTCCTGGGTGTGTGAAGCTCCTTCCTATTAGGACAACCATGGTTTTCTTGTCCCCAGGAAGCTTGGCCATTTACTAGTAGGGTCCCGCCTCGGTGGTGCTGGTGCTGAGGACCCCAGACGTGTGGCTGAGGACCCCCCACCAGATGCTGGATCCTAACAGCATCTCCCTTTGACGTCACTTGCTCCAGGAACTTCTTCAAAATCAACCTATCCGAACCGTGGATTTCCCAAACAGACCCCTTCTAGGACCCGCGACTGCTCAAGTGGGCAGAGCATCTGCCCACCAAACAACTGTGTCTTTATCAAAACTCCTCCTGGATCCCTGCCTTCCTGTGCCCGTCAAACCTGTGCTGTTACAGTGGGAGCTTTGTCCGATCCCGGTATGATCTCCCCCGTTGAAAGACCCACCTTAAACCACTGGTGACATGTCGTGGGCTGAAGGGTGCCCCCCACCCCGCCAAAGACATGTCCACGTCCTAATCCCCGCGCTCTGTGAGTGTGGCCTTGTTCAGAAAAAAGGTCCTCGTAGATGTTATGAAGGATCTTGAGATGAGGAGATCATGCCGGGTTATCTTGGTGGCCCCCAAATCCAAGAGACACAGGGACAGAAGAGGCGGAAGCAGTGTGACAAGAGCAGGAGACCGGAGTGATGTGGCCATAAGCCAAGGGGCACCGGCAGCCGCGGGAGGCTGGCAGAGGCAAAGCACGAGGGCTCCCCTGGCGCCTTTGGAGGGAGCACGATCCTACCGACGTGGAACTTTGGCCTTCTGGCCTCCGGAACCGTGAGCGGAGAAGTTTCTGTTGTTTTGAGCTGCTCAGTATGTGGTGGTTCGTTTACAGCACCCACAGGAAACGGATACACGCCTAGACCTCAAAACCGTACGCACGTCAACCCCGGACCCTCTCCCCGAAGATAAGACTCCGATAAGCTGGGGTCAGACGTAACTGCTGTGGGTGAGAAACCCAGCTCTGCTCAGTCAATGGGTAAGTCGTCTTCCGGGGAGCTGACAGTCAATACCTCTCTGCTCTTACGTCAGACTCTTTTCTCTTCAGCGCTGTGTTATAGTGTCTCCCCAGATTCTGCAAAGAAAATACCCAATAGTGGTGTGAAGGGCTCTCTCTCTCTCTTCCTCCTCCTCCGTCTCTGTCTATCTTTCTTCATCTCTCTCTCTCTCTCTCTCTCTCTCTCTCTCTCTCTCTCTCTCTCTCTCTCTCTCTCTCTCTCTCTCTCTCTCTCTCTCGCAAGCACGAATGCCCTAGGGTCATGCTTTTTCATAAGGATTCTCTTCTTGGAATATGTTGACTTTGTTCTGTGGCATCTTGGTCCAGAAAACTGATGAATTAATTCATTTCTTTGTTCTTTATGCATTTACTGTATTTTTTTTGTTTACATAGTATTTTTACCACAGTATTTTTTTCCTTGGGAAACAAGAGTTAGTGCAGAAAAATTGTTGATAGAGCGTAGAGTGGAGAATACTGAAATAAAATAGATTTAGTGGGAAGAAAATACACATCTAAAATGTGTATTATGAGGGTTTAATGCCCTGCTGCCCAGGATGGAGCCAGTTCCTGCTAACAGCAGTCACTCCAAACAATAAAAGAATTACAGCATGCTTAAAAATACACAGAAAAGGAGGAAAAATCACATTTAATAGTACTCAACACGGATGCAATTGTATTAGTATTGATAAAGCTCAGCACGGCACCTACATGCCCCAGAGTTTACATGACGGCTCTGATTTCAAATATTCTGTTTTTTGCTCAGATTCTATGCTATAATTTGAGCATTGAGCTACAGGAACTAGAGCCCAGTCAACCATGAAAGCTATCTGTTCATCTATTCAAGAAATAGCTGAGTGACACGAAGTGGAAAATCACAGATTTTGGACTCAGGTACCACAATGCCCATGGCCTTGGGCAACTCACATCACCAATCTCTGCACCCGTTTCTTCACCTGTAAAGTAAGGATGGTAACTAGTAGGGAGGAAAGGAGACCATCCAAGTTTGGGGGTGATATTGTGAAGAATTTACCATGTTCTTTTTCTTCTTCTGTTAAACCCTCAATGCTGTCACTTGTAAATAGAGGGCTTCCCTTGCAGCCCTCAGTCCAAGGTGGGGGCGCGGGCAGGAACAGCAAATCAAATGACTGAATTTTAAGTCTGAAAGAACCAAGGCTTAGATATAAGACAGAGAGATTTGGTATAAGCACTGCGGCATCAACACCCCCAAACTTCATGCCCCTCCAGAGGAAATAAATCTTCCCTGCATTTGTGGAGGAGGAGACACTTGGAAAGACACCAGAAGTTTAGATGCTGGCAAGATTCCTGCCCCCTGCCCCTCACCAGGTGAAGGTTGCAGGAAGTGGGCAGAGGGTCTGCACGTGTGAGCTCGGCAAAGAAAGAGGACACACCATCACGTCTTATTAAAAACTCCCTCCCAGCACGGAGATTTGAATTTTAGATATTGCCTTTTCAAAGGGCTTACCTCACCCCACCGAAGGAACACTGACCACATATAACAAAAAGAATATGGTCATTGCAGTCAGGAAAATTCGGGCTCAAATTCTATCTACAGTAGAGAGATACTGCACCAAGCTGGCCTGGGGGATTAGAACACAGCAGAAGTGATGGCTTGTCACCGTCTAGATCAGGTTATAGAAGACACTGCCTTTTCCATCCTGATCTGCCCCTCTCAGATCCCACATGCTGGGGGAAGCCAGCTGCCTTGCCTCAAGCAGCCCTTTGGAGGGTCCCACCTGGGGAGGAGCTGAGGCCTCCTGCCAACAGCCATGACCAAGAACTTGGAAGCCCATCTGCCAACCCAGTCAAGCCTTCAGACAACTTCAGCCCTAGCCGACAGCTTGACTGCATCTCATGAGACCCCACCCACCCACCCACAAGCAAGAACCAAGCAGCTGAGCCACTCCCAGATTTCTGATCCTTAGAAACTGTGTGAGATAATCAATGCACAACGCTTAAAGCTTCAAGGTTTGGGGATAATTTGCTACGTGACTACTACACCCTCTCTCCCAGGTACTGTTCGGTAACCTTGGGCACCTTGCCTCCCGTTTTTCATCCGTAAGACAGGGACTGGGCAGTCAGTGCCCGCTCCCATCCCCTTGATTCTTCCAGAGGTCCCTGAAAGGGGGTCTTATACACACCAGCAGCTCCCCATGTCTCCTGCCGGAGTCCGTTCTCTGGCCACGGGAACATCCCTGGCCTGTGCGTGGAGGCCAGGCTGGAAGCGCCAAGGAGTTGATACCCCAGGAGAGACCCTCCACCAGTGCAGAAAGGGGCTCGGAGGACAGATACCGCAGCTCCCGCACCCATGCGAGAGGGCAGCTCTGAGTACCCTGCACCGTCTCTCGTGGCGAATAGCCTTCCTTGCCCTTCCTCCCTTCCCTGTCTTATCCTTCCACGCCCTCACCGTGCTCCCTGGGACTGCTCTCAAGGAGGATGCTTGTACCCACGTCCTTGTCTCCAGCTTTGCTTTAGGGACAATCCAAACTAAGACAGGGATAATACTAACTAAGCAGGCTTCTGGACGGCCAACCGGATGCACTGAGGTGCCTCCTCTTCCAGGAGACCTGCGATGAGACCTTGGTTGAAATACCTCATTCAGAGGTGCTTCATCCATAGGGGGCTTAGTTACGGATTATTTGCTGGACATATAGTCTTCCTTCCTTCTTTCCTTCCTTCCTTTTGCCTCCCTCCCCTTCTTCCTTTTTCTTCCTTTCTCTTTCTTCTCAAATACATCATGTACTTCTTCTTTCTTCTCTATGGAAGAAATAGCACATAAATATAGATCTTCCAATCTGAATGACAATTTGATGCATAATTACCACGAGCTCAAGAGACAGATTCTAAAATATCTAGAATTAAAGCCCCATCTTTCCTTGGTGGTCCCTCTTCTGAAGAAACAACCTGTACCTGAATGACTGTAGAGAAGGCTCTGCAAGCTCCATGAAGAAAGCTATGAAAACATCTGGACATCCAGGCCACCCCACGGTGAGGAGAATTACCTCAGGGGGCGGGGGAGGAAACAAGTAATAGAATAAATAAGCTGAAGACGGGACAACGCATCTCCTTCAGACCAAGCCGGGATCAAGCTTCGGTTGATTTTAGTTACTCGTGGTGGTTACGTCCTATAAACTCACTGCGAACGTGGAATTAGAGAATATGGAACCATTTCTCACAGGGGAAATACAGGGTCAGGTTCCTGTGAGCCTCTGGTCACAAAACTCTTGCCGAGCAATCAACACGTTCCTTCGTTTTATGTGTGTTTCTCTTTCAGGACACCTAATTCAGTGATATTCTTGCTTCTTTAACATGGAACTCACGACCAGCAGTGCTGTAATGTGCACCTGAACACAGCTCATGTAACACGTGTGTCTCCTCCATGGGGCCCATCACAGCCTTCCTGGGCTTGGCAATACCAGCCAGCCCTTCCGCATCAGGCTTGGGGCCTTTTTCAACAGCAAAATCAGCACCAGAAAGCACAGAGATGGGAACAAGCTTCACTAGGTAGACCGTGGGAAGCACGCTTGTCTGAAGTGTGAGCTGAACTGAGAAAGCAGGGCATCACCTGTTCAACCTCAGCTGGAAACGTGTCACCAGGTAACCCGCCTGGGATGAACTGTGTCCTCTCCAATTCACCTGTTGAAGCTCTAACCCCCGGGACCTCAGAGTGTGACTGTATTTTGAGATGGGGTCTCTAAAGAGGTGACTGAGTTAAAATGAGGTCATTAGGGTGGCCCTAATCCAACGGGACTCGTGTCCTTATAAGAGGAGGAGATTAGTACGCAGAGAGACTCCAGGGGCACTTGTGCCCCGAGGAAAGGCCCTGTGAGGACACAGGGAGGAGGTGGCCATCTGCAGGCCAGGGAGAAGGGCCTCAGGACAAAACAGCCCTGCCAACACCTTGATCGTGGATTTCCAGCCTCCGGGACTGTGAAACAACAGACTTCTGTCACTTCAGCCCCCAGTGCACGGTATTTGGTTCTGGCAGCCCTAGTAAACTAATACAGAGACTCAGATTTTTGCTGCTGTGTGTGTGTCCACGATGGCCGTGAAAGCACTGCCAGTGCTGGCCTGGGGTTTCACATGCATTTTAGCGAGCAGGCAAATTCCCAAATACTGCATCCATGAAGTGGAGGGTGACTAGACTGTCACCCAGCCCAGTGTCTGGCCTATTCCTCACATCTACAATCAAATATCCAGATTTTGATCGAATCACAGCCCCACCTTGCAGAGAACAGGCCCTGGATCTCAGAGGCATAAGTGGGTAAAACAGAGACTGAGGAGAGAGATGTCTCACCAGGAACCCAGCTCCATTCATGCTCTGCGGGCCGATTTGTTCTCAACTCAGTTGTACCTCAAATCCCTGACACAAGTTTCACTGACTCCTGGTTTTAGCGCTGAACACGTTGCAGAGGCTGACGGAGCAGGGAGGACGACCGGAACCCACTGGCGCTGCCCGGGCTTTGCTGTGACCGACCAGCGGTGCCATCGCAGGATGAAGCGAAGCCCACTAAAACCATGACACCACTGACCCACATCAGTGGGACCCGGAGCCTCTGTTCTTTTGCCAGTAATGACCGACGATTTACACTGAGACATTTGCCCTCTTAACGGGCAACCCCTTGGATCACTGGCTGGGACTTAAAGGATGGCTGGGAGGGGTGAGCAGTCCTTCTTACAATTCCCCGAAATACTGACCTCACGGCACTGGCCTCATTAGCAGCACGCTGTAAAACCAAGGGCGTGGCCCAGACAGAATCCCTCCTTAGCAAAAACTGACCATTGCGTGTCCCGAGAAAGTGCAGAGGCTTTTCCTTCATTCCTCCTGACAACACCTCTTAACACCAAGTTTTGATAGAATGGTACCTACTGTTTTAATTGATTACTGTGCATTTCAGGGAAGTTCATGAATTCTCAACCGTTTAGTGAGGGTCTCTTTTATGGAAATCATCACAAACAATAATTGTTTTACAATCATGGAGATACAACAACCTTAAATATATATTTTAAAGTTAAAACTTTTTCCTCTTCAAAGTTGATAACAGCTTTTTGAATAGATAATACATTTACGTGGTTCAAAATTCACGAGCTACAAAATAGGACATAGTGAAAATCTTCCTTCTACCCCTGTCTCATGCTACTTAGTTCTTTTTTTTTTTTTTTTTTTGTGGTATGCGGGCCTCTCACTGTTGTGGCCTCTCCCGTTGCGGAGCACAGGCTCCGGATGCGCAGGCTCAGCGGCCATGGCTCACGGGCCCAGCCGCTCCGCGGCATGTGGGATCTTCCCGGACCAGGGCACGAACCCGTATCCCCTGCATCGGCAGGCGGATTCTCAACCACTGCGCCACCAGGGAAGCCCAGTTCTTTTCTCCAGATGCAACTGATCTTGTTTATCATCATACACGTGTATGGTCAGCTCGCCATATCTGCGGATGCAGAACTACAGACACAGGGGGCTGACTGTATAACATCATTTATACAAGGGACTTGAACATCCGTGGATTTCGGTATCCTCCAGGGGTCCTGGAACCCATGCCCTGTGGACACTGAGGGACAACTGTATATATTTCCAGACATAATTACTATGTACAACCAACCAGGTGCATGTGTGTGTATATATGTGTATATGTGTGTATCCACGTATGTGCACGGAGATATACAGACACATGCACACACATGTGCATATAGTGGTGGCAGAGGGGATGGGCTGCCATTGAGAACATGCTGGTGGGAGCTGCTGGGAAGGAGACCCTGGTTCTGGGGTGGCAGAAAGCTTAGCTGAATGGTTGCTGTGGTAACATGGGAAACAGGAAATGTCTGTAATGAACGGATGGATCTGGCTAAGATTTCCAGGCAGAATGGCAAAAGTGTCTACTGCTTTCTCTGCACTAAATTTCCTCTTTGAACCGTCTCTTCATAGCCTTTGTCCTTTTAAGGTTTTTGAGACTAGTGTCTTCTTATTAGGGAATTTAGACCTTTGGGATACAACTTGCAAATATATTTCTAAGTTTGCTGTTTGTCTCATGGGTCTGCTTAGGGTGGATTGTCATACAGAAGTTGTGATTATTATTGTTATTATGTGATCAAATCTGTTTTTTTGGTTTGTTTGTTGTTTTTTGCGGTACGCGGGCCGCTCACTGTTGTGGCCTCTCCCGTTGCGGAGCACAGGCTCCGGACGCGCAGGCTCGGCGGCCATGGCTCACGGGCCCAGCTGCTCCGTGGCATGTGGGATCCTCCCGGACCGGGGCACAAACCCGCGTCCCCTGCATCGGCAGGCGGACTCTCAACCACTGCGCCACCAGGGAAGCCCCAAATCTGTTTTTTTCTCTTACAGTTTCTGAGTTTGTATCATAGATATACAGCTCCCCAAATCCAAGATTATTTTTTAAACCTAATGTATTATTCTTTATTACTTTTGTGGTTTCCTTTTAAAAAATAATTTAAACCTTTGTTCTAACTTATTATTTACGTGGATGTGAGAATGGCTGTCCAGTTGTTCTAAAACCATTGATCGAGATGCCAACCTTGTCATAAATGAAATTCTCATAAATGTTTGAGTCTATTTCTGGACTTTTAATTCTGTTCCATTGATTTTTCTGTCCATTCACATGTTAGTGCCACACTATTTTAGGGAAGGTAAGTTTAAAATATGTTTTAATATCTGGTAGGACTGATTTTTCCCTTCTTTTTCAGATGTTCCTGTCTGTTTTTACCTGGTTTCCCACATCAACTTGACATCAGCTGTGTATACTGGACACACACACACCTTCTTGATATTGTTTTTGGGGTTATGGTAGATTTACACACTAATTTTGGAAGTATGGGCATCTTATTATGTAGATCTTCCAATGTAAGAATGTGATATATTTCCCCATTTATTCTAGGCTTATTTTGTGCCCCTCAGGACCATATTCAAGTTTTCTTCATAATGACCTTGCATATTTTATTCTTAGGTATTTTATCTTTGCTGTTGATGTGCCTGCTTTTTTCAGGGAATTACTTCTTCTGTTATATATTCTAGTTAGTTGTTCTATATGTCAAGACATTTTTTTATGTATTAATATTTTTTCTTTTCTTTTTGCCTGCAGTTTTATACAAAGCAAAAGTCTCTCTTCTATTTGTGATTTCCACTTTGTCCCACCTGCCCTGCTTCTCGCGTTCAACCTTCCCTTTCAGGGGGACCTCTGTCTCCAGGGCAGGTGTCTGATTTGTGTTGCTGCAAACAAAGGAAGGCCCCCGCTTTGGCCAGAAGTGTTCCTGGAGGCTCCTCCTGTGCTACGCAGCTGCTGTTGCTCAGATGTCTTGTTATTTGCAGTCAAAGACGATTCTAGTCATTATAGAAGATAACATGGTGAAAGTAGAGCTTAGCAATGGAGCCGGGCTGGGCCTGATGACACCAATCCTGGATCAAGGTGAGGCACCCCCTTGGATTTTTGGTTATACAAAGCAATAAATGCTGTTTTGTAAGAAACCAGTTTGACTTGAGTCATCTGGCCCCAAATCTTCCCCTGTGACTCAGGGAATGACCCCCTTCTGTCCTCTCAGTCACCATTCACTGAATGCTACTTCATGATGGGCACGTGTCGCGGCCCATGGACATCCATGGTCAGATACCAGAGATTTACTCTGTTCTCTTGTTTTCCTGATTCTTTTTGTTGCTTGTAGCTTTGCACTGGTGTCTGTGTGTTTGAAGAAACAGCCGCCTACCTCAGGTGTTATGGACTGGCTTTGACTGGAAAGACCTTTACCAGTCAGCCTGGTAGAGATCTGGGTCTTTGTTCCTCACTGCCCAGATGTCCCGTCTTTTTTTATTTTGAGGCGGGGGAGCCTATAATCTCTCGTTCTGGCTGGTGTCCGACGGCCAGCTCGGCCAGTGCCCCGTATGAGGCAAGGTAGAAACTGGGCCCTCTGGTCCCCTGACGGGCAACCAGAGCTCGAATGACTGTGGCCATCTCTCCTCCGTCCGCTTTGTCAGTCGTGGAATGACTCAGGCCACCAAGGCAGGCTTGACCACCGTGAAGTTTTAAATGGTTTTAAAAGTTTTAACTGTGTGATTTTACATGGCCGTCATCCTTAGCCACAGCTTAGAGCATACATGGACCAGACCATTGTTCAAAGATGGGAAGCACACTGAATGCTGAATTTTAAATACAAGTTAAATAGGAGAATAAAAAAGAAATAGGGAGAATTCAGATTTATCTCTAGATGACACTCAGTAGCTCTTTACAAGAGCCATAAATTGCTGTCTTTGTATCGAAAATGACACACTGAGATTCCCTTCTCTTTTAAAAAACGTGTCACAAAGAGTGAAGCAATAGTCCCGCCTGACTTGACTCTTCCCGGGAGAGTCTTTACCCATCTCTCTCCGCTGTGCTCTTTGTGAAGAGAGGCCAGCAGCAAGCACCTGAAACCATCTCTCTCATCTTTTCCCTTAAAAATAAAACACAGGAGGGAGACGCAAGAGGGAAGAGATATGGGAACATACGTATACGTATAACTGATTCACTTTGTTGTAAAGCAGAAACGAACACACCATTGTTAAGCAATTATACTCCAATAACGATGTTAAAAAAAATAAAGCACGAAACTTGTTTTTAAAACCGTTAATGATTTTGAAATCCAAGATTCAAGAATTTCAAGCATCTAGCCAACTTTTGTCCATTTTTAGGATGTAACAGGTAGTTGAAATTCAATGTAGATTTCAATATGCATTTTTTATTTTAAAATTTTAAGTAAACAAGTCAAGCTTTTGGTATAGCTTATTGGAAAACCCCACCTATTTCCCTACATTTTATGAAATAAATGTTTATATAATAACTTGTGTTAAATATGCTTTCAAGATTATACTGACCTAGATAAAGTGTTTTAACTTCACTTTATCATTCACCATGTGTGCAGAATCACCTGATCACCTTGGCTGAGGCTGAGAACTACATCTCCCAGTCTCCGCCCCATAAGCTTCTGGTTAGAGTTGGTGGGAAGAGGAATTTATGGGAGATTTGAGGGAGGGACAAGCCGCAGCTGCCGTTCCCGGGACATCCTGGTCAGCCGGCAGAAGGGGCAGACGCGAGGTGCCCCTGGGGCCAGTGGCCCGCACCCCCTCCACCCTGCCCGGGGCGGGGGCGGACGTCCTCTGGGCCCCACGTCACAGCATCCTCTACTCTTTTCACCTGCAGACCCTTGGCCACGGTCCCGAGGGGCAGTAGCCACCCAGGTGTGCGTCCCACCATCCTCTCCGTGGAATTCCCAGCCCAGTCTGCTAAAGTTGCCGCGTGTGCTTGACTTCTTTTATTTCTCCCAAGGACCCACCTTGCCCACTGCTCCGTGTTCCGGGGAAACTGCTGAATGACTCTTCTATGATCTCCCAGAAGCACCTCCCAAGCCTTCGCTTCCCGGGTGCGTAAAGGTCCGATGTCTAGACTAAACCCCTAGTTCCAAAATTCTCATAGTGGCCCTGCTTCCCTGATTGAACCCTCACAGATACACCAAGAAAAAGCCATGAAATGGTTAAGACCCCTGCAATGGTTCTCACGATGGCACAGTACTGTGAAAAAGGCTGGTATTCAGAATACACAGGGAAACCCTCAGGTAAATTCATAACTAAATGCGATTTTGTTTTTACTCCTTTGTATGATACTTCTACAAACCCCAAACCCACAACAGCCCCGCCCCTCAGATCCCACATTTGGAGGAAAACCTGGCCACTGTATCTGTATTTTGTTCTCAAGACCTGGCACAGATGCTTCACGCACACTTTGAAGCCAGCTGATATTTTCTCCTCTTGACTTTTGTGTTCTTCCTCCCAAGATTTTACAAAGCCTTTCCTAGTCCGACTCTTAATGCAAAGGAGGCTTTTGGATTCCGGGTAAAACCCTGCTCTTTTTGAAATCCGACGCCGGTAGCGAGCCCTTCCATTCCCCTTGGGATCTGAATGAAAACTTTCACCTGCTGGCCAGCTGTTGGGACTTAATCTTTCCGGGTTTTTAGGCTGACACATGGAGCGCTTATCTGTTTTTGGTTTGTTTGTTTAATTGGAATTCTTAATAGCTTTTCCACGTTAAGTGAATCTTGATTTCTGACCCGCCAAAAATCTGGATTTCTGCCCCCTCCGAAATCAAACCCGCGAGCCCACAGGCGGGTGGGGTTGAGCAGCGGCTGCCCTTCTGGGCTGTGAGCCCCAGTCCCCTCCACCCCCTGCTGTCCTAACCTGAGCCTGCTGCCTGCGTTCACTCGGGCTGCCAGGCTCCCCTGCTGGGTGGCGAGTCGGTGCCTTGGTCCTTCCCGTGGACACCTTTCCAGGCACTGACCCTGGACGCAGTGAGCTGCAAGGCGCTGTTCTTGGGCCGCCGGATCCTTCAACACACGGTCCTGCCGCCAGCCCCGGGAGCTCTTCGCATACTTACTGATGTCGCAGACGAGATAGGCTGAGTGGGGGCCGTCGCACCCAGCACGCAGACGCTTAGATTTCAGTCAACTGACATTTTCTCTGTCTGGGAGATTTCAGCCCATTTATACGCTTTTTATCCTTTTGGTGTTTTTCTCCAGTTCTCTGTTGACTTTCACGGCCTGTCGGTCTGGATGATGTTTTCTGCTTCCGTGACCCTCAATTTGTCCATTATCAGGCACGGCTGAAAAATCAAGTCTCATCTGGGGGTGCCAGCATTGTCTAAGGCTGCTATTTCATTTGTTATTACACCCATCTCACACTGAATTCTTCTGTCACTATTCCAGAGTCTCTCTTTAATCATTTTCAGGTTTTTACATCAGATTTTTTCCACCGGACTTTAGAAGCGGCTACTGGTCTGGTTGCAATGGGGTGCATCGGGGTACAGGGCCCCAGTTCTGGCCCCATTTGTCAACCTACCTGCCCCCAACATCCCATACTCTGGCCAGACTGAGTGCCAGCAGACCCACGGACACTGCACCCATTTCTTCTCTTTGCTTAAAAGCTCTTTCCCCTCCCTTAGTTGTCTGATAAATCTCAGTCTCGGTTGCCTTCCCGAGGAAGGGTACCCTGATTATAATCGGGGAGAATAAACCTGACTCCATACTGGATCTCTTCCCTCTGCTTTAACCTTTGTACCCTATTGCTTTTGCTTCCAGTTCAGAATGTTGCCTACAGCCTGAGATACACAGGTGGGCGCATTCTCAAGGCTCTGACCTTTAAGGGTATAACATTTTCCCATTTAGATAGAGATAAAAAGCTGCAGAACAGAGAAAGACATTTGTCCTGTCGGAGGTTTACAGGAACGCTGCGACCTGACCTACGTGCACAGCTGCAGGAACAAAGGATCCTTTGACACCAAGAAGTCTGCCTCCACCAGCCGGTCACCTTCCCTTTTTAGTATAAAAGGAGCCTGAATTCTGACTTGGCTAAGATGGTTCTTTATCTTGCAGATAAAGTCGCTCTGCCTCGTGCAGCAACTCCTATCTTGATTTACTGGCCCGTCGTCGTGTGGTGAGTAGTACGAGTTTGGACACGGTAACACGATCTCTTAGAAGGAGCACAGCACCCTGCCTTGCCTCTAGGTTCCTGTGACCCTGGCTCATACATTTGTAACAGCACCTCTGTCAGTTTTGCATCAGTTTACAAGTCTGCACCCCTCGCTCGATTTCAAGCCCCTTAAACACTGGGATCTTCTTTCATAAAACGCTTTTCACCTTAGCACCCTGAGTGTGAGAGTACTACAGGAGCGTATTGGTCAGCTATTGCCACAATAATGCTGTGTAACAAATCGACCCCAAACTCACTGGTGAACGATGGCAAGCATTTAACAATAACAAGCACTTATTTCTGGCTCACATGTCCGCCAGTTGGTGGGGATTTGGCTGATCTAGGCTGGGTTTGGCTCTGCTCGGCCAGAGCTTGCCTGCTCTGTGCTTCTTATTTGGGGATTAGTGGAACACCAGAGGCATGCAGCGTGCAGCCCGACTGGATGAGCACATTTTAAGCCTTAGCATCTCGCCTGCTGACACCCTATTAGCCAAAGCATGACATACGGCCAAGGCCGGGGTCCAGTGGTGGGGAAATACTCTGCCCACCACGCGTATCTGGATGTACAATACAAGGGAGGGAAGAATTCACACCAGTAATCAAGTCTACCCCAGGGTACGTCTCCAGACTCCGCTACGTTGTTGCTGGAGGGGATATGATCGCCCCTGGCTGACAACCACTGCCTGCATCCAATCCGCAAACGATTACATCATCCAGGGAAACGGAGACGAAAGCAATTCAGAACTGTCTTCCTCACGAGATCTGCAAAAGCATCAAGTTGGAGAACGCGGGGTGCTGGCAAAAAACCGGGGAGACAGGTTCTCCTGGTGGAGTGTTGGGCCAAGTACTGGGGAGGACGGGGGGGGGGGCAACTGTTAGATTCTATTCCAACTAAAAATGCACATTTCCAGTAACCGAGACCTCTTTCAGTATCAATCAGCAGAAATCGTGGCACTTTTACAAGAGGAAGCATTTCAACGACATCTGTAGCAAAATGACTTGGTAGAGTGAAAAATGGAAAACCTCCTATGTGCCCGTCAACAGGAGAGGAGCTCGTTAAGCAGCAGCGACTGGGACGCGGGGTTATTTTGCAGCAGCTCAAAATAATTCAGTGCCTCTGTGTGTACGAACTACTGTGGACAGACCACCGAGACCAAGCGTTAGGAAACTAAAAAGCAAATTACCATATGAAGGGCCCAGAATAATTTCATCGATGCTTCCCTCTCACTCCCTCTCTCATGTAAACACAGTGTCTCCTTCAGTTGCACGTTTGTGTATGTAAACAGAGGTGCACAGAGGAAGGTCTGGAAACACGCTCTGAGAGCGGCAGGGCCCCCGTGATTCCACTCTCCCTTTCCTCAGGGCTTGGCGAGGGCTTCGGTGGTAACCGGGCTGGGAGTCTGGAGGGGCCAGAAGGACAGGGTGGAGGTGGGTGGACGAGTGGCACAGGCCAGTGTTTGTTCACAAGTAGGGCATCTACACGTGTGTTCACAGCATCGTTATTTACAACCCCAAAGGCAGATAAACCCAAGCGTCCAACAGATGAATGGATGATATAGTTACACACCCAATGGAATATTGGTGGAACATTATTCATTCATACCAAAAAAAAAAAAACCTGATTCACACTTCGGCATGGATGAACCTTGAAACCATGTTAAGTGAGACAAGCCAGACACAAAAGGCCACATATTATACAATTCCGTTTATATGAAAGGTCCAGAATCGGCAAATCCACAGAGACAGAAAGCAGATTAGCATTTGTCATGATCTGCAGGGCGGAGGGTTCCGGGGTGGGGGTGGGGGAATGGGGAGAGACTGCTTAAGGGTACAGGGGCTCCTTTTGAGATGAATAAGGTCTAGAATTAGAGGTGGTGGCCGCACACCCCTGCGGATGTACTAAATACCACCGAGCTGTTCATTTTTAAGTGGGCAATTTTATGTGATGTGAATTTCACCTCAATAAAAAATACATTAAAAAAAAAAAAGTAGGGCAGCACTTATTCTGAGAACCAGGCGGAATCGACCGTGAGACAACTGCCCAGATCTGTTCCCCCGGAAACGACTCTTCGTCGTGACACCAGGGCCAGGATGACCCCTTGACAAAGTGCGTGTTCGCCGTCAAGGACGTGGGAAAATGTTCACTCCTAATTGACGAAAGTCAAATACGTGGATTTGAGACAAAACGCTAAGGTAACAACTGAGCTCTGCCAGACACCTGGCAGAAAAATATGAAGAAGGAAGGCACTGACCTGGCCTCCAGGGCCTCTCGGAGTTGAAAGAGCCCCCCAAACAAGTCACTAATATGTGGTAAATAAGAGCCAGAAGGATGCTTACCATTTTGGAAAACCACAAAGAAGGGAAGACTTAGCCTCCTGGGAAATGTCGAAAAGAAGCACACCCCTGAGATGGGTCTTTCGGGCCCCACCCCCCGACAGGGGAGGGGAGCTCAGAAGGAAAGAGCCTAAAGGCACCTTTAAGATGCAGATAAAGGGCTTCCCGGGTGGTCCAGTGGTAAAGACTCTGCGCTCCTTATGCTGGGGACCTGGGTTCCATCCCTGGTCGGGAAACGGCCAAAAAAACCACAAAAAAAGATGCACATAAAAAAGCCCGTTTCGAGAGGGTATGAGGAACAGACTTCCTGCGTCTGCAGGCGGCCAGCATGACCGGCTAAGGGCCAGGCCCTCCGTGCCCCCAGCACCTCCACCAGGTCCTCTCATCAGCTCCCGTGTCTGTGATCCCGTGTCTGCTTGGACTCTCAAACCCCGCACCCTTCACCCCCGCAGACCCGCTCCATTTTAAGACCATGACTTCGCATCCTTCTCCACCTAGAAAACGGAAGCCGCCAGTGTGAGACTCCTTCACTTTCCCAGGCTGTGCCCACGTGGCCCCAACGCCTGGGCTGCCTCCTCCTTTCCACCTGCTGCCCCTGGGGGGGGGCAGCCCAGATCAGGGACTGACCCTCCCCTGTGCCCCGGAGCCCCCCCTTCATTCCCCCCTGTTGTTTACATCTTATCTGTGTGAGATGTGTGCTACAACCGATGGACCAATATCGCTGCCTTGTCATTAACTGAGTCCACGGTTTCACTCTGCGTCAAACAATCCACGGGTTTTTGACAAATGCATCCACCGTGACTGCATCAGACAGAGTCCTCTCACTGCCCTGAAAATCCTCTGCGCTCACCTATTCACCCCTCCCGCCTTCCTTCTCCCGACCCCTGGCAACCACTGATCTTTCGAGGGTCTACATAGTTTCACTTTTTCCAGAATGTCATGCGCTTGGCCTCACAGTCTATGGCCCTTTCAGTCTGGCTGCTTTCGCCCGGCGATACGCATTGAAGGTTCCGCCACGCCTGTCCACGGCGTGAGAGCGCATTTCTTTTCTGTGCTGAATAAATAATCCGTTGGTTGGATGGCCCATGTGTATCCATGCACCTGCTGAGGGCACCGTGGCTGCTTCCAATTCTTGGCGACTTCGGCGAGGCTGCCGCGAGCATCCAGGGGCAGGTCTTTGCATTCAACACAGGCAAGTCTCTGACGCCTCATTCCGTTCCCTACGGCTCCTTCTCCATTGCCTTCCTTGTCTCTGCCTTTCTTCCCTCACCGCCCACGCGCTTCTCAACTCAGCCCACTCTCGCTTCCTTTCTCAGAGCCGTTACCCAACCAGGTCTGTTTTGCCCGCGCACAGCAAAGCCCCGACGCTGCAGTGCCTGGGTTTGCAGCACAGACAGGGTTCTTGGCAAGGCAGCCAGGCGAGGAGACACAGCAGGTCTCAGCTCAGCGCCGCGAAGGTGAGGGGCTGGGGTGTTTGTGGAAGCGTGAAGCAGCAGGGCAGTGGAGGCGGTGGGGAGCCCGGGGAGAGGGGATGGGAAAAGGTGTGGCCGCGGTCGTTCTGCGCAGGCGTAACTAAGCCACCGCCCTCAGCACGACCCGAGGGTGGAGTTTCCGGCCCGGACACTCGCGCATGCCCAGTTGGAGGGTCTTTACCAGCTCAGCTGGAACCAGACGCCGCTGACTCCAAGCTCCTGGACCAGAACTCCGGCAAACGCGTTATTGTTTAGGCTCCGTGCTGCTTGGAGGACGCGCAAGCCTTCGGGAGACGACCTTAATTAGTGAAGGCGGGGGAAATGGATTTGGGTAATGATTACCCACGCCGTCAGTAGTTTAGCAAAGTGGTTGTCAAAGTGTGGTCTCCGGAGCAGCAGCCTCACCTGAGAACTCATTAGACGTGCACTTCCCGGCCACCCCAGACCTGCCGAGTCAGACAGTGGAGCAGGGCCCGTCTTGCGCATTTTAATCTCCCTGCGTGATGCTGATGAGCGCTCAGGTTTCAGAACTGTAGCCCTAAACGGTCCTGGCATCTCTCAGCTTAAAAGCACTCAAAGACCGTGGGATACGCCTCACACCCTCCAGAACAGGTAGATCCAGCAGTCTGACAAGTGTCCACGAGGATGCGAAGAGCCTGGAACCCTCTTCCACTGCTGGCGGGAGCGTAATATGGTGTGGCCACTGAGGGAAACGGTCTGGGGGCTGTAGGACGCACCACGGTTACCGTACGACCCAGCAGTTCCACTCCTGTATACCCATAAGAAATGAAAACGTACATCCACATGAAAACACGCACATCCGTGTTCGCAGCAGCATTACTCACAGTGGCCTGAATGTAGACGCAACCCAAGGGTCCACTGATGGATGAAAGGGTAAACAAAATGTGGTCTGTTCATACGATGGGATATTATTCAGCCATAAAAAGGGATGAAGAAGTGACACGCACGCTATAACATGGATGAACCCTGGAAGCACGACGCTCACTGAAAGAAATTAGTCATAAAGCACCACGCACTGCGTGACTTCATTTGCATGTGATGTCCAGAATAAGCAAATCCACAGAGATGGCAAGTAGATTAGTGGTTGCCAGGGGCTACGATGGGGGGGGGGGAACAGTGGGGTGATGACTGCATGTATATGGGACTTCTTCTTGAGATGATAAAAATGTTCTAAAATTGACCGTGGTGATGGCTGCACATGTCTGGAAATATCCAGAGAGCCACTGATCCTGTACACTTTAAATGGATGAATTGTAGCCCAATAAAGCTGCTTTAAAAACACACACAGGGCTTCCCTGGTGGCGCAGTGGTTGAGAATCCGCCTGCCAATGCAGAGGACACGGGTTCGAGCCCCGGTCCGGGAAGATCCCACATGGCACGGAGCAATTGAGCCCGTGCGCCACAGCTACTGAGGCTGCGCTCTAGAGCCTGGGAGCCACAACTACTGAAGCCCAAGTGCCTAGAGCCCGGGCTCCGCAACGAGAAGCCACCACAATGAGAAGCCACCGCAATGAGAAGCCCGTGCTCGCCACAACTAGAGAAAGCCCGTGCACAGCTACTAAGACCCAATGCAGCCAAAAATAAATAAATAGATGAATTCACACACACACACACACACACACACACACACACACACACACACACACACACACCATCCCATTGCTTTTACTATTAAGTTAGGAGTCTTTCCAGCAGGCTACAGAGCCCTGAATGGCTACAGAGTGGCCCAGGGGAGGCTGTCTCCCCACGGCGATGCTTTTCTGCGCTCATACTTTTTCTCAGATGCAGCTCACGTCGGTCTCTGCCCGGGTCTGCCCCTCCCCCGCCAGCACCACTCTCGCAGGGCACCCTGCCTTTTCCTTCACCATGCGTATCACAGTTCGTGAAGCATCTCTGTTTTTGTTTCATCAGCGTCTGGTTCTCTCACGAGACCCTAAGCTCCACTAAGCCCCACACCAGATCTCTTCTGTCTGCAGCACTGAGCACGGTGCCTGGCACGGAGAAGTAAATATTAATCATGTTAACGAATATTAATGGAAATGCTAATTAGCTTCCATACACCTGTGGGGAATGCATCAGTATTCTTCAAATGCATGCAAAAATCATTATAATTGCTTTTCTTCTTAGCTGAGCATAAATTTCGTATAATTGCCTGTCTTTTTTGAGTTGGAAATAAACTTGGAGAGGGCGCTGTCATTGATTGCATTAGGTTAAAAAGCCCATAATCCCAGCTGACCTTTCGTCTATAAACCCCTGCTGTTGGGAGGAGGGGGAGGATTAAGTCAGAAGCTTCGTAGAAGCCCGGAGGGAACGTGGGAATATCCACCTTCATCATCCTGTCTGAAAGGCAGGCCTCTGTCGGCATCTTGACATACATTTATCCAAGTTGTCCACTCATGTCAGTCTTGGGTTTCAAGATATTTATTATTTCTTTGGGGGTTTGTTACAGAAGGTCAAAGAAAAGCATGACAGTGGGAGACTGACGTGAGGAGAACGAGATTCTCCAAGGATGAAGTCAGGTGATGCTTATCAATGATGTTCTGTGATGGGGTCCACACCTGTTTGTTCGGGCTCAGACTGGGTGGCTGAGCGAACAGAAATTGATTTCCTCACGGTTCGGGAGCCTGCAAGTCCAGAGTCAAGGTGTCGGCAGGGTTGGTTCCTTCTGAGGCCTCTCTCCTTGGCTTGCAGACGGCCGTCTTCTCCTTGTGTCCTCCCACGGTCTCCCCTCTGCACCTGTCTGTGTCCTCATCGCTTCTTATAACAGGTCACAGAGGGTTAGGGCCCATCCTAGTGACCTAATTGTACCCTCATTGCCTCTCTAGAGACCCCGTCTCCAAATACAGTCATATGCTAAGGAACTGGGGGTTAGGACGCCACCACATTAATTTTGAGGTGGGAGCAGAACACAACTCAGCCCATCACACCCTCCGTGTGAATAAAGGACAAGTTCGGGAGGACTCAGCATTTGTAACTCTTTCCAGGGTCGTAATGCCAACATTAGATATTCCACGGATGATGTTTTGATCAAAAGTAGAGAAAAACCACCATTACTCACAAGGCACACGCTCTCCTATCAGTATCACGTTTACTTACTGTCTAAACAAGTGTGAGACTAGCACTCACAGTTTTGATCTGACCACATAGTCCTGGCACAACACAGACGCTTCGTGAGGACAGCCACTCCAACAGGTGTGAGGTGATACCTTCCTTGGGGTTGTGATTTGCATTTCCCTGATGATTAGTGACGCTGAGTATCTTCTAATATGCCTGTTGGCCATCTGCATGTCCTCTTTGGAAAAATGTCTACTGCATTCTCCTGCCCATTGTTTTTTTTTTATTTAAAATTTTAAAAATTTATTTATTTATTTATTTATTTTTGGCTGCGTGGGGTCTTCGTTGCTGCGCGCGGGCTTTCTCTAGTTGTGGCGAGCGGGGGTTACTCTTCGCTGAGGTGTGGGGCCTTCCCATTGCGGTGGCTTCTCTTGTTGCGGAGCATGGGCTCCAGGCGTGCGGGCTTCAGTAGTTGTGGCACGCGGGTTCAGTAGTTGTGGCTCACGGGCTCTAGAGCATGGGCTCAGTAGTAGTGGCTCATGGGCTCAGTAGTTGTGGCGCACAGGCTTAATTGCTCCGTGGCATGTGGGATCTTCCCGGACCAGGGCTTGAACCCGTGTCCCCTGCACTGGCAGGCGGATTCCTAACCACTGTGCCACCAGGGAAGCCCCTCCTGCCCATTTTTAATCAGGCTTTGTTTTTTGCTATTGTTCTGTAAGTTCTTTATTTATTTTGGATATAGTTATCTATTAACTCCTTATCTGATATATGGTTTGCAAAAATTTCCCATTCTGTAAGCTCTCTTTTCATTTTGTTAACTGTTTCTTTCGCTGGGTGGAAGCTTTTGAGTTGGATGTAGTCCCATGTGTTGATTTTTGCTTTTGCTGTTTGTGCTTTTGAAATCATCTTAAAGAAAACCATTCCCAAGACCAATATTGATGAGCTCTTCCCTACATTTTCTTCCAGGAGCTTTATGGTATCAAGTCTTACATTTCAGTCTTTGGTCCTTTAACGAATCAATCAAAGATGTTTTTCACCAGCAGTTGTTTCATGCTATCATAAACAAAGGCTACCCCTCATCTTATGGTAGGGCTTGATGCAGTCCTGTTCTTTTCGATCAGGCAACCTCACGTACTTTTAGAGACAATTCCTCCCTCCTTACTTTTCAGCCCACTGAGTGGTGAGAGTTTTCAAGCCCTGAAGATTGACTAAGAGATATTTTTGGGCAAACAGGGCCATTGGACTTGCCTTTGATCTTTTCTCACCAGGATCCTAAGAGCTGCCTTCATAAAGAGCGTTTCATCTGGCCAGTGACTGGGGCTAAACTACCTTACTTCACATATTGTTAGTTTTTTAAAATAATAATAGTTCTTTTAAAAAATAATTAATTAATTTTATTTTTGGCTGCGTTGGGTCTTTGTTGCTGCACGTGGGCTTTCTCTAGTTGCGGCGAGCGGGGGCTACTCTTTGTTGCAGTGCGCAGGCTTCTCACTGCGGTGGCTTCTCTTGTTGTAGAGCATGGGCTCTAGGCGCACAGGCTTCAGCAGTTGTGGCTCACAGGCTCAGTAGTTGTGGCTCGCGGGCTCTTGAGCTCAGGCTCAGTAGTTGTGGCACACGGGCTTAGTAACTCCGCGGCATGTGGGATCTTCCCAGACCAGTGCTTGAACCCATGTCTCCTGCATTGGCAGGTGGATTCTTAACCACTGCACCACCAGGGAAGTCCTGTTGTTAGTTTTTGATTTAACAAACAAACCAACAAACAATTTTGCCTGTAGGATTTTCCTTTGCAGAAGAACTAGAAAAAAAACCCCATTTGGTCCACTCAAGTTTATGGAGCCATTTGTGTTTGCCAAGCATGGTGCAAGGTGCTGGCTTGGCTGGAACTTATCTTTGATTCCAGATCAAGTCTCTCCCTTCAATTATGAAAACTTTCTAGATGTTTCTCAAAGTGTGGCCCAAAGATTTCTTTCAGTCAATTGAGACACTTGTTAAAAATTCAGATGAGAATTATCTTATGAACATATCTATGAAACTCAATTTCCCCCATACTCCAAAAAAAAAAAAAAGTAAAAAATGCACACTTCATTTTCAGCCAATGAAAATGAACTCTAGCATCTAGGTAAAATGCTGCCAAAAGCAATTCAGTTCCTCCTAGAGCTGGCAGAAGGAAATGGAGAGACACTGAGGAGAGATCCAAATGGTGACAGTCCAGGTGCTGCAAATCTCAGAAAATACCAGCAAAAATGCAGTTCTGTAAGGTAAGAGAACTGATGAGCAAAAGCTTTGCACCTGCTGCTGCAACGTGGACAGAGAAATGGAGGGTGACAAACGCTCCCACTGGAACCATTCCAATTTACAGAAGTCTACACAAAGGATCATGAAGACATGCCATGTGACAGGAAAAAAAATCTGTTCTTGCTGCAGTTGACAAAAAGCAAGACTTTGCATCATGAGACCCTGCAAGGCTCGAATGCTACCTGAACTTCCCTTCCCACCTATAGGATTGTCTTGACGGTGGTTGGTACAAAGCCCTAACTCATTCGGTAATGAGTAATTAAAAAAATATATAAGCAGCACAACATCTACATAAATGTACTAAGAGGAAAAAGTGAGAAAAACAGCAGCAAAACTTTTTTACAAAGAGTACTCAGATATGTTGCAATGTGCACTAGTTTCCTATTGCTGCTGTAACAAATTACCACAAAATAAGTGGCTTATTCTGAAGGCCAGAAGTCACAAAATGGGCTAAAATTGAGATGCCGGTATGGCTGTGTTCCTTTCTGGAGGGTGGAGGGGAGAAGTGTTTTCTTGTCTTTTCCAGCTTCTAGACGCTGCCTGCTTTCCTTAGTTCATGGCCTCTTTCTCCACGTTTAAAGCCAGCAATGGCCAGTTTTTTATCATGTTGCATCACCCTGACCTCCTCTTCTACCTCCTGCTTCCACATTTAAGGACCCCTGTGAGTACATGAAGCCCAACCAGATAATCTAGGGTAATCTCCCCATTTTAAGGTCATCTGACTAGCAACATTTATTCCCCTTTATTATATAACATAACGTATACACAGTTTCCACTAATTAGGAAGTGACTATCTTTGACAGGGGCTGGGGTCATTATCCTGCCGACCACACCAGAGTACACAGATGAAAACTGCAAACATTTCACCAGGCATGTTTTTCAAAAAATGAATGGAACAACTGCAACTAAGGAAGATGATAAGTAAAATATTCAAAATCTCAAGTGAGAGAGAAAGAGGGATAAAGCAAAAGCTGACAGCACTTGGGAAAGAAGTAGAAGAAAAGAGTAAAACCATCTTGGAAATGTAGATGGAGCTGAAAGGAGAAAGGGGAGACTGCCAAAATAAATACTGCCCCAAATAAAGATAATAAAAAATAAAAAAGTTGTAGTCTACAGCTGACATAGAGAAGCAGAAAGAAAAATAAAAAAGGAAAAACCAAAAAGAGACCATTTTAAAATAGCTCTCTGAAGGTCTGATGAAGGTCATCTGAAGGTCATCTGAGACCTTCAGATCACTTGCTAGAACTCCCACATTCTTAGGTGAGGAGGCCCAGAGACATCAAAGCAAGGATCTCATTATGGTTAGACCGTGTGCGAAGGAGGGAGCTGGGTTTCAAATCCCAACCTCTACCTCTTCTTGACATCGCTGCCACGGCTACCCTCAAACCTAAGGGAGCAACCCTCAGAGCGGAAGAGTGTTCTGGGTGAGGGGTTTGACTTACAAGCAACAGAGACGGACTCTGGTTCATGCCCTGGAGGCTGCTTTGCCTATAACAACACCCCAAACTCTAAACAGCAAGGACCTCCTGACAGCACAGGGAACTATATTCAATATCTTGTAAGAACCTATAAGGGAAAAGACTCTGAAAAAGAATATACGAATATATAACTGAATCACTTTGCTGTACACTTGAAACTAACACAACACTGTAAATCAACTCCACTTCAATTAAAACAAACAAACAAACCAGGGCTTCCCTGGTGGCGCAGTGGTTAAGAATCCGCCTGCCAATGCAGGGGACACGGGTTCGAGCCCCGGTCCAGGAAGACCCCACATGCCGCGGAGCAACTAAGCCCGTGCGCCACAGCTACTGAGCCTGCGCTCTAGAGCCCGTGTGCCACAACTACTGAGCCCACGAGCCACAACTACTGAAGCCCGTGCTCCTAGAGCCCGTGCTCTGCAACAAGAGAAGCCACCGCAGAGAGAAGCCTGCGCTCGCCACAACTGGAGAAGAAAGCCTGCGCGCAGCAACGAAGACCCAACGCAGCCAAAAAATAAAAACAAAAATAAATAAATAAATAAAAAACAAAAAAAACAATGCCCCCAACTTGCACTGGAAGGCGCTGCAGTCCCCACCCTGGGGCACCGCGTGGATCCCACACGTTGGGGTGGCCTCTATGGTTGGCTCCGGACACTGGACACGGCTGCTCTGCCATGGCCACTCTTGGCAGGATGGACCCAGGAGGTCCCCTTTCCTTGGCCTCCTGGCATCGACTCCAAGACTAGAGAAACTGGAGCCCAGGCCACAAGCCCTCGCCCACTTTCCAGTCTGTCTGTGGGAGGTAGAGGCCCTGTGCCCAGTTACCCAGACACACAGGAGCGGCGCAGGTGGGGTGGCCAGAGTTCACAGCCAGGGTCACCGCGAGAAGCAGGACGTGCCCACTTGACATAGTGACAAACGACACAACCATCTTCCTCAACTCCAGGCAGACCTTGGAGAGACTGCGGTCCGTTCCAGACCACTGCAGTGAAGCAAGTCACATGGACTTTGCGGTTTGCCAGGGCACAGAAAAGTGCTGTTTACACTACACTGGAGTCTACTAAGCGTGCAAGAGCATTACGTCTAGAAAAACAACAGGTATACCTTAATTAAAAAAAAAAATACTGCTAAAAAACGCCAGCCATCATCTGAGCTTGCAGCAAGTCCTAAAGTTTTTGCTGGTGGGGGGTCCTGCCTCTGTGTCGGTGGCTGCTGACTGATCGGAGTTGGGGGGTTGCTGAAGGCTGGGGTGGCTGCCGAAATTTCTTAAAATAGGACAACAAGGAAGTTCGCTGCATAGATTGACTCTTCTGTTTACGAACCATCTCTCTGTAGCCTGCAGTGCCGTTTGAGAGCATTTTACCCACAGCAGAACTACTTTCAAAATTCAATCCTCTCAAACCCTGCTGCTGCCTCATCAACTAAGTTTAAGTAATATTCTAAATCCTTAGTTCTCATCTCAACAATGGATTAAGTTCAGCATCTTACACCGGCCCGGTTCCTGGCGCCCCACAGCTATGACAATAGTAACATCAAAGACTGAACACAGACCACCACAAGTATGACAATGATAAAAAGTTTGAAATGCGTCCAGATTTACCACCATGCGACGCAGAGACCCACAGTGAGCCCACGCCTTTGGAGAAATGGCACCAACAGACTTACAGGACTCGGGGTGGCCACAGACCTTCGATGTGTAAAAACCCACAGTATCTGCAAAGTGCAATGAAGCAAAGCCCAATAGGACGGGGCATGCCTGGGCAGAGTCGGTGGCGTCATGCTCTTACACTAAAACTCAGTGCAGGGCTTCCCTGGGGGCGCAGTGGTTGAGAGCCCGCCTGCCCATGCAGGGGACGCGGGTTCGTGCCCCGGTCCGGGAGGATCCCACGTGCCGCGGAGCGACTGAGCCCGTGAGCCGTGGCCGCTGCGCCTGCGCGTCCGGAGCCTGTGCTCCGCAACGGGAGAGGCCGCGACAATGAGAGGCCCGCGTACCGCAAAAAAAACCCCCTAAAAACAAAAAACTCAGTGCATCGCGTGTAATGCAAACTCTGGTCCCGTCACCTGGTGACGGCTCGGTGGTGGGCTTCAGCCGGTCTGTCGGGGCTCAGCTCTCACCGTCACCTCCCACCCTCACTCTGTTCGGCTACAACGGGCCACTTGCTCTGCCCACCCTCAGCCCTCACGCTCCCCGTTTGCTGATGCTGCTTCTTTTTTTAGGTAAAATTTACATACAGTGAAACGCACAAGTCTTAAGCGTTAGGATTCGAGGAACACTGACAAGCGCGCACACCTGCGTGAGGCAGACCTCTCTCAAGACATAGAACTTTCCATCACCCGCTCATTCTCTCAGGTCCCTCCCCATCAACGTCCACCGCCAGAAGCAACTACTGATTCACTTCCGTCACTCAGGATTTGTTTTGCCTGTTCTAGAATCTCACATCAGTGGATGCAACAGTATGTACTTTTGGTGCCTAGCTTCTGTCACTTAGCAAGACGTTCGTGAGATTCATCGCTGCTGCTGTGAGCATTAGCAGCTCGTCTGTGACTTACACTCACTGCGACAGGATCAAGGGGTCCATAATGGACCCACAGAGAGGCTGGGAGATTCACTGCTTTTGAACAAGGATTTTTCTGATCCTGGAGACTGGCTGAGGAATGGGGGATGGGGCCCCTTGTGCCCTCCAAATCCATTACAGTCAGACCCACTTTCGTCTCTTTTTACACAGTGATGCTTTGGCTAAGACTGTGTTTCAGGAGAAAAAGAAGAGTTTCTTCTCCAGAACATCATTTGACAAACACAGACTGGAAACGTCAGGTCAGCTCTTTTTCTCAGAACCAAGCACATCCTCCAGCTAGAAACCACTTCACAGTCAAGAGCTTGAGATTTTAGAAAATCAACGAACAAACGTTTGGCCGCCCAGCGTGGGCGCAGAAGCCCGTGAGACTCAGCGGAAGGTCCCCCAGACCCCAGCACAAGGCTGTACCTGCAGGGCCCGCGGTCCGGCTGGTGACGCCGCTTGCCCGGAATGTTGCTGTTTGTCCCCGGCGAGCTGCACGCGTCCTGCTCAGAGAGCTCATGTCTCGCGGAACATTCTGGAAGCCTGAGGAGCCCTCCCGGAGCTGCGAGATAGAAAAGGCGGGGAGATTAGAGGCAGGTGTTCAGTGTTCAGTGTTCACAGCGGGGGTGTTACAGAGAAAACACTTGAGCGTGTCAAAAC